>NW_025999945.1:1956435-2254839 GCF_001458135.2 Marmota marmota marmota | reverse complement strand
TGATGTGATTCTGCTATCTGTGTATGGGGTGAGGGGGGGAGTTCATAACCCACTTGAATCAAAGTGTGGAATATGATATGTCAAGAAATTTGTAATGTTTTGAATAACCCACAATAAAAAAAAGATTAAAAAAAAAATTAATATTTAGAAATAAATTTACCCAGAAAATGAAATATGTCTACAATGAAATTTAAAAATGCTGACAATACAATAAAAAAGTGGATAGATATCCCATGTTCATGGATCACAAAGATTCATGTTGTTAAAATGATCATACTTCCCAAAGCAATCTGCAGATTAAATGCAATTCCCATCAAAATATCAATGCCTTTCTTCATAGACAAAGCAATCCTAAAATTCACATGGAAACACTGAAGAGCACAATAGCTAAAGTGATTCTGAGCAAAGATGAAAATACTGGAGGCATCACAATACCTGACCTCAAAAAATACTACAAAGCTATAGTAACACAAACACATTGTCTTGGCATCAAAATATACACAAAGACCAATGGAAGCGAATTGGAAACAGAGAAATGAATCTGCTTTCATACAGCCGACTGATTTTTGATGATGGCAACAAGAACACACAGTGAGGAAGAAGATCTCTTAAAAACAGTTCAGATAAAATTGGATATACATATGCAGAACAACAAAACTAGATCTCTTCCTCTTTTTATACATGAAAATGAACTTAAATTGAATCAAATACCTGCTTGTCAAACTTAAAACTATGAAATTACTACAAAATACACAGACAAAACATTTCAAGACATTGGAATAAAAAATTATTACAAAATGATTTTTTAGATTGGCCCCCAAAGGTAGAGGCAAAGTAAAAATAGATAACTAAGATTAGATTAAAAAGCTTCTGCATAGCACAAGAAGGAATCAACACAGGCAGTAATTACAATGAGTGAAAATATTTTCCAACTATTAATCCAATAAGGGATTGATATCTACAATATATAAGGAACTCAAAAAACTGAATGACAAAACAAACAAATAATGCAATTTGAAAATGGGCTAAAGAACTAAATGTACACTTCTCAAAAGAATACATAAACATGTGTAATAAATACATGAAAAAATGCTCAGTCTCACTAATCACTAGGAAAATGCAAATAAAAAGAGATTATTTCACCCCAGTCAGAATGACCAAAAGAAACAAGACAAAAAAATTTAAAAATGCATGTGATAATATGGAGAAAGGGAAGCTCTTATTGTTGCATAATTATACATAATAGTTTAACTCATGGTAACACATTCATACATGGATACACTTTGGGATATTATTCTGCAGTTCCCCTTTTTCCTCTTCCTCCCACCTGAAGTCCCTTTTCCCTACTCTACTAGTCTTTTGTTTTTTTACAGAATCCCTGAGAAAGGGAAATTAATACAGTGTTGGTTGGAATATAAATTAGTATAGCCATTTTGGAAAACAGTATGGCAAGTCTTTAAAAAACTAAAAATAGAACTACCATATGATCTAGTAACTCCATTACTGGGAATGTTCTCAAAGAAGTTGAAACCATTATATCCAAAAGACATTTGCAATCCATACTTTACTGAAGTACTTTACACACAGCTAAAATACTGAATCATCAGATGTCCTTGAGTAGAGGAATGGATAAAGAAAATGTCACACACACACACACACACACACACACACACACACGATGGAGTATTGTTGATCCATGGAAAAGAATGCAATCCTGTAATCTGCAACAACATGGATGAAACTGGAGGTCATTATGTACAGTGAAATAAGCCAGAGAAAGAAAGACAAATATTAAACACTCACTCAACCTGTGGAAAGTCAAATAATAGAAGAATGGAATGGAATAGAATAGAACGGAATGGAATGGGGCCACTAGAAACTGGGAAGGGTGGTGGGGAAGAGGGAAGGAACAGAGTTTAGAAAAGGTCACCAAAACACAATTGAAGTGATGTATTTACTTCTGGTTCTTCTTTAGAACAGTAGAATAAATATTGGTTAAAATACTCTATTTCAAAATGACTAACAGAGTATGAAATTCCCAACATGTACACAATTATTGGTTGATGAGATGAAAATACTTATTACCTCAATTTGATCATTTCACATTGTGCACATTTACTGAATTACCATAATGTATACACCACATAAAGATGCACAAATATTATCTCAATACATTTTTCATTTTTATTTAATTTTTCTGAAAAGCTAGATATGAATGTACAAGTTAGCTTACGCCTATAGAGGGTCAAGAAATTAATACCACTGACTTCTACCTTCACATTCACATTCTTTACCTTCACATTCTGTCCACTGGAAGGACTTTAGGAACAAAAGCACACATGGAACTGTCAACTCCTATGCTAGCAGTGCCTTCTATACTACATTCTGAGGGAATTGCCTGAGGCTCTGACAATTTTTTCTTTTGTAATTAGAAGTGAACACTCTAAAATAATAAAAGCTATAGTACTGTATATACATAATAGCAACATTCATTCCTTACCATTATGTTCTTTGCATAACTACATGTGCTATATGGCTGTACTTTTGTCCATATTGTATTAGTTTTGCTTACATTGGAATCATCAGAAACATGTGAATAATGCATTGTGTTATGATGTTACCATGGCTACAATGTCACTGGGTGACAGAAATTTCCGAGCTCCATTATATCCTGATGGGACCACTATCATATATGTAGACCTTCATTGACAAAATGTCCTTATGCAGTAATTACTGTATTCAGATGAATGCACAGTATAGCAGTACTGTATCAATAGAGACTAAATACAGAGTCCATTATTGTGCATAATGTGATGTAATTTTAAAAAGTCACTTAAGGAAGTGTTTTTAAAATAAACAGATGAAGCACATAAATAGACTTACCAGAACATATTAGCTAGCTTGCTTTTATAATTTGTTGCCTTATCTCTGTCATCTAACTTTAAGTAAATGCTCAGTTATTTAGGGTTCTTATGATCTATTTAATTTGTGTCATTAAATATATTTACTTCAACTATGACAAAAGATGTTATCAGTTTCCATTATACTTATTATCAATGAATTGTGCTTTACTATCTAGCTATTATGGAAATAATGAATATGTGTGTGTGTGTGTGTGTGTGTGTATAACTATGCATTGTATCACTATACATTGGTTTATATTAGTTAGCGGCTGGTATCACCTAGCTGAAATACGCTTTTATAATTACTTAATGTCCCTTTTTTCTTAACCCATCTCATATTCACCTCTCCTTAATATTGACACTCTCTTTTAGCTATACTTTTCTAATTTTAAAATAGATTTGATTTGTATCCCTTCTACCATCCCTTTATTTTTCACTTTCAAATATCATTGATGTAGGTTTCTTTTAAAGAGCATACAGTTATGTATTACTGTGATCACTTAATCTCTTTTAATGGAAGAACTATTCATATTTATTTTAATAACTACTGGGCTTACATTGATGAAAAGTTATTCCCTCAGAACTGCTAACATGCATTATATATTTTATATTGTCATTATCTTTTTTCCCCATTAATTTGTCTGTTTGTGATGTTATAATAGAATACACAATCTGGGCAATTATAATGAACAAAAATTTATTTGCTAAAGGCTGGTAAGCCCAAGACTGAGGGCCCAAGTAGTTAAGAGGAATCAAGTGGGGACCAAACTTACAAATTTATTTATAGTGACACACCAATCCTACCAATGTGGTAGGATTAGATGACCTAATCCCCTTGTTACTATTTGGGTCTGGAATGTCCACCAAAAGCTCATGTGTTAAAGGCTTGTTACCATGAAGCAATGCCCACAGGTGGGTATTTGGGGAATGACTGGTTCATGATGAATCTGCCCCTATTAGTGGATTAATCCACTGACAGCTGAATGGACTGTTGGTAAGTAGTGGCAACTGTTGGAAGTGGGGCATGCTTGGAGGAAATGGGTCACTGGGACAACAATTTCTTGTCCCTGGTCCCTTCTTTCCTCTATCCCTCCATCCCTACCCCACGTCCTGCTATCCAACTTCCATGAACTAAGAAGCTTTCCTTTGCCATGCCCTTCCACCATGATGTTCTGCCTCACCACAAGCTTGGAGAAGTAGAGCCAGACAACCAAACATTAACTGAAATCCCTAATAATGAGCCAAAATTCTCCACTAGGAGAATCTTATCAGTTATTTTGGTTACAGTGATAAAAAGTTAATTTACACCTTTGCGCATGTGTGTGTGTTGTGTGTATGTGTGTGTGTGTGTGTGTGTGTGTGCATGTTCATGCTGTGGATTGAACCTAGGGCTTTGTACATGCTAAGCACATACTCTCTACAACTGAGCTAAATTTCCAACACCTAATCACCTTTTAAAGGTCCCACCTCTTATTTCTATTACCATGCCATTAAATTTAAATATGAATTTTCAAATGATACAAAGATTCAAAGCCATAGCAATCAACTAGTTGGATACATTTGTTTCAGAAACACATATATACTATTCTATATGTTTGGCATATGTCAGTGAACAAGAGACAAAAATCTCTACATGGAAAAGATAAGGTTTTGTGTTCTTTAAAATCATTTCAGTCTCCTCTTGATTACATGGAGACAGTATGTTTCTCAACTTCCCTTGCAGTTAAGCAGAGCCATGTTACTCAGTTATGGCCAATGTAAGAAAAGGGTTATGTTCTAATACTGCCCCAATTTAAAACTTCTCTGGCAGCCCTAAGTGGAGAACTGCTGTATAGATTTTGAGTTCCTAAATACATTACTGATCTGTTCAATGACCATTTAGAGGTCAATACTCCTCCTGACCCTGCCACAGACACAATATTTGACCATGAGGGGAGAAAGAAAGAAAACTTAGATTGTTAAATTGAGCCTAGGAACACCAAGGATCAACACAACTGTGTGTCCTTTGAGTCTTCAAATCTCTCTCTCTTTATGAGGACATCCATCACCAGACTTAAAGCCCACTCTCATCTGTAGGACTTCATTTTAACTTTAATATAGCCACAGAGACTATTTTGAAATGTTTACATTCACAGATGCCAGGGTTTGATGCTTCAGCACATCTTTTGCAGGGACATAATTCAATCCACAACATCAGTCAGATGGGCAGATCTGAAGGAAGTAGGAGAGTTAACCAGGTGGCTATTTCAAGGAAAAATTTATCTTTGTGCTATGCTTGCCAATTTCTACAGTTATTATCTGGTCCAGAAAATTTTTGCAAACTCCCTTTTGCACACAAATACTATACTATACTTAATTACTTTGTTTTACACAAGTATACGTAAATTCTATAATTCTTTATGTGCATTTTAGGGATTGGACAAGTGACTAAATATGTTATAGAAAATAAAAGCCATGTTTTTCACTGTTAGAGAAAGAATAATAGGAAAGAGGTAAGGCTAGAATAAGTGCTATGCTATAGATTGGAACTGAATAAATCAGTATGTATTCAGGATTTTAATAGAAGCAAATAAGTAGAGTGGTGTTTAGAATGATATTTAATAATTTTAATATATTTATTAGTGAGTTGCAAGACTTGGAGTGATATTTACTTTTTTCTTGTTTACATATATATGCACATATATACTTACATATCTATATGCATACACAATTATATGTACTATTTACATACATATACACAATCTTCCACATGTGTCTTTCTTTTGGCTTTTGTATATATAAGATTTTGCAACAACCCATTTATAGCATTTTATAAAAACAAGTCACTTATAATGTTATAATTAGAAAAATAAAGATTATTTATGAGAGTTTTTTGAAAAGAAAAAAAAAATCACTTATCATGATATCTGTACTTTTAATTATACACCCAGTAGAAAAAAACTAAAATATTATTTGTTTATTTATCTCTTGGTGATGAAATTCTCTTTTTGTACTTTATTTTCCAAATGTTATACAATGAATATATATTTAGATGGTAAACTGAAAAGCTATTAAAGTCTTTAATCTGCAATTATCTTATGTTAAACGTCTACCACAATTAAACCATAAGTTATCAAACTTCTAAGCTTTGCTAAAAACTCTTATTTTCCTAAATACAAGCATATTTTACTAGCTGAATGTTCAAATGTGTTCTTATTCCTATCTTTTCTTAAAAAAGATAATCTGAGAGATCATACTGTAGATTTGCTTAATTATAACTTAAATTTTAATTATTTGATAGTCAAATCCTAATATTACTTTCCCTTTGGATCAGCTCAATATAAGACAGAATACATAGAATAAATGGAAGAAATAAATATACATATATATTTTTAAACACAAATTAAATATACCCAGGATGGGTCTTAATGAAGTAAACGTCCATTAATTATTTATTTATAAACTTTAATAAAATTTATTTATAAACTTTAATAACTCCTATTATTAAAAATTTGCATAAGTGATAAATTGATATCAGTTACATAGAAATATGATGCATTATTTATCTCAACTCATTTTTCTACATTGTACCAATTCTTCTCAATTTTTGTTGAGCATGAATCTGTTTTTATTCAATAAATAGAAGATCCCCAGCTGTCATTTGAAGACATACTATTCTATGTGAATGAGATGACCATCTATCTTCACACTAGAAGATGCTTAAAAATGTTATCATGAGTGTTGCAAGAAATCTTTGTCTTTGCACAACTTCCCTGAAGAAATTCAGCATTACCAGTTATGTAATTACTATATTTGGACATTCCTGTATATTTCAATAATATTTTCCACATTCTATTATCATATGTACTGAGAACATCAGTGTTCATTAATAATCTGTACATCAGTCTGATTCTTTCTCTGTACTGTATAGATAAGCAAAATCACCTCCACTTACAAATGTTTTAGTTTCTAAAAACCTGTTTTAAATTCTTTGATTGAAAAGACTGAAGTTACAAAGAGGATTTTAAGCTTAGCACTAAGCAAATTAGCACTAAGTAATAGCAAAAGTAAATACAATAAATCTGTCAAATACAGCATATATCCTGCTTCTCCTTCATGATAAACCTGCTGTTGGTCCTAACTTTGGTTTTATTTTTCAAAACAAGCCAATTTACACAGACCCTGAAAATCTATAGCCATAGGCACCACTGCTTCTGGATGACCCTAGTGCTGAATCTCAGGCTTCCCTAGGAACAATAATTTCCTTGAGTCCTTCTCATTCTTCACCTCTAAAACTCCCTGCATCTTACAACAAATGTCTTGTCTACAGTATTTTAACCATGATAAGTCTCTCATTCTAAAACTCCTATGTTTTTTCCTGAATTAGCATAAATCTAACGGACATGGGCACCATTATTATTACTTCAGACCCACTCAAAAGATTTTCTAATATATCAGTTTCCCTCTGCACTGACTGCTTAGTCCGGATTGTATCTTCACTGCCTTTACACACATTTCATTCCTTATCCCTCAAAATTATGATTAGTGACTATATAGGCTATAATTATCATATTACCTTTATTTTTCCATCAATTTATTTGCCCTTCTTTCTTCATTATATACCTTTGCTTCCAAGCTGTTTTAAAACTCACTTCTTTTATACTTACTGAACACAATGGAGGTAAACATTCATTTGATAAGGAATTCTCCAAATCCAGCACAAATTCAATAGGTTGCATGCTAAGGAAATAACAATGGTCAAAACTAAATAATCTGCTAAGTTACTGAATTTTTGTGCTGAAATGTGATTTTGCTACTGTAAAGCATAACCGTTGAAAATTTACACATGGAGTACCACTTGTATGTGTGTTTGTGATTGTACACATCCACCTTTGCTTCTTGGTCAGTGTGTTTGTGGACTAAGATGTTTTCTTTTGCTTTGATTTCTGGGACAGTTTTATCATGAGGATATCTGGTAAGCCATTAGTTACTATTCTTTCTCTATGTCCCACAGATTGGTTCAGTGCATTTAGGGTAACCAATGATCAGAAAACATTCTCTATAAAAGGCCAGAAAGTAAAGCCTCTAGGTTTGGGGTGCTTATATGGTTTCCATTACAAGTATTATACAAATAAGTTTGGTTATGTCCTCAATCAAACTTCATTTACAATGCTGGGCACGGTGGCATGTGCCTGTAATCCCAGAGGCTCAAGAGGCTGAGGCAGGAGGATTGCAAATTAAAAGCCAGCCTCAGCAAAAGCAAGGTGCTAAGCAACTCAGTGAGACCCTGCAAAATACAAAATAGGGTTGCAGATGTGGCTCAGTGGTTGACTGCCCCTGAGCTCAAACCCCAGTACCTAAAAACAGACAGGGGGAAAAAAAAAAAAACTTCATTTACACACAGTGAAATTTGAAAAATCACAATTATCATATACCATGTAATATTACTCTTTAATTTTTGTTGACCATTTAAAATAGTTAAGATTGTTCCTATATGCCGCAGTCTGGCTGGGCACACAATCACGAGCCACCACACACCTTGTAGATTCAAACAGCAACTCTTTATTCCCGAACTCACACCAGCCGTCTATAATCACGTTCTGGGGAAATCCACGTTCTCTGCCCAAATCCACCTCCACTGGGCTTCTGTCTCCCAAAATATACTGTCTGAATCCCGTGAGAACTCAAGGGGAACTCAGGCAGCAGGATACGCCCTATTCCCAGCAGGAATAATCTTAAACCTGGAACGCCCTAAACCCAATTATCCTAAACCGGGAACACCCTAATCCGCCCTGGTCCTTGAGCAAGGTCACCTACATTCAATGTCACTGCAACATGGGGTACGCTGGCAAGGAAATTGTCATACCTACTTGGCTAATGGCTCCCAGCACCTATATTCTAAGCCATTTAGAGTTGGCAGACCAGAACTGGCCTGGAAGCAGTGTCCTTTTTATTTTTCTTGGAGGCAGGCAGTTCAAGGGTCAACAACTCCCTTTCTGCAGTCTGAGAAATCCTCTGAGCATATGGTACTGAATTTCAGCTAAGTGATACATTCCTTTCACTAACTACTCTGCAATCCCTGACAATGGTTCAGACTTCTGGTAAGCCTGATCTTTGGAAAACTTACAAAGGAATTCTAACGAATGCTGTTTTTCATCTAGCTGTCCTATAAAGCTGATGGCAGGCAGATGACATTAAGATGACCTTCCTAAAAGATCAGAACACAAACAAAAATGAAGGATCATGAAATCCAGTCTGTGCCACCCACTGGCTTTGTGAAGATAAAATGAGGGAGAGAGAACATATTATGTGGCTCTGTGATGCTGGGCCAATTTTTTCGTAATTCGGAGCCAAGAGTAACCCAGGCGTTTTGATCCCAGGTCATCCCTTCTCCCCATGTTTCCTCCTCATAATATTTGATGCTTAATATTCACAGATTCTCAATGTAAAGCCTAAATTTTTCATACGGTAGCTTGAAAGAACTGAAAATAGAACATCCCAAACATGATTATCATGACTGTGATCCAGGGAGATGTGCTGATTCTGTTCAGAGACAATCCAGGTATGTAAATTTCCCACCTCAGCCTGCCTGGGGATGTGGCCATTATAAAAGCATAAAGTTACTCAAAGGGGACCTATTTTCTGAACACTTGCACACAGTTTTATATCAAGGCCATATTTTGCTCTGATACAAGAGAGTGTCTGAAATGTGATTTGTAACTGTGACTTCCAAAGGCAGCTCCCAGGAAGACAGAAGACAATGGCACAATGATGACAGAATCTGAAGTTTCAGGTCAAGATCATTCCCTGACAAGGGATGGCTGACTGGTTCTACTGCAAATCCCTCTTAGTAACACCACAAATATATTTTTCATTCCTCACGACCTTTGAAAATGAAGGAGGGCTGTATTAAAGATGAAAATCATACCTCCAAACAGAGGAGAAACTTTTTTTAAAAAAAACATAGAGGTCTCCCATTGTGTTTTCAACCCCAGCAAACTAACACAATTGGGGTACAGGAGAAAATGACCAAGCCAATCATGGGAATACAGAGAGGGGTCAGAGAGGAAGAACTGGATACTCAGCACCTCCTACCCTCCCCCATATGGTATAAAGCATCAGGCAAGCTTCTTTTCAAGTAGGAGGAATGAGCATTGGCCTCTGATCAGAGGAGGATGGCAGGACCTTGGCGGCTGGTGATATTAAAGAAGAGTGAAGACCATCCATACCAAGAAGACTGGGCTCTTTGAGACATTTCTTTGCTCTCTTAACTTTTCCTTTTTATTAAGTTCAGTGACCCTGCTTTATGCTATGGCTTTCCTCAAATGCCAAATGATTCTTTGCTGTCTCTATTTGCAATTCACTGTTACTCTACCCGTGACATTTGCTGAGAGTGGTGACTTGGGGGGTAGCAATTGCCTCCATGGAGGCACCCGTGGGGACTGAAGCTGAAGAATTAAAAGGCCAAGGGTGAGTGAAGAGTACTCAATATTAGTCTCACGAGTGAACTGTTTAGTAATTAAGTCCTTCCTGCTGCAAGCCTAAATTGGCATGTGTTGCAGGGCATGGCTAAGGATAGATGAAGAAATCAGTAGGCACTGTGTTTAGGAGAAGCCAAGAGGCAAAAGACCTGCAAGCATCACAGCTTGTGATTCAAAGACTTCTCTTCAGAATAACATAGTGCTCACTCTGTAAGAGCAAACATACAATGCTGTAATAATTGATGATACAGGCATAGTATACCAAAGGCAGACTACTAATTTGTACACACTGATCTATGCACTTTGTTTTTTTTTTTTTTTTTTTTTGGGGGGGGGAAGCACAGTATATCACACAAAACAACAGATACAGTAATTGGCTTTATTACTTTGTACAACATAGCCTCACCTTCTTTCTCCAGTGTGAAATGAAATGAAAGACAGGAATATTAAATCAGTTGCATTTTTTTCTCTTATCAGTTCTTAAGCTTCAAAAAACATACCCAATTTTCAGCTGCTCACTCCTTCCAAATAATTTAATTTGGGGAAAGTGGAACAGCTCAAAAATCAGAAATGGAAGATTTGGAAGAAAGAGATTTTTTTTTTCTTAAGGGGAAAAAAATACAACCTTAAAATTTGTGCCATGATACATAAAAATTTAAGAATTGCCTTAGTATAATGTGCAGGCATATCAGGGTTAACTGGAATGGTGGATCAGTGGACCAGGAGATATCTGGACTTAGATCCAGACTGCCTGCTGCTGTGGAATTGACATTGGAGAGTTGGCTGTGGCTACTGATGGGAGGATCTCTAAGAGGGCAGGTGGAACAGGAGTCCACAAAGTAGTTATTAGATAACTGGTGGGAGGCCAGTTTGCCTCACAGAATTCCAAACAGGTGGGTATAAATACAGCTGGAAGAAACAATATTTAGACATTCAGTAGGCAGACAATGTTAGTGGCATGTGCCAATAGACACCAGTTCCTTACTTGGGTACTAGGCATATGTCATGACTAAGACTCCTTATTTTATTTTTTTTTAGGGTCTTTGAGAAGAAAATGGCACCTCAGGCCAAAAGTGGCTGAGCAGAAAACTAAGTGGGTCTGCTGCCATTCTGTATTAAAGAGAGAGAGAGTTGGAATGTGTGAAAGCTATCAGTTAACATGGATAGAATGCCTAGCAGATGACCACTTTTGAAACTTTTCATGGACATATATTTTTGGTATACACTGTGATAATTTGATGCATTCATGTTATATGCAAAGATCAAATAGGTTAATTAGCATTTCCCTCTCATGAAACATTTACCATTTCTTTGTGTTGTGAATCTTTAAAATATGGGTTATCAGGAATCTTACATTCCTTTAAAAAGTATGTAATGATTTTTTCTTAACTAGAGTTTTGCTATTGTTCTAGGAATTATATAAAATTTATTTTCTTTCTGACTCTTATATTAATGCAATATCACAGGTAAAGCAAGGATAGAGAATAAAGGGCATCTCCTAACAGAATGATATCCCTGAAGTCTGAATAATCCAGCTACCAGAATTCCAGTGGAAGATAGCAATGTCAGTAGAAAGAAGCTTGACAGAAAAGAGAGGAAATGTTCTAATTGAATTTGGTGCCAAGCACAGGTTTATATTTCCTTTGTAAGAAAATTGTGAAGGCATAACACATTGCAGTGTGAATTTTGATGTTATCTCTTTGTATCCACAGGTTAATAAAGTTGGTGATGTTCAGAACACACATACACAAACACAAAATTACATGCATACATTTTTTTCTATTTTAACAGTATATCTTAAGCACTGTCTCACATCATTAAATGTATTTTTCAAATGCATCATTTTATTCTGACAGAATAATATTCCATCATGTGGCAGCATGGTTATTTATATAAACAATCCCTTCTCATTGCCCATTTTTTTCAAGAGTTGCTATAATAAATAGCTATGCAATGTTATTACACCCTCAGTATAAATCTTTGACCACATTTCCATTTCCCAGCATGGAGGTTACTGAATCATAAATATGGACCCCTTTAATATCACCATATATTTATATTGTTATAGATTGTCCATTTTCTTTCCAAAAAGGTTATGCCAGTTGGCACTTCCACCACTAGAGAATGATGACACCTAGATGATAGTGAATTTCTAATGTGACTTAAGGGAAACAGGATGCTTGGGCTAGTCAGCAATGGAGTAACTGAATATTTAGGCTGAAAATATTTCACTTATGAGCTTAAGACCTTGGCCCAAGTTTTCAGCTGGGGCATTGCTAAGGAAGTTCCTGTTACCACACACTAACTTTCCCAGATGAGACATAAGCTGAAACAGGATCAGAGCAACTGTATCTCAGAAAGTACCATATTTTGGAAGAATTCTGATTTTTCTCTTTTACATTCCCAATGGTAGTCTAAATGTACACATTTCTTACAGAAAGTCTATTATGAAAATCTTTACTGTTTTCACTAATGCATTGCAAAAGGAGGAAAACATGGGTTATCAGGTAATATCTACAAGGTACCTCTTCCTTGCCATGAGGTGGAAAACAAAAGCAATTTGAAAAATCACCAAGTGCAAAGAGGTCCCCACTTAAAGAAATTCACATGAATATCAAATCATATCAATTTTCCCAGGGACCTAAGGAGTGTGAGGGACACATAAGACATTTGAACAGCAATATTAACTCCAGTCCTGGCTGTACCCTATTCCAGCTGCATGACCTTGGACAAACAGCCTATCTTGAAGACACAGACTTCTCTCATTATAGTAACTTATTAATATCCTGTGTAAATTATGTTTAATAAAGCTGTTCTAGCCAGGCAGGGTGGCACATGCTTATAATTCCAGAGACTAGAGAAGTTTGGGCAGGAGGATTCCAAATTCAAGGCCAGTTTCAGCAACTTAGTGAGACCCTGTCTCAAAATAGAAAATGAAAAGGGCTGTAGAAGTACCTCAGTGGTAAAGTGACCTGGGTTCAATTCCTAGTACTGAAAACAAGAATAACAAAACATATGACAAAGAAGAAGAAATCTGTGTTCCAAAATATGCTATGTACATTAAGATGTGTCTTCCAATATCACTAATTAAATAATTGTCTGGATATTAATCTGAATTGTTGGTTCACTTGACGTGGAGGCAGATTTTTTGGCTACATGTTTCCTTATAGGTGGGGGGTTAGCAGTCTCAGAGGCAGATCTCTTATCAAGTAATTAGCATTTTACTTCCCTAAAAGGTTGTTGAATCTGGTCAGGGCAGTTTAGGGAAACCTGTCTATTTCAGTTAAGAGGTACTGCTTGGGTCTAGTCTCTTTAAGGCTACACAAACCTTATGAAGAGCAATTCATCTCAGGGATCAACTTAATTAGGCACACAGCTTAGAGTAAGGTTAGCAACCTCCAGGGTTACCAGGGAGCAGGTAGAGTAGGGACATAATGTGAGTTCAGCAAATTAGCAGGGGTCCTCTGGTTAATAAAGGCATTTAAATTCAATTTGTTTTATAAACACAGTCCTAGCCAAACAGCACACATCATCCAGCAGTCAGACCAAGGACCCACTTTTAATTCCTGATCTGAGTGCAGCTGTGGATGCACTGTGATGATCTTGCGCTGACTCTACCTGTCCTCTAATTTGAAGACTTCTATAGCTTTGGAGATAAATCTTTACGAGAAACTATGTCTAAATGGGTCCCTTCAACTCTTACTAGCAGGATAGGATAGGAATTGCTTTAATTTTTGTGGCAACAGAGACAAGAAGATACAAACACTTTTCAAACAAGAATAAAGCTTCTAATGAGGCTCAGCAATTATAAAAGGTCCCTGGGTGCTTTGTCTTTTTTGGGTCTCATATTAGCTGTAGATGAATATTATTATATTTGTAGAAAAGGAAACTATTAATGTGATAAAGATAGCATTTTTAAGCCAAGACTAACTCCAAGTTTTCTACTCCCTCTAAATTAACATGCTATAAATCATCTATTTATGTGTGATGTAGTTCTCAAATATATTTAGATTTAGTCTGTGGTTTCAATTGAAACTATTAAGGCAGTGTTCTATGCAAGAAAAATGTTTTAATTCTGTTGTTTGAAATCAAATACCATTTTCTGCATTGTTTTGAACAGCTCTAGTTCAGTTAAATCTTATTGGAAATAAAAAAATAATTGGAAGACAAAGAAGGTTAAGATACTAGGGGCATGGATTAGAAATGATGGTAGAATGTGATGGACATTATTATCCAAAATATGTGTATGAAGACACAATTGGTGTGAGTGAATATATACTTCATATACAACCAGAGATATGAAAAATTGTGCTCTATATGTGTAATAAGAATTGTAATGCATTCCACTGTCATATATAAATAAAAATAATTTAAAAAAATAAGATATTTGAGCCTTGTGCTGGGTATGGTGGTGCATGCCCATAATCCCAGGAACTATGGAGGTTGAGGCAGGAGGATCACGAGTTCAAATCCAGCCCCAGCAAAAGTGAGGTGCTAAGCAACTCAGTGAGACCATCTCTTAATAAAATACAAAATAGGGATGGGAATGTGGCTCAGTGGTCAAGTGCCCTTGAGTTCAATCCCCTGTACAAAAAAAAAAGATAATCTGAGTCTTAACACAAAGTTAAACAGTTCAGGAGTCATCTGAATTTCTAATATTTTACCATAATTTATGACTATCCAAATAAGAGAGGTTCTATTTGCTGGCTCATCTACAACTCAAAAATGAATTATATAAGATATAATCAGGACAATACCATGTTCACATTAGTGCCAGCCTATTTAACCAAAGATCACCATGAGGAAATATAGAACTAAGTTCCTCGTGTGAATGGCAAACATACCTGTGGAAAATCTCTTATTGATTAGGGAACAGTGATCACCTGTTATCTACGACCTTGGCACAACCTTTCATACAAATCACCCAGAATGTAGCTTTTGATTAGCTTTGAAATTGGGACAATTTATTAATTTAGAATTGTCTGTTTTGCCAAAGTTTTTAAATTACAGCCAGTGTTAATAGTAATCACACAACCAAAAACATAGATGTATTATTCACCACAAGGTTATTCCTCAGACTCCAAAATAAAATCCAAATGGATCCCTCTTATCTATTTGCCAGATCTGTCTTCTAGCAATTGTTTCCCATCTATTCAAATCATTACTCAAATACCACTAATAGTTCCCTTGTCCTTATCACATCAACACTGGAAATCTCTACCTGGCTTAAGATTCACCTTGACTGCACTTTATCTACTTAACTTTAGAGCCTACTATGTCTTAAAATGGCTGGTCACATTGCTAAGCATCCCTAAGACTTTGCGTTCTTCCCCCAACCTGGGATTCACTATGTTCTCTGATTATACAAATCTGAAAACAAACTCACTTAATAGAGAAAACCCACCTCTGACTATGCAGACCTAGTTTGCACAGAATAAAATAGTGACAAAAAAAAAATTGTTGAACTCCTTTATGTTCATAGACCTAACAAATGGCAATGGTAAGGGAGGAATCTAGGAACACAGAGCCCCCAAATCCCTTCCTCTGCCTTTGCCTTGTTTTTCAATTAGTTCTGTCTTTGAAAAAGTCAGTCGAATTATAGTCAGTGAAAGCCACATAAGACTTTCTATCCAAAATGTGTCATTGAAGAACTATATATAAAAAGGCAAGGCAAAAATTGAGTCTGAAATCCCATTAACAGGGACATAATGAACACATGCTTAAAACCTCAAACTGAAGCACCAACTTTCAAACTTAAAAAAAAATGTAAAAAGCCTTATAAAATTTACAGGAAAAAAAAAAAACATACACTTTTCTGAAGAACTATACCTCAGGGAAAATTTTCATTTACAGGGAAACTGTTTATTAAATGCATTCCTTGTCATATTTTGCAGATGATAATACCTTTCACTTCCATCAAATTCTCAGCATAGCAGCCACAGGAATGTCATCTGAACAGACAAGGAAGAAGCTAGGTTATGTTGGCATCTAATTTAATTTTATTCCTTTGCCAGTTAAATTTTGCATCCTTTCCCCCCCATAGATAACTGCTCACTATCTTGTTTGGTAGCATCATAGAAGCTTTTCACGGATTGTAAAATTCACATTTCAGTCAAGTGAAAAGAACTTATCTGTGATTTTTAAAATTGAGTAATGGTAAAATTCAAACAGATGTCTATGGCTCATATTAGAACATTCCAATTCTTGTAACTGCAAGAGTTATGTTTATCCTAGGTCCTAAAAGTCAGAGAGGGAAAAAACAATCTATGCATTCTTTTCAAAGACAGAAGAAAAAAGAACACCCAGGATAGTTGGTATGGCATGGCCATTCTGCCAATCATGGGACCTAGGACAAGTGGCTTCACCTCCCTGGCCTGTTTCCACATCTTCACAGTGGACTTAGGATGAACTAGATATATGAGACACTTCCTTTTGTGAGCATCTTATAATAATAAGACACAGTTGTAAGCAACACCCTTTCAGATGTCCATGAGTGCCTCTCTCTCACTTGCTTCTAAATTTCTGGATAACAGATGAATTTGGTACATTTCCAGCAGGAATTGTTTTCCATAATCGAATAAATTTCATAAATGTCTTCTTTTTATATGCCATGCTTGCTCTGGCCAGTGTCATGACTAGGCTAACCACTCCCATGATTGTGTCAATCACTTTGGCCAACTTTCATCATGATAGAAAGAGCCCATGCTGAAGAGAGTGGGTCTCCATTTTGAAGGGACACAGAATTCCAAAGAATGTCCCTTGGGAATACTACTTTACAGGTGTAGTGTTGTCCTCCATCTATTGTGACAAAACCTACAATGCCTTTCAAGAACACATGCCAAGAAAAGCCCCCAAAAGTACATGATGATATTAATAGTGGTTGTCATCACATGTTGACACTATATTAGACATTATTAGGTTTATAATGATTTATTTAAATTTAATGGAAAAAAAACACTCCATAAATTACTTTAAATATAAAAAATATGAAGCACTTTATTTTTATCTTGTTTTCATTGACTCTGGGAGATATTTTGCTGTTTGAAGCCATTATGTCTCTGCTTCAGGTGAATTGCTTATTGTTTTGGTTTCAAGGCAAGGTCAAATTGATTTATGGAAGCCATTTTGAGATTTTATTTTTAAATCTTTTCAAACCTCCAAAGTAGCAAAATTATCACTGACATGGGCGTTACTAATGAAATTATAAATGCACAGTCTGCTTTAGAGACTTCTTACATTTCTACAATTTCTGTGCTATCCTCCAGGATCTTTCCCTGGTGTCTTTCTCCAAGTAGAGTCAAAGACAAAGGTAACTCCAGGCTGCTCAAGGTAGTACTGTGATAAAGCTTGGTCTCCCAGACCATTTGTTCTGGGTTGGTCTTCACTGAGTAACAGGAATAACTGCCTCTGGTCCTGGGACTTTAAAATCTGCACATAAGTGGAAGGTAAAGCACACTTATCTTGGTGCTGCTTCCTAATTTCCAGGTTTTGTCACTAATGATGCATGCTCTTTTCTTTCTGTTCCAGCTCACAAGTATCTTAACAGATACACATATATTTTAAATTAACAGTGTTTTTCCAGTCTGGCCAATATAGAAGCAGCATTAAGTCATGCTGGAAAATATCCAAGCAGCAATTGCAAGAATTGGGTCCTGAGGCTGACAGTGGTCTGGTATGGATCCCAGATGAGGTCTTTTTACTAACTCATTTACAACCAGGATTAAATTGCCCCCACCCCCTTGTTTAAGATGAAATTTTTAAAAATGTGAAATGAGAACAGAGACTAACTGATTACAGTATCCTTCATATCAAACTGCCTATGATTATGATTTCCTAATGCTTGAAAAAGCTTGAAATAGCTAATCAAAATTTAATCTAAATATATAAATTCAAAAATATTCAATTCCAGTGAACTGTTGCACAAATCCTGCCCTCTTATGCTTTTCCCTTTAGACCTTCTGAGCATAAAGCTTATTCTATGATTCAGCACCATAAGCTAAATATCTCTGACAATCAAGGTACAAACATCTACACCACATAATGTATGCTAAATGTACTAATTGAGTTTTCTTCTTTAAATTAACAGTCCACTCCATCTGCCACATTAGCATGTATCACATAGATAGTAACCATGTTTACAGCCTGAACCAAACATAATTGTATTTATTGCCCATGTAATAGCCTCATCTTTATAACATCTAACAGTATATTACATAATGATTGCTACAGAATATGTATTACCCTTCTCCACTGAAATACATAAATGAACAGATATGTAATGTGATCCTATAATATGTTTTGAACATCAAATTTCCTATACATTCATCTCTGAAATTTTTTTTCTCATAAAGTAATATAATTTGACAATCAAAGCAGAAAACTCTATTCCTGACAGTCCAAAACAATAAGAAGCTTCTTCAGGGCTGCTTCCCTTTTGGAGGGATGCCAATCTCAGAGCCCCACCCAGGACAACTGTGCTTGTACACAGCTCCTTCTGTTTCCCTAATCACCACATTGCACTTGCCATTTTATGAGGTTTGTGTCTGATGACTGGAGATAAAGATCTCAGTATAGGAACTTTATTAAAAAGTGTACTTGGAAATAATACTCATGCTATGGGAACAATCAGAACTTTGCAGAGGTAAAAAATCATGGACCAAAATGGATCATTCAATTAAGACAATATAGAAATACTAGAAAAATATATAAGAAAATCATCATGACCTCGATGATTTACTTATATATTTGCAATTAAGAAAACAGATTGACTTCATCATGAATAAGATATAAATCATAAACTATAGTATGGGAGACAACATTGGTACATTGTATATCTAATGAAAGACTTGTATGAATAATACACACAGAACTCAACAGTGTTGTGACTGAACGATAAAAATAGGCCAATTAAAAATGAACAAAAACTTTGAATAGATATTTCTCCATAGAAGATGTATAGTTGGCCAGCAAATGCATACAAATGTGCTCAGTATCACTGTTGTTAGGGAAATAAAACAGTGGGATACCATTTCATATCCACTGGAAAAGCCAGAATCAAAACCAAAAATGCTAGCAAGCATTAGGAAGGATCTGGAAAAATCTGAACCTTCATATTTGCTGCCAAGTGGGAAAATGGTACGGCTCCTTTGGAATATAGTTCCACAATCCTTCAAAATATTAAACAAAAGCTACTGTGTGACTCAGCAAGTCTGTTTCTGGGCACATACAGAAGAGAATTAAAAATTACATACTCACACAGAAACTTACACACAAGTGTTAAAAATCATTGTTACTTACAGTACCCAAGAGGAAACAACCTAAATGCCCATGGATTGAGATAAAGATAAACTAACTGTGGTATATCCATACAATGGGATGTCACTCAACAATAAAAGAAATGTGGAGAAAACTTGAAATCACGCTGAATGAAAGAAGCCAGAAGCTATATTGAATATATAAGTCCATATGTATCAATTGTTCAGAACAAGCAAATCCAGAGACAAAAAGTACTAGATTATTGGTTGTTAGGAGATGGGGATAGAGATAAATGGGTAACTACAAATGGGTAGTAAGAATTTCTATGGGGAGAGTGATAATGATGTTCTGGAATTAGATAGTGGTATTATTTGCATAACTTTGTGACTCCACTAAAAATCATTAAGTTTTATAGTTTAAAGGGGTATGTTTTATGTTCTCTGAATTATTTATCAAAGTATGCATGAGTACACATCACACTTTATTTCATAAAGATATACAATTTTATCATTAAAAATAAATCCCAGTGGGCTTATTGCAAAGTAAAACAAAACCAAAATAAAATAAAAAAAATCAGCATAGGAAGCAACTGATGTTTAATGAAGTTGCTCTACAGAAGGAACTGCTCTGAGATGTGATAAGTATGCTGAATGACCTCCAGATGAGGCATTTTCTGGAGAGGATTCACCTGGGATCTGCCAGTTGTCAGCAGTTATCTCTCCCAGGATCTGTGTCCCTTAGTGCTAATCGTGAGAACAGGCGTTGATGATGTACTAATATTTATTACTTAACATATATCTCCCTCCCTACTCTTTCATCTCAATAAGCTCAAGACCCAGATATGACATGCCCACCATCATTTTCCTGTCTTGAGAAATGCATTAAATGAACCAATGATGTTTCCTTGGTTTGTTTTCACTTCAGAATCCCATATCCTAGTCTCCAAAGCCTACCCTTGCTTCGTCCTGAGATTTTCCTAAATCATAAGAGCCTCTATCTTACTTCCAAAGCAGCCAGACTCTATGTTCACTTTCTCATTGCAGTAATTTTTACATCCCCGAACCCACCCATTCTATAGGAACTAGAGAAATTCCACTTGTATTTGTCCTCTGTCCACAGTTGGGTTTGTCGTAAGGCTGGTATTGCCATTCTTGGCTTCCTAGGAGATAAACTGGAGTGACAGCTTATTGTGTAAATATGTATGGAAGAGGAAGCATAGAAAGCATACCCAGAAAAAATCACTATGGCAAAGAGGAGAGAGAAGGAAAGTAAAAGGGGAATTCACAGTGAAGTCAACATGTATTCCAGGTACATTAGGCATTTGAATTTGCCATCCAGTCTGTTAGCCCCAATGTATAACTGAGAGTACAGGTGCAACTAAGTGGTTTATTAAACTTCATACAATTACTATGAAGCCCAGGAACTCAGAATGAGAGAAAAAAATCTTGGTAGTCAAGCTGGGCTGAGGCTTGCAAGGAAATAGGTTACCAGAAAGGATTATGACTTAGTTGCAGTTGTCTGGTTTCGCTGTTGCCCAGAGTCCTAAATAAGCTACCATAACTAGGTCATTTTAGTCATGGTAGCTAGAACTGACCTGTACAAGGTCTAGCTGGGCTTGGTGACCAGATCTGCAAAATGCTTACTGACACACCACATCCCATGCTGTGTTCCATCTTGGACCCCTATCCTCCTATGTAGAGTGTGTGCCTCCCATGTCTAAGGTTGTATAGCCTAGGCTCCACCTTAGCCTGACACAGGTCATCTCCAGACATCTCACCTGCTCTCATCCTACAAACTAGCTATGTAGGGCAAGTTCTGACTCCACCACAGATCCTCTGAGGAGAAAGTGAGGTACAGGCCTGATTATAGTAGCACCAGGATACATTTTTCTCTTTCTAGTTCTAGGATATGAACCTAGGCTCATGCCTCCATCCCTGATGTGCAGCTGTTAGGGAGCTGCTGACACTGAGACTAATTTTTTCATCCATCAATTCAAGCTTTCCATGTTCCTGATCTCAGGAGATCCCCACCTTAAATGTTCTTGGGCACCTACTCTGCTCAGCTTCCAGGAGCTGCCATGGATGCTCAGTTACTTTGGTTTCAGATTTCCGGACACTGGTGCTGAAGTATTATCTTGTATAATTCCCAAGGAAAGTGTTCCTGCTAGATGCTCTTCTGGGCACATTTCCATTGTTGTCCCGACTACGCCCATCTATACTAATCAGTTCTGTTGCTTTTCAGAGAAACCAAAACCCTGTTTGGGTCCTGCAGGTCTCCACTGACTCACATGTGTGCAGGGAAATCAAAGAACAAGCCGGCCATAGCTACGGTTCTGGAATTTAGATCTGCCTTTTGCAAGCCTATCTGGCGAGGAAGGGGGAAAAAAAGGAAGCGATCTTTTTATAACATTTCAGAAGAAATATTGTTTAGATCAAAAAGGGAAGCAGAGGGACCTATTATACCTTGACTATCAGCCTTTTCATGTATTGTCATATTTTAGACTCACAATGAGTGTTAAGTTGGTATCATCTCCACCTTTGAATGGGAAAACAGGGAAATAAATAACTTGTCTAGTTCTCTGCAGATATTAAATACAATATTGCAATTCTCACCTGAGACTCTTAGACTATCAGATTTTCATTCTGTACACACATCAGGGCTAGCTTTCCAAATAGTATAACAAGTGATGCTTATATGTAAGCCTAAGTGTAAAAGAATATTTCCACCAAACTGATTCAGCTCAGGAAGTCTTTGAAAGGGCCTAGGATTTTGTAATTCTTTTCAAGTTGAATTTCGGTACCATTTTACTCAACTACACCGTGCTGGTGTCCCTTGCCTTCCAGGTGACAGAGCTTCCTAAGTCAGGCATCAACTCTAAATTTTGAAAGCAGAGGTGAAGTGATACTGGAAACAGATTAGAGGAGGTAGTGGGGACAAGAAATCAGCAACACAGAGACTGCTTCCAAGAATATTTCTGATATGCAATTAAGAGGGAATGAAGTCTTGAACTTAAAGAAGAGGAGTGGGACAAAAAATGTGAGGGAGAATGATACTATGGAGCAGATGGAAAATACCCATAGAACATATAGGGTTGTTGCGCTGTGTTTGCATCATAACCTCTGGAATGTGGGTTCCCTTTACTCAAGTGAGTTCTGGGCCCATCTAATTATGATGGTACTTGAAATGAGATTATGGAATGGCAGGGAAGAAACAGGGAATACGTGTCTTACTTGAATTGGGCAGTAGAATGAAGCCATTTTTACGATTTTCAATGTTTGAATTTTTTTCAAATTGCTCTTATTCTTCACATGTACTAAAATTTGTTTGTTTTTGATGTTATAGCTGGAAAAATTGATACAAAGCTAAATTGAAGCAAGATAAGACTCTTCTTCTTTTACCATCTTCTCTGTTCTCTAATGTGGAACCACAGAGAAAGATTAAAAGAAAGGTCACCTTATATTTAGCAGAAAGAAATGTATGCAGATAGTTGATAGCCTGAAATGCTTAACAAAATGAAATTGAGTCTGGAACCATAAACATTCAGAGAGCACTCATTTCTTACAATAAGTAGATAGAAGCCAATGGATGGCAGAGGATACTTAACCAAGCTATGTTTTCTATCCTGCATGTCATTGATATAATTTCAAGTGTTCAAAGGGGTATTGATATAAAAAAGCAATTTCAATAGATTAAGAAAAAGTTCAAGGTATACACTTAAGTTAAAGAGGAGTTTATCTAGATGGCTTGCTAGACAAGCCTGGAGAACAATAATTTGGAGGCTCAGATGCTGCTGGAAGCAGATAAGAGATATCTGAGTTACAAAATGTGCAGAGAGATAATCATAGAGCATTTCTACTCTAAGGGCAAACATGAAGAGAAGGGAAAGTAAAAGAATAGCTAACGTGTGTTTAGAATCTAAGAGATGCCAGACACTATCATGTATTTATTTCATCCTCACAGTGATGATATGACAGTTTATAGATGAAAGAGCTGAGCCTTATAATATATAATTTGTTCATATTAGAAAACAGTAATTGATAAATCAAGTTTCTAACTTGTTCATATATGTGTCATCAACTCTTCCAAGAAGAACAGTTCTATTCTTCTACCCTCCTATTCAAAGTGCTCTATAATTTCAGTTGTTATCCTCATCATTCACCTTACTATTCTCAAAAGCCATCCTGCCCTTCATGCATTCTTGAGTACTCTCATCTCCATCCACTGAATTTTTTCATCTCTTCAAGTTCAATCTTGTCAGTCTCTCTCTAATGTAGTTCTACAGGGCTCTGCTGCCTCTGCCAAATCCCCCTGCTCTTGGTCCCTGTAGGTGCTTTTTGGTAATCTCTGCATATGCTGATCAGAGTACTCAAATTCAGTCCTGGGGATTCCCTTTCAATGCTACTTTCTATTTTCTAAATCCCTCATTGCACTGGATGCTAAGTATATAAGCTCACAACGATGTCTTAACAAAACTATATTTGTCCTATAGAACTCGGCCCTGGACCTAGAATAAAATACATTTAATTATTAGGACAAACAGCAAAAGTTATAACACTTGCTTTAAGGTTTGCAAAATTCCTTTGCCTAGGTTGTCTCATCAATTATATCACCTCATTAAGTACTCATAAGAACCTTGGATAAATATTATATTTTACTGTAATTATTATACTATAATAGGAAATGTTTCCTTCATTTTACCCCTAAGGGGATGAAGGATCAGAAAGGATAGAATCATTGGCACAAGGTTACATTGTAGCTAGATTGTACTTGGCATTCATGCCTCTCTTGGGATCAGCACTCAATATATACAGATCTGATGAAAGAGTAAAATGAATAAGCTGGTATTCAAATCAGGCCTTCGAACTCCAAATGTTCTACCGTACATTTAGGATGATTTATTCGACATTATATGCATGTTTATATTTTCCTCATAAAGTTTTATTCCAGCATGGTTTACATAGTTTTGGCTTTGCAACTTCTCACAATTAGTTTCAGTGACTATCAGACTCATTATCTGAGTCAGAGAGAGAGAATAGTTAAACTAATTTTAATACAACTAGGTTCTCCATTAATGATAAAACATTAATGGTAGCTTCAAACATGACAGATCTTAAAAACTTTGAGTATGAATGATCCCCATTACAAAACATTCCTTATGCTCTTTAAAACATTCATGAAGGTATTATGATGATGAGTTAGGATTTCAAATAATCACTGAATTATATCTAGTTTTGTTTTCCAAGTAAATAGCATGTGGTTAGAACAGGACAATGCAAAGCAGGAACTGAATTTCGGAAAAAAGCTGCATAAAAAATCAGATTTGTTCCATATGTAGAGCCCCAAGTATGTCAGAGAGAACTTTGATTTTCTAAATGGCAAGTGGGTCAGGGCAAGGTTGGATGAGGTGAGGTGGGATAGAGGGTAAATGATGTTATGTGGTTGCTTCTACCTTGATGAGAAGCAGCAACCCAGGGGTAACTCAGATCTGTCTGACCCATGAACTTGCACATAAGTAGAGTTTAAGGATTTTAATTTGGAGCTTTATGCAGAGAAAATAACTCAAAGTCTTCCCATAAAACACAAGACATACATATAAAGATACGTGAAAATTCAAGGAAAGATTTAAATTAAGATTCTGGTCTTTCTTAAGCAGAAGCTATGGAACAGCCATGGCCCACATATCCCAAAGACAGCAACAGGGTCCATTCCATCCCATCTGGCTTCTACTGCACAGGCCTCCTGTCTGCCTCTTGGGAAGTGAGTTTATCTCTTTCACAATCCAATCATTCCTTATAAGTAGCCCTTGCTCATTGCCTGTTAACCCATCTCTATCTTCCTAACCTGACCAATCTGGGGCTGTAAGGATCAGCTATGTTCTACTTCCAGCAGAGCACCTTCTGGGAGCTGCTATAGAGAAAAGGTAAGGGGATTGATTTAAAGATCCTTCAATGGAGATAGAAAGTCAGTTCATGCTTGAAGCACAAGTGAAACAGCTTCTTGAGTGATGGTGCACTGGACTCCTTGTGTGCCATCATGACCAACCTCCTTACCAAGAGTACTCTTTTCATCATTTAACGCATTTTAGCTGGTGGTATGGGTCATCCATCTTCATTCTTCTTAAGGAAAAGCTGAGTACAGATTTAACTGAATCAAACTTTGAACAATTTGAAAATCATTTTCAGTAATAAAGTTAAAAGGAGGGGGAAATTTTCTATAGTAAAGATGAAAAGAACTAATAGCTCAAGCACCAAAAAGAAAAAAAAGAGCAGAAAAAGAAGAAATGAATATTTATATATTTAAGAATTAAAATATAGGAAAAAACCTACTTTATCATAGATTTAGTCTCTAGCTCAGTTTTACTGGGGCTTTATTCCTAGTTCAAACACCACTTGACTTCCAAAAAATTATTAAACATTGTTTGTTTTCATTTTTCTTAGCTATTAAATGGTAATTTTGCTTATTGAAATTTGTAGCTTGGGACAGATCCACTAAGAGGAGAAAACAGAAAAAAATCTAGGAAACAAATGTTCTAAGGACCTTAATGATCCAGGAATGTCTATTACTTAGAAGAACTTTAGAATTGTTGAATTAAAGGGGAAGAGAAAAAATGCACAATGCAAGACCCAGAGTGGGGCAATTTTTCATCAGTGTAGAAAATGACACTTTTTATTTAAAACCCAAACTTATACAATCCCTTTTGTTTAGTAGAGAAGTATATTTTCACTTAGGAAAACACTAACTGTACAATAGAATTCTCACTGAAGACAGTTCCTAGCTATTCAGCAACACAATATAGAAATTCTCAGAACTAGTAATAGTGTAACAAAGATTCTACATGGGTCTACATGTTTCTAGAAGAATGTTGAGATTTGGGGGTAAAGGGAATGGAGTCCTCAAGCTTGACATCAGAAAAGGAAAGAATAGAGTTCTAGCCTCATAGGAACAAGTGTAAAACCCAAAAGATGAGGAAGGGAGAATTTTTAATTAGTGTCTTATAGATGTACATGATAGTGAGAGTCACTGTGGTATATTTATATAGTGATCTCTAGAAATTAGGGAAATGCAAATTAAAACTACATTCTGATCTCATCTCTCTCCAATCTGAATAGCAATTATCAAGAATAAAAGTAAAAAGAGATGTTGGCGAAGATTTGAGGAAAATAGGTACCCTTATACATTATTGGTGGGACTTCAAATAAGAACATCCACTCTGAAAAGCATATGAAGATTCCTGCAAAAACTAGGAATTGGACCACCACATGACCCAGGTACCCCACTCTTTGGTATATATGCAAAACGTTTAAAACCAGCATACTATAATGACGCAGCCACGTCAACGTTTATAGCAGCACAATTCACAATAGCCAAGCTATGGAGCCAATCTAGGTGTCCTTCAACAGATGAATAAAGAAAAATATATACAGAAAAAAATATGCCAAGGACAATATGACATAACCCAAGATCAAGGTGGGCTTTGCAAGATATTTAGTTAACCATGGGAATCTTGTTAACTACAACACCTAACTTCAGAGCAATGTTGATAAAAATATTTTTATACAAGCAGATGAGTAGGGTGGGTTTGGGCATTCATTCCAGCACTTATTAACTCTGTGATCTCTAGCAATTTATATAAGCCTTTTGTGCCACATTTTCCTCCTCTTCCAGACCCTACACTACAAGTTATGAAGATGAAAGGAGACCATTCACAAAGTGCTGAGCACCCTGTCAGCTATGAAGGTGTTCAACAGTGTTCTGCCTGATCAAAATAGACTTATTGCTGAAAATGATATGGAGTGATATAACAAAGCTCTTGGTAAACCATAAAGAAATATATGTGCACTATTGTTAGTATGAAATGAAAATTGAAAATTAAAAAAAATAAGCTCCATGTGGTTTCTGGGTTTTAGAATGAATATGATCACTTACTAATAATGATAGTAATTAATATTATTTATGTTGCATCCTAGACAAATCTCTATACAGTTTTTTCAACCTCTTTAATAGATTAATGATTGTCTATATTTATTTTGTATTTTAGTATAAGTAGAGCCCATTAGTCTATGAATTAGTATGTTTATCAAAGTTAATCTCATGATATAGACAAATAGTGGTCAATGAAAAGACCTGCTTGTAATGTTGCACATTGATTTAATTGAATACTACTTAGTTGTAAGTCATGGTGCTTGGAAGAAAGTGTTTTCCTCTGTTGCAATTCAATTATTCTACACATCATATCAAAAGAGATCCTGATTAGCTCCTACAGATGATGGGGACAATGACTGGTAACATAAAGAAGAGCATTCCTAGGAATGAACACTGCCAATAGCACAATATACCTGTTGCCTCTTAGCAGTAGCCCTGCCACTGTGTGTCTTGGGTGAGGAGTAATCTACCAGGCTAGCTGAGATTTTTTTCATCTCTATTTTTTTCAGCTATTTTTTGACAAAAATTGTGGGTATCCACATTCCATTTTTTTTGTCTCTATTTTTTCAGCTCTATTTTTTGACAAAATTTGTGGGTATCCACATTCCAATTCATGTTTCAAATACACCATTAAGCCCCTATATCCAGAGTGGCTTTCAAAATTTAATTTGATTTGGAAAAAGATAGTTTCAATATAGTATCTCTAGATTTGATTTGTTAGTGATCTTTATGGTCTCTTCCACAAAAGTTCACAATGTGATCAAGTACAGAAAGCAGGAGAATGGATGGAAATTTTATAGTAACACACATATGCATGCACACACAAACCCACAAAATAACAAATACTTTCAGAACATATACCAGATAATGCAAATAAATGTGTAGAAGTGTTTCTTAAAACCATAGAATAACAAAAGATCTTTGCCCTCAAGATTACCATGCTGTGGTTGAAAGTTCTCACAAGGCAGCAAGGGTAACACCATAAGGCAATGTACTGAGACTTATAAAAGGGGTATGAATAATATGCTTGGTGTTTTTATTAATCTCTGTAAATAACAGAGCAAAATCCTCCAGGGTTTCAAGTCCAGGAGCCTGCACTAATGCCTTTAGTATTATGAGCTCAGGTCTCAGTGACTGATGTCTGCTGATAAATTTTTTGAGTCTCTGCACAGCTGAAAATGTCTTTCTCTTGCTATTGCACTTAAGGACAACATGTCAAGATGTAAAATTTGGTTCACATTTGATTTTTCTAACAGTTTTATGCATGTTTACATATATTGTTGCTTTCTGGTTTTGAGTATTTCAGAAGAGAAATTTACCCTGAAAGTTCTCTTCTTCTAGAAGAAACCATTTTTGTATTGGCAGCATTAAACTCCTTAGTTTTGCTTTGAGGTTTAAACCCTCATCAGGGAAAGGCTCCATGTTAATTTCTACCAAGGAGTTTTTCCTGACTAAGGTAAGCCTTCTTTCTCTAAGGATCTTTGAGAGTTCTGAAAGATTTTCTTCAGTTATGATTATCTGGTGATTCTAACTCATTCATCTTTGCCTGGATCAGTTTTTGCCATACAGAAGCTCTTCAACTTATATTCACCTCACATTCCATTAGGACAATCAAATTGAATGTATCATAAATCAAAAATACATTTAATTCATCTACTCTACTGAATATCATAGCATAACCATATAGAACACACTGGAGCATAGATTGTTCAACACATGACAGAGTCACCCTGAACTGAGGCTCATTGCCTCCACTTGGCATCTCCAGAGTATCATATTGCATATCACTAGCTCAGGAAAGATCAAAGTTCAAAATTCAAAGCTCAAAGCATGTTTTCCACTAAATGTGTATTGTGTTTGTAACACCGTAACATTAAAAAAAAAAAAAATCACAAGTTGAACTACTGTCAGGATTATCCATATTTCCTTGAGTTTTTTTGTCATTCATGCTTCTGGTGCTTTCTCTTCTGACTGGTCACTTCTACATACTGGGTATGTTTTTAAAATTTATGTTTTGTTTCACTGATTTCATTTTTAGCAATGCTCGGTCTTCATACACGATAAAGATTTTATTTTTACTTTATACGTATTTTTATACAATTACATCTATTTGATTGAAGCACTACCACTAACTTTCCATCTTGTAGAATTAAAAAAAAAAACCAAATGCAAGAGTTTATTTTATTTCCTGTAAAAATTTTATTTCCAAATATGTGTTGTTTTCTTTACTCAAGCCTCTTCATTATTTAATTTGTTCTTTAAATTTGCTTTGAGCAACAAAGCAAACAAAAAAACTTTCACCCATCTTTAAATATGGGTTGTTAATTTTCAGGTTTGGCCAAAGGTTTAGATGCCTTGATTCTAAAAGGCTGGTGAAGGGCCAGGAATACCAGTATCATTTGGGAGCTTATGAAAACTGGTGACTCAGATTCCCTTGCTCAGACCTGATGATTCAGAATCTGCATTTCAGTAAGACCCCCAGATAATGCATATATAAGTTAACATTTGAAAAAGTCTGGTCTACAGGAGCTGTGTAATTGTTGGGGAAGGGGGGCATCTCAGTCAGCTAGGGCAGGGCAGATAAAGATAGAAGTAGTGATGTCTCTTCATCTTTCTAAGGTGTGAGTGGGGAAATCTTGCTTTTCAAGATCTTCTGTGGCCAAAGACTGTAGAATTCAGTCTACAAAGTGTTCTAAATGTGTATTTAATAAATCGTCATGGTTTTCTCCCTAAAGTAAGGATGAAGTCAGACAATGCAACCTAACTGAGAATTTCAAAGCCAGTCCAGTGGAAGACTACAGAGGAGTGCAACCCTTGGCAGGGGAGAGAGGAGATGAAAGAGCTTGGTTCTGTTTTAGTCGTCTTTTTCATTGTTATGACTAGTAGCACAACAAGAACAACGTAGCAGAAGAAAATCTTATTTTAGCTCATGGCTTCAGGGGTCTCAGTCCATAGATGGTCAACTTACCAACTCTATAGTTCAGCCCTGAGGTGGGGCAGAACATCATGGCAGAAGGGTGTGGAAGAGGAAGGCAGCTCAAGACATGGCAATCAGGAAGCAGAGAAAACTCCCCTGACTAGGAACAAAATATAAAACCCAGAGGCAAGCTCCCAGTGACCTACTTCCTGCAGCCACATCTTACCAGCTTATAGTGACTGCTCAGTTAATCCATCAATGGATAATCCACTGATTAGGTCACAGCTCTCATAATCTGATCATCTTACCTATGAACTTTATTGCACTGTCTCATACACAAGCTTTGTGCGGACAACTCATAACTGAGTCATAATATCATCTATGAAAGAACTCATGTCTGTATCATATGAATATCATAAAATAACAAGATTATATATGTTCAATAATTAATGTCAGGGTGATCACTAAAAATCAAGTAATCTATAACGACAAAGTAGATAGTCAACTTGTTTAATGAATTTAAATAAACTGGACATTTATTTTCCTGAAAAGCTATTAAAACAAACTTTAATTTATCATTGTGTTATTCAGGTATAAATGTGTGATACTCAATGTAAAAGAAAATGAATGTTGTAAGTTAGAAATCACTCAAATGAAAAAGGATTTCTAAGACATTCACAGTATCGGCCTGAATGCTGTGCTTTTTAAAAAGAGCTACATATGCACAAATAACCATGCTCCAGGGGCCTATATGAACAAATTACTTAAAATACATGAAAATGAAATAGCAATATGTGCAGAATCTATGAATCAACCATAAATATTCCTTCTTCACAACAAAACAGGGTAACACCAGATATACATGCCATCTTATGATAAAAGGAGTCTATTTGCTGGAGAAAATTGTTACAGATGTTGGCAGATGAAGAGGAGAAAGAAACTAAGAGGAGACTAAGTGAAAAAGTTTAAAGTATTTGAGAAGCAGTCTTATTCGACCCTGACTGTGTTTTGTGAGAAAATAAGAAACAAACATTTTAAATATGCCACATGACTACCTTTGCTGTCAGCTAAGGGGGAAGAAAAAACAGGTTATAGGAAAGGAAAAAAAATACCTTTGAAAGTGTGTTGTACAAATCAATATTTCTTAGTCTTTAATGTGCATAGGATTTATCAGGGGATCTTATTAAAATAAAGATTCTGATTCAGCTTGGTCTGGGGTGACACTCCAATTTCTGCATCTCTAACAAGCAAGCTCCCAGGTGATGCTGATGTTGCTAGTCTTGGGTGACATGATAAGTTCCAAGGATACAGAAAATCCTACAGATCTGTGCTCAAATCTTGCATCTAACATCTCATCTATATCTACAAATCCATATCTATAATTGTGTAACTTAGACTCCTAAAAAACTCTGAGCCTTAATTAGGTGGATATGGATAATACTTTGCTGATCCTGTTGATACAAGGTAATAAGATAAATGTTAGTCAATCTCCAGGCACATAGTAGATATTCAGTGACTGTCACTTCCTTTTACTGAGTGCTTGAAACTTTATATGTTCAAACAGACGTTAGCAAAGACATCATTATTACATCTTAAATATAATGAAAATAAATAGGTCATGATACCACCTAAATAAGTCAAAATATGTCATTTCATTTTTATAGCATTTCTCTTTTCATGTAGTTTGGCAGACATCTCATTTATAAGCAGAACATGATTAGAGGGAAAGAAATTGTTGGAAAGATGTTGCAAACATTTGGAAAAGCAAGAGGCTGAAATTCAGATTGCGATGATGACTTCCTCCCGTGACACTTTTGTCCAACAATCATTTAGGGCCTTGGCAGCAGACAATGTTGTAGTGAACCATAATTTCATCAATTTAAAGCTGAAAGGAGTTTAAATCAAATGAAAGTGGGAGTCTTCCAAGTGTATGTAGAAAATGAATAGACATGTTGTAAAAATAAAATGATCAGCACACATGTCAAATAGAAACAGAATATGAGGAAATAAGATCTTAAAGTGTATCTACCTGATGTGTTAAACCTTACAACAGCCTATAACAAACACCAAAGAGACTAAAGAGGAATCTGGGTTTTCCTAAATTTTGTGTCCTGATTTCAGAACCCCAGTAGACTGACATTTATGTCATTCATCTCTAGATGTCCACTTGCAATTTCTCAATTATCCACTTGTCTCTCATTTAGTTACTCTGGGTTTATGTATTAGTGATACATGGCAACTCTCAAACACATCTCAGAAGTGTGAAGCAACATCTTAAATAAGTAATGCTTTTTCTAGCAAAAACTTTGAAAAGACCTAAACATCTAGTTTAGACACAAGTGCGTAATCCTTTAGCTTTATTTCTTACAGCAGCTCCAGGTCCCACAAGTGAAACTTAGTTCCCTGTCTACTATCTTGAACATTCTCTACTAAAATGTGATGTGGGAATGAGGTTGGGATTTTGTCTTTAATATGAATTTAAAAAAATAGCAGAAATATAGTAAAACTCAACCTCATAACTGGGTTATAAATTCAAAAAATTAAAAATATAGGGTCCCATCTATGTTTTCAGACCACTGGCATAACTTCAGGCCTCAACTGTCATCATGTAGTCAGAAATACTTATAAGCCATGTTTATAAAAAGAAGTGGTAATAAGCCCTCAGGAGAGGGCCAAACCTCATGCTGTGCTTGGAAGCCATAGGTGATGTTCTCCTGTGATGCCACTTGTCTTTTGACATGACAGGAGCTACACAGTCTCTCTGTAAAACAAGTTTTCTCTAACAGTGGAATAGAATAGGGAAAATTATATTTTCAAAGTTCTTTTAAGATACCATCAAAAAAGTTACTATTAATAAGATTAAAACAAAATTCCTCTCATTCTCTGTAGATATCTCAGAATAAACTTTCAGGCAAAAAAAAAAAAAAAAAAACCTGAAAATAAAATCTTCCGTCATGGTAACACATAGTTTAAAAGTTTGGTTTAAACCCAGAAATCCTTGGAGGAGGCCTGTACTCACTTGCATATGATCTGCTGAATTTAAACTCTTCAGACTAAAAGGGAATCTAAAGATGACATGCAGGGGTCCCTCTAATTTTAAAGATCCTGAAACTCAGGTTGCTTAGCTAATTTGCCTAAGTCATAAGCTCATCAGAAAGATCTCCTTGGAGACAAAATGGGTTCAATACCATATCAACTCTTTAATATACTTAAAAATCAGTCTCTTAAGTGGTGTTTCTACATCCACGGCCCATACAAGTCTCCACCTTTCAACAAATTTCTCCTCAAGTTCTGCATTATTTGTCAACGGCACATCTCTCTTTCAAACTAATTTGCTTTTCACTCATTACCATTTACATTCATTGCCCTCCAACCCATTCCTAGGATAGACTTATATCATCTTACAATGGTGCAGGTAGACTTATTCCTTCTGCTGCTCCATTTCCCCAAGTTCCCCATGTGGTTGGTCATTTTTATGCTCTATTTTCAGTTTATACATATCATTGTACATTGTTATCCCTTTCTGTGGCTTATTTTGCCCATGGTCCTAATGGATCTCAGTAAATATTCTACGTATAACTTATTTGTAGATCATTTCTCCATTTACACTGTAGTAATTTCATTAAGACAAGGGTCTTTGTGTTCTCCGGGGACTCACCAATTTGTGATTAAGCTACAAAGCAACAGTGTGCATTGTGTCTTCACAAAGCCTATGGGTAGGTACTTAGTCATCTAGACTTGGTTGAGTAATATTATATCATCACTATCCTTGCTATCATCTCTGTTGTTTATGGAAGAAGGAACAATGCTTGAACAGATGCTGCTGATAACTCCAGAATTGAACAGTGGACCACCAGGGGTTGAAGCTCTGACCTTCCTAAGAAATTCCAACTTCATCAATAAGGACCCTTGATAAGCCATCTATTGATTGATACAGATTATCATATAGACTTTGAAAATTGTCATTATCCTCATGTTAGACACAAAATGGCTAACTTTGAGAGTGAAGATGAGGCTTCAGCCTCCTCCCATAGGAAGAAGTTTAAATAGGACACTCTTAACACTTGCATTTACAAGTTCATCTGCTTCACAATAGTAAGCTGATTTAAACAGGAGTTGAATTTTCATGTAACTCAGGAATGATTTTCTAAAAATCACTAATTATCCATTTATAAAGAAACCTAGTTGCAAACTAAGAAAAACATCCTGAAAAAGATAAAGTTTCAAAGGATAATTTTGATAAAATCATCAGTACCAATTTTTTTTTCCAATCACTAAAATGACTTTTTTGTTGAAAAGAGTTGTCAACTAAAATAACTTTCTTGTCAAAAATACAAAGGCAAAGGTCCTAAAGAAGAAGCCATATTAAATGAAAATATTGTAAGCTTTTCAACTTGGACCAACAATGTCATTAAAAATATTAGAAAAAGATATTAGTACCAAATTAAAATAAATGCATTTAACAAATCTTCTTAGAAGTAATAAAGTGCATAAACGGTAGCAGGATTTATCAGCCCAGTATTAGGTAAACAAGATTGCATTAATGGTAAAAAGAACAGTGAAGTCACTTCTGCCATTTTTCACCAATCAATGCAAAACCAAATTTTATCTTGAATGACCATGCTAAAGACCCTTAAGTGCAGTGTTTCCATCTATATTTTAGACTTGAAAAGAGCTACAAATCTGTAGGTTAATCAGAAAAACAAAACAAAAACTATCATTCCCCACCCTCAGAAAATAGCGAGAAAAATTGCAATGGTATTAATTAATAAAAGAGGAAATAGAAACCCTTAAATAGTCATAATGTGTAATCCTTTTCTTGCATGTACAGAGCTCAAGAGTCCAGGGAATATCAAGACACAAATTTATGAACTTCAAAGCATTAGGACTTCCATGCACTAAAAGAGGAAAATGCAAATGATTGAAGAAGAAAATAATTTTCTTTCAAGAACTCAAAAAGGTTCGCACAAATAATTTTTAAAGAATATTAGCAGCAAAAAATTAAACAAGTACATGAGAAAACAAGTTTCTATGAACATGAACCAATACCAAAAACTAAAACAAAACTAAACAAAACAAGAAAACAACCATCCAACCAACAGAAAAAAAACCCTTCCTCCATTAGACATTGGTTGTAATGCAGATTACTGTGTTTTTTTTAATGTCAATTTAGAATATATCTGTGTTTAAAATGGGATAATAAAATATGACATAGTCAATTTAGAAAAAGGATAATTGCTTGAGTGAATAGCTACCAAGATGCATCGTAAACTAGAAAAAATTACAGGATTCATCTAGAATTCAGCAGAGACAAAGTAATGTGGGGGGGGGGATAAAAACATACCAAAGCGACATGGAAGATTAAAAAAAAAAACTCAATATTTACTCAAAGACTTGAAAAGAAGGGAATAAAATAAAGATAATATTTAGAGACAAAATGTATTAGAAAGTCTACAAAGGATAAAACGATTACAGATTCAGAAAAACCAAGAATTCGAAGTAGGAAATAAATGAATTCGGAGTTTATTATTGTGTAACGCCAGATACAATATATTTAAATCAGTTAAAAAGGATGGTTACCTACTGCATAGCAAAATTAATAGCAGTAGTGGAAGTCAGAAGAAAAAAGGACAGTATCTTCACTATGCTGAAGGAAAAGTAAATAAATAAATAAAAGTCCTTAACATTGTTTTACTCTCTGGAATTCAATATCCAGAGAAACTCTTAAAAGCCAGACAAATATAAAGACATACCTGAATCTCAATTAAGCACACTGTAAACATTACACTTTAAAAAAAAAATTTAGTTGTAGTTAGACACAATACCTTTTTTTTAATTTGCTTTTATTTTTATGTGGCACTGAGGATTGAACCCAGCACCTTGCACTTGCTAGGCGAGCATTCCACAGCTGAACCACAACCTCACCTTCAACATTACACTTTGAATAAAAATAAAAATGTCATAAAATATAAGCCAAGAAATGTCACCCAAAGAAGAACACTGCAATTTAATTATTAGAAGAACAAACATTGACAAAAAACAGACAATCATTTAACATTTTCTCTTTTTTCTCTTAGCTATGTTAGATTCCCTGGAAACTGAACCCCTTCCCACCTGTATACAACTGTAAAACAACAAGATCCCAGGCTTTGAAAGGTGCTCTCGCTAAACAGGGGAAATGGAGATGGACGTTTGAGAGACTGAAGCAACTCCAATGGCAGCTTCCTGTCGGAGTCCAGTCCGCTTGCTTTTTGTTCCTGTGAGCATCACTGTGGCCGAGGCAGCACTGCCCAGTGGCCAGCAGTGATATCTAGTTTTGTAGTTTTCCCAGCACCTGCAGAGCCTCACCACACCCCATTCTGAGGAACAGATCCAAACTGGCCAGGGCTCTCCTTTCAGCTCAGGAACACCAGAATCATCTGAGCAGCCAGCATCTCCTTCTCAGATGCCTGATGTTTCAAAATGTGGGATCTTTCCACTAAACTAACCTATATTCTTAATACCAAACTTTACCTTCACTTCCCCCATCATTCCATGATATACAAGTGATGCTAACTGTATAACAATTCATGGTTCTTTGTTTGTTTTGCCTTTCTGGTTACCTTGTTATTATTATATACATTTGACAGTTTTTGTATTACATTATTTCACAAATACTGCTGAGATTCCTGTCCCTTATTGGTCTAGACTGATACAACTGGTTCCAAAAGAAAATTCAATTCAAGGGATATGAAAGACATAAAGGGAAAGGAAAAGCTACAAAACTGTTTGAAGGTAATATAGAAGTATGTGTTCAGATATTTCTGGTAGGGAAGAATTTTTTTATACAAGACATGAAAAGCATAAACAATCAAGGAAGGGCAGGTAGAATTTACCTTAAAATCCGGAATTAAATTCTGCTTATCAAACAGCAGTGAAAGCAGAAACCAGTGAAAACAGAAGTTGCAGACTGAGATGACATTTCCAACACACACACACACACACACACACACACACACACACACTCACACACACAAATATTTGAATACACAAAAGAATATTATAAGTTATTATGGTAAGGGTTGTCAAAGGGAAAAATGTCAAAGGACTAGAGAAAGTACTTCAAAAAGCATGGGACTCAAATGGTCATAATACGTGAGAAAATATGGTGAGAGAAAAGCAAATTTAGTCCCAAACAAGATACAACTACATGTATAGACATGTGGCAAAGGTACAAAGCCCTACACACCACCTGTTGTGAGGGATAAGCAATTAAATATCAACTGCTTGACCATATTGTGGCATTGCCTAGAACCCAAGCCTGCAGAACTTTCTTCAATTTAACCAATTCATTTGTAAGTATGCAATCTAGAGAATTCTGCATGTATGGTAAGACAAGTGCATAGGATTTCTTGGAATTACAATGGAATTCTACACGGCAATGAAAATTCCAGCTATATATCAAAACATTAATGACTTGCCACAGTCTGGCTGGGCACAAATGCCGCAGTCTGGCTGGGCACACAATCACGAGCCACCACACACCTTGTAGATTCAAACAGCAACTCTTTATTCCCGAACTCACACCAGCCGTCTACAATCACGTTCTGGGGAAATCCACGTTCTCTGCCCAAATCCACCTCCACTGGGCTTCTATCTCCAAAATATACTGTCTGAATCCCGTGAGAACTCAAGGGGAACTCAGGCAGCAGGATACGCCCTATTCCCAGCAGGAATAATCTTAAACCTTAAACCTGGAACCTAAACCGGGAACGCCCTAATCCGCCTTGGTCCTTGAGCAAGGTCACCTACATTCAATGTCACTGCAACATGGGGTACGCTGGCAAGGAAATTGTCATACCTACTTGGCTAATGGCTCCCAGCAATGACTCAAAATCTGATGTCCAATAAAAGAAGACAGAGTAAGATTTAATTTATATAACATTAAGGGGAAGGATGGGATGTACAGTGGTAGAGTACATGGTGAGAGGCATGAGGACCTGGTGTTATTCCCAGCACCTAAAGAGAGAGAGAACTGAACATTTAATGTGATTTTAAAAAGGAAATAGAGAGGAATGGCATAACTATCAAAGCATTCAGGACAGCCATCATCTCTAGGATTAAGAAAAAGGTGCACAACAGTGGAGCATGCCTAGGTCTGGGGTTTCAGGGTCATCTTTGGTGGTTCACTTGGTGTTCTTGACATAGACACTTGATATTCATTCATTAAAAATTACGTGCATGCTTTTTAAAAGTTACCAATAGTATTTTAATTGACACATAATTGAATATATTTATGGGGTATATGTGGTGTTTTGATATAGTTAAATAATAATTCAGCTGAGCTAGTTAACATATCCATCACCTTACCTACATTTTTAGGGTAGGAATTTTGATGCTTATTCTTATAATAATAATGTATTATCTTGAAATATATAATACAATATTCACCTTAGTCACCCTCCTTTGCAATAGATATCAAAACCTATGTCATGCTTGTATAATATTAAAATGGTGCCAACATCATGCTGTTTTTGTTACTATTGCTCTGTAGTATAGTTCAAGTTCTGTTATAGTGATGCCACCTGCTTCACTCTTCCTGCTAAGGATTGCTTTAGCTATTGTGGGTCTCTTATTTTACCAGACAAATTTCATGACTGCCTTTTCTATTTCTATGAGAAATGCCATTGGGATTTTGATTGGCATTGCATTAAATCTGTATAGTGCTTTTGGTAGTATGGTCATTTTGATAATATTAATTATATTATTATTATTATTATTATTATTATTATATATTAATTCTGCCTATCTAAGAGCAATGGAGATCTATCCATCTTCGAAAGACTTCTTTGATTTCTTTCTTTAGAGTTCTGTAGTTTTCATTATATAAATCTTTCACCTTTTTCATTAAGTTGATTCCCAAGTATTTTATTTATTTTTTATTGAGGCTATTGTAAATGGGGTAGTTTTTCTCATTTCCCTTTCTGAGTATTTGTCACTGATATACAGAAATGCATTTGATTTATGGGTGTTTATTTTATATCCTGCTATATTGCTGAATTCATTTATTAGTTCTAGAAGTTTTCTGGTGGAACTTTTTAGGTCTTCTAGGTATAGAGTCATATCATCAGCAAATTGTGCTAATTTGAGCTCTTCTTTTTCTATCAGTATCCTTTTAATTTCTTCCATCTGTTTAATTGCTCTGGCCAGTGTTGCAAGAACTATGCTAAACAGAAGTGGTGAAAGAGGCCATCCCTGTCATGTTCCACATTTTAGAGGAAATGCCTTCAATTTTTCTCCATTTAGAATGATGCTGCTTTGGGACGTAGCATAGATAGCCTTTATGATGTTGAGATACGTACATATTATCACTAATTTTTCAAATGCTTTTTCTGCATCTATTGAGATGATCATATGATTCTTTAAGTCTATTGATGTCATAAATTACATACTACAGGGACACAGCCACATCAATGTTTATAGCTGCAGAATTCACAATAGCTAAACTGTGTAACCAAACTAGATGCCCTTCAGTAGATGTATGGAAAAAAAAGTGGCATTTATACACAATGGAATATTGCTCAACAATAAAAGAGAATAAAATAATGGCATTTGCAGGTAAATGGACAGAGTTAGAGAAGATAATGCTAAATGAATTTAGCCAATCCCCAAAAAACGAAATGCGGAATATTCTGATACAAAGAAGCTGATTTATAGTGGGGTACGGAGGGGGAACAAGGGAGGAATACACAAACTCTAGATAGGGCAGAGGGGTGGGAGGGAAAGGGAGAGGGCATGGGGTTAGAAATAATGGTAGAATGTCATAGACATCATTATCCAAAGAACCATATGAAGACACGAATTAGTATGAATATACTTTGTATACAACCAGAGATATGAACAATTGTACTCTATATGTGTAATATGAATTGTAATACATTCTGCTGTCATATGTAAATTAAAAAAATAAAATATTGACAATAAAAATGGATTCTACTATCATGTATGACTAAGAAGACCAATAAGATAAAAAAATTAAAAATAAAGATTTTTTAATTACCATAAAAATCCTATGCCTTCTATTTGATGCTTTGAACCTTTGATCAATAATTCCCAAATCCCTCCTTTCCCACCCTGAGTCTGATAGATATTATTCTACTTGTAAGAGTTGTAGATTTTTTGATTTCACATACAAGTGATATCATTCCATACTTGTCTTTCTGTGCATGGTTTATTTCATTTAGCAAAACTTCAGGTTTTTCCATATTGTTGCAAATGACAATGTTTCCTTTTTTATATATGAATAGTATTCTATGATATTTATATAACACATTCTCTTTATTTATTCAACCATTGATGGACACTTGGGTTGATTCCAGATATTGATAATGTTGCAACAAAGCAGATAGCCCTTAGCATATTGATTTTAGTTTCTTTGGACAAATATGTAAAACTAGAATTACTGGATCAGAAGATAGCTCTACTATCAAGTTTTTTTTTTCAGAGCCTATATACATTTTTTTTTTTTTATAATGGCTCTACCAATTTCCATTCCCCCTGACAGTGTGGAAGGTTGCCCTTCTCTGAGCATTTTCACCAATACTTGCTGCCCTTTTTTTTCCCCCTAACAGGTGAAAAGTCATATCTCATTGTGGTCTTGATTTGCATTTCCTAAATGATTAGTGATGTGGAGAATTTTTCCATATGTCGGTATGGTTTTCTTTATGCAGCTTTCTCTACTGGACATCTAAAAACAGGTTATCTATAGTATGCCTGAAGTACACAAAAGTGTTTGTTATGATACTGACTTTGAGAGTGCCAATGATTTCACTGGCTATCATGATACTAAGCTCCACAATGATCATGATTTCTAGCCTGTTAAGAGGGAACTAAGGTTCAAAGGTAGGAAGATCTGCCTCAAATACATAATTGGTAATACTCACGTAGGCAAGCTTTTGTCTCCAACCAAGGAACCCACTCCTGAAATTTAAAGCTCTTGAGGACATTGATAAAATAAAGCTAAAATGAGGTCTTTTTCCATCCTTTTAAGGGGACATGGAAGAAAGTAGAGAAGGGACAGGGTGGGGGGAGATAGAGAAGAAGAGGGGTAAGAACACAGACTGGTATTTCTTTAAAGCTCTTTGATTCTTCCCTGATAGCTGACATCTAACAGAAAATGTTTCTTTCTCTTTCTAGTGCTTATATAGCCATCATCTCCAAACGCTGTGTAAATTGTTGAAAATAAAGCCCAAAACCTCCCTGTAAACATACAGGAAATCAATGGAAGATTCATTAAAGAACAGTATCTAAGGTAATCATAATTTATTTTCTAAAGTATTTTGAGTAAGAGGAAACTTTTCAATAATCTTTGCTGTGCTTAAGCTAATAATGCCATTAATTAGTTTCCTTGAGAGACTTCCTGGGTATTTTATAAACGATTTCTTTTTGAGACTCCTGGGGAAGAAGTTGTCATGCATTCAAACTGCAATCAATGCAGGCAACTCTATGGAACATGTCTGTCTCCTCCACTTGATGTGCTTCAATCCTTTCATGTTCTTAATCCATTATCTCTATTGTAAGGAGGGAGACACAAGGAGGGATGGAACATCCCAGACAACTCCTTGGTCAGATGTATCAGAGAGGATTTGGGCATAGTAACAGTGGTGAGAATGAACACCAGACACTGCAAAATATGCATCCCAATTTATACATTAAATACGGTAGAAAACAGTGGACCTAGGGAATGCCAATTACACTCTCATAAAGTCACTTTAATTCATGTGTGAAGTAATACTCCAAGGGTATTTTCACAAGACTTATTCAAAAACATCTTTGAAGGGTCTAATATGTGACAATTATTTGTATATCTTTTTAATTTTTGTAGTACTGGGAATCAAACTCAGGGCCTTAGGCATGCTAGGCAAGTGCTCTACCACTGAGCTATTTCCCAAAATCTGTTTCTCTATTTAGATTGTTCCCTGTGAAAATTAACATTTTAACTTTTTTTAAAAAAGTATATAGTATAATCCTATAATAAAATAATTAAGTCATTGACTCAAGTGGAAAGAAAAGAAACACAACTTAATATTTATTTATGTTCATTGAGGTTGTTTTCACAACAATCCAATAATACTAGTAATCATATTAAGCCATCATACTAACATTTATTGGCTATTCCCACATGTACTAGGGCTAAATGAAACACAGATATTATTTTTTCTTAATCCTCACAGCCACCTTAGAGAGTAAAGCAAAATACTTTAATTTTTACAGAGAAGGAAATGGAGGTCAATTGAAGCTAAGCTACCAATTTAATGTGGGATTGATCATGGTGGGAGAGATTAAGAATTCAAACCCATTCCTGTAAGTCTCCAGAAGACGCTTTTCCTAGATTACCTGCAGGCTTCTAAGTGTTTTGAGCATTGAGGGTCCACAAATAGCTTTCAAATCTGGGAACAGAATCTGAATTTCTTGTATGAAGCTCATTTCATCCAAAAAAACAGATTTATGAAACTAAAAAATAAAGAATAATTGCTGAGCTTATGTAAGTACACCAAAGAGAAGATGTATATGTCTGCCTGGCATCATCCAGGAAAATGTAACAGAGGAGGAGAGATCTGGAGGGATGAGTAGTACCTCGAAACAATGAGAATGGAGTAGGATTCTTAAAAGAAAACTCAAACCCAAATCACAGATGGATAAAAGCAGTGTAGTCAAGACTGAAAGAACTTCCTAGAGGAGGAGCAACAAGAGTTTTTACCTAAAGAGAGAAGTTAGAGAGAGAGAGAGAGAGAGAGAGAGAGAGAGAGACAGACAGACAGACACAGAGTCACTAAGTGTGGTGATGTTTACCTATAATCACAGTAGTTTGGCAGGCTGAGGCAAGAGGATTACAAGTTCAAAGCCAGCCTTAGCAATTTAAAAAGGCCCTATCTCAAAATAAAAATAAAAAGGACCAGGGATGTGGCTCAGTGGTTAAGAGCCCCTGGGTTCAATCTCTTCCCCACAAAAAAAAGAGAGATAGAGACACAACAGGAAAGTAGAAGACCTGACTTGAAAACAAGATATGATGAAATCTGCTGGCCAAAGCTACAGTCCACAGAAGGTGTAGGCTCATTAACTATCCAGCACAACAGGAGCCAGGACTTGAGGGTCCACAGTAGTCTCACAAAAGCATCATCATCACCCAGACCTGACACTCCTGGGGAAATTCAGAAACTGCAGCTTCTGCCCAACCCCTGAAACTGAAGTTTCGTTTTTATAAGAACATCAAAGGATTTCTGTGCCCATTAGATTATGAGCAGCACTAACTAAATCAAGATAACGAGTTTCAAGAACTGATGAAAGTGATATGATTATGTTCAAAAGACTGGCAATAGTCTAATCCCAGGAAGGTAGCACATTTCCTATTGTGGAAAGCTAAGGGATAGCTGGTTAGATGAAGAGTGGGTCAAAGTCCACACATTTTGTGACTCCTCTGGTCAGCGAATGTAAATTTAAGAATGTACACATTCCCAGAAGATAGAATGCAAAGTGAAATGCATGGACTCTGAAAACAGCATCAGTTTTGACTGACTACTTTTCCATTATTCATTCATGTTTTTTGTTGTGGCAAAAACTTCACACACACTTTCTCATCTAAGTCTCACTTCAAAACTTTAGAATCTGGAACTGGGAGAGGAAAAAATGATTTTCCGATTTTTCCCAATAATAGTAATAATACTGGTGTTGATTTTGTAGTTAGCATTGACTGTGCCTTCATTGTGTTCACATTACAAAGCTAAGCATTTTTGTAATAATCTTATTTTTCACAACCTTGTGAGACAGTATTATTATTGCCTCCATTTTACTGTTCAAGGAATGGAGGAGTGGATAGTTTGTAGTACTTGCCCAGGGTCACATAACTAAAAAGTATTTTTGCACAAATATAGGTACATCTGACTGGGACCAATCACCACTCTTCTCTTTATCCACAGTCTTCTTCCAAAAGTGCCCAAAAGATTATGATTCTCTCGTAGACATTAAGAAAAGAAAATCTTTAAGGTTAATAATTACATACTACAAGATTTCTAAGATTTATAAATTGAGATTACCGAACATCTGGTTTTAAAGATGTGCCCTTTAGCAAAGATAAAAGAAGCATACTTTAGTTGATAGAGTTGTTTTCATTGATTTATCAGGAGATGGATGGGTAATTAGATTTCCTTTACTGTGGTGCCATTTAGAGTTCCACACAACTAATGGCAAAAATATTTATATGTGATTTATGAGGATATTGACTATACATTTCCAAAATAAACTTCTAAACCAACCTGCACAACCAGATATCTAGTCTTTCCATTCCCCCATCACACTGCGACAAAATAAAATGATTGTTTTACATTCACTCAACACAGATACCTTTATAGGAAGTTAGAAAGATTTAAAGGAAGTGTAGGGGTTTGGGTCTTTATAGAGCTGTGTTTGAATCCCAAATCTCCATATATGTCACACAGCCCCAGACATGATCTTTCATACTCTTTCAACCATAGCTTTCTTCACCTCAAAAGTTTGTGTTAGCTCAGAGGATTGGTGTAAGGATTCAGAAAAATCACAATTAAGAAGCCTAGTGGACTGAACTGCTCTGTAGCTGGACCTTCTCTCCCACATTAACCCAGGTGCTTCATGGATTCAGGAACTAAAGGTTCTGTGTTTCTGCTCTGAGATCAATATAGGCAAGTAAATCAGCAGGGTTATGCAAGACTCAAGGCAATTGTTGTAATCTTTTTTTTTCTTTTTTAATGTTTTAGTCCATTAAATCTGGGTTTACTAATTTAATCACCTTGAAAAGCATATTTGTTTTTATAGCAAATAGATCATGCAGAATAGCTGCAAGCTGATTTATAAAGTATGAAATAGTTTCAAATCCTTTTGCATAACCACTTTGTTTTACTATACACCTCTCCTGAATTTCTATATTCTGCCTCATTTTCCTAAGACCGAAACATTCTTTAAATGCATATGATCTCAGTAAGGTATAAAAGGGATTTGCTTTAAGGAAAATATATAAAGAAAAATTCCTTAGCAATTCATGAGGCTGAGGAAGGAGGATCACAAGTACAAAGCCAACCTCAGCAACTTAGTGAGGCCCTTTCTCAAAAAAATAAAAATGGCTTGGGATGTGGTATTCAGTAGTTGAGCACCCCTGGGTACCAAAACAAACCAAAATCCAAACAAAAAACAATAAAATTCTCTATTGGGTTTAACCATTTTTTTAAACCCATACCATTGTTCCTTTTCATATGTTATTCAAAGCATAACAAATTTATGTCTATTAGTGGAATTTCCTAGCTTTTTTGAATGGTGGAAATTTCCTAGCTTTTTGGTAACAGATACTTTCTTCATATTCCTAATAAAGATTGTTCAACACAGCCTACAACTAAGAGTCTTCAGTAATTTGAAGGAACAGAAGAAAGCAAAGCATGGACTCATAATGAATCATGCTGAGTGTTAGATTGCACATGTCTATTGCAACAGATAATGTGCATTCACCATCACATCATACAGACATGACATGGAGAAAACAGATGCTACAAAGGCATGTGATCATATCCATCCTCCAGAATATCCCTCTCCCAAGAAATTCTATATACTCATCAAGCAATATTCAATAAGATAAGGCCTGTTTGCTCCAGATAAACAGGCTTTTCCAAAGTAATATATCTGTCATGTTTAAATCTGTGCTGCCACTCAGTAGCCTGGCAAAAGGCAGCTGAAGATTACAATTTTCCATTTGTACAAAGCCTAAAATTATGAACTCTGTGGACACCAGTGACATAATGATTAACCCCCTCTTCTATAATGTCTAGCTTGACACTTGTAATTCATCATCAGAAAGCTTGGCAATTTACTAATGGCTTTCTTCCATCTGAAATGTGTCAGGTCATTTTTTTGAAGATACAAAGAAAAAACAAAGACAGCTTTCTAGCATCGTCTTCTCAATGAGTAAAGCTGATGGAATCACCTCTTCAACTACAAATTTTTATATCCATTTGAGTCCTATGTTCTAATTGCTGATATATGTTGATCCGAAAATCATGGATACTTTTGTACAGATTCCTGAGATTAAGCACAGTGGCTAGATTGACACATTTTAGTGTTTTAAAATCCATTCATCCACCCAGTTGTCACATCTTTGGAAAGCAACTTTTTTATAGCAGAGCACACTGATTTCTGTGTAATAGGCAGGTTCTAGCACATTCTTCATATTTCAGGTCTTGGGCTCTTCAAATACCTTCATTGTACTTATTTACATTTATATCTTTGTTTTTACTCTTTTGCAAAGATAATTCAAGTCTTTTCCCCTTCTCAGCTTCCCCAAATTTCTTCCTTTATGCTATGTCCTTTAAGGATCTCTCAATGACAGCCTTACTCTACCCAGTTTCCCTATATACCAGCTTCCAATCCACCCCACCCACCCCACTGAAGTCCAACGATTTGTATTCTGTACTTCAGGTCACTCTTAAGCAGAATGAAAATTTACAAAGGTTAACTCCAAGTCACATTTAAAAACCTCTGCTTCACTGATATTTGGGATTATTTGAAATCTCCCTTTTGATATATCTTGTCTGGTGCTTTTAGTCTCAATGCTAATCTCCTATAACTTGAAAATGTTAAGATACAAAAGAGAGAATTTATCAGTGGTTTGTATGCTGCTTACGTAATTTCTGTCAAAAAGAATACTAACATTAATTGAACATTTGTTAAATTTCAGGCAATGACCTCAACATGCAATATGCACTCCCTCATTTCCCATAAAACCCAGCACAGTGACTTACCATAAAACAGAGTTCAATATTTGTTAAGGGAATTAATGGTGCTAGTTATTGGAATGCATCAAAATCAAGCCAACTCAATGTTAGTGGTCAAGTATATTTTCCTCTCCTGCTCAAATATAAAATTTATTACGTTGTAATAATTAACCTGAGGCTTGTTTATTCATCAAAACCAAAATCACACGGGAAACAGAAAAAAAAAAAATCCTAGCCAAATGCAAGATATACCCCCATATCCTTAGGAAAGTAAAACCATGGACAATTAACGTATTAGTAAAAGATTTATAGTAGGGTTATGTTAACTTGATTTTTTAATAAATGGTGAATGCAGCATTTTAGTTGTTAGTAATGGGCAGGGAGACACAGCTGTGCAGAAGAGGGGCTGATATGAACAGGAGATGAAAATAAGATCCAAGCTCAAGAAAACAGCTGGAATGACAAAGGAGAAGCAAAGAATACTAAAGTCAGAAACCTCAAGGAAGGCATGGAAATAAGGATCCAATGCAGACATGGCCAAGAAGTCCAGTGTGTGTAATGGAGGGCCCAGCACCTCTATCCTTGGGTATCAGCCTCTACCTGGAGCCAGGACCATATGGAAAGATGGAAAGTTAAAACACTTGCCTAGCTGCACTGTTGCTAAAGAATGACACTTGCATTATAGGGTATGAGACTTCAAGTAGTCTATGGAAATACCCAGGTTTCACTGCCTCTTTCTCTGTTCCTTTAAACCAGTTATCTGCATGGAGACACTGCTAAGCTATCTCACTTGGCTTCTTGGACTAGATATACCCTAGGGAACACTGTTCAACCTGGTACATGGATTCCCCATCAGCACTGCCAATACATTCTCCCAGTCATCTTCTTGAACTTCTGAAAAGACTATCTCCCATAGAGTACTCCAGTTTTTAGAAATGTTTCCTTTGGTAAAAATCTTTTGACCTTCCTTACTTTCTGAACACTGGAGCTCTTCTCAAGAAATGCCAGCTACCAATGAAGTCTCAGCATCTTTTGCTAGAACTCTCTGATACTTATGAAGTCTGTCCTTGGCACTTACCTACTCCCTGAAATAGAGTAGGCCCTCAATAAATGATTGGCGAACTTGTCAGCTACATTGACTGCTTGATCCACTTCTGTATCATTTAATTCCACTAAAAGAATGATGGCCGACATGGAGTTGTCCTATGAATCTTGGGTATCTCCCAGTCACTGGCACAGCCTCTGTGTGACCCGCCATTTCCTGAATTCTAGAGGAAATCAGGGAAGTTAGCACTTTTCTGTGTCATGAGGGGAAATGGCTAAGGATGCAGGAATGAAAAAGGACTAAAATTAAACTTGGTGCTAGATTATAAAACATCTTGAATTCCACAATTTAAAGTTTGACTATATCCCTGTAGGCCAGTGATTCTTGTTGATATGTGGTTGCCTGTAGAGGTTTTGAGAAACTTTATACATCTGCTTTCAGTTTCTGATAAATATGGATTTTGTTGTTGTTATGAGTGATTCATCTTAAAAATACATGAGATGTTCCTTGAGGAGAGAAGTGGTTTCTTACCCTTCCCTCTTGTAAGGCGTTTCCTTGAAAACATGGTAGGTAAGAACAAAAGGAAGATGGACCTTAACACACATGTTGTTTGGCCTTCTGACCCATAGAACTGTAAACCTACAAATTAGCCCACGGGTATCTCAAAAGTATATAGCAACAATGTAACAAGGTGCATCCATTTCTCTTTCAAGAAGATGTTTTTGTTGTTCCTTTTTTTGACTATAAACAGGAATCTCCCTTTATCCACAGGGGATATATCCCAAGATCCTCAGTGGACATTTAAAACCCAAGATAGTACAGAATCTTATAATACTATGTTTTTGTCATCTATATGTATTTAAAATACATACAATTTTAATTTATAAAGTACACACGTAGGATATTAATAAAAATAAAACAATTACAGCAGTACACTTTAATATACATTACACGAATGTAGTCTCCCTCTCTCTGCTTTATGATGGACATATATTCATTTCTCCACATCTGTATGTTTTACATCTATAGATTTAAACAATGCGTATGGAAAATATTCAGTTTTTTATCACATTTGTACTAAATATGTACATATTTTTCTCTTGCCATTATTCCCTGAATAATACAGTATTTAACAACTATTCACATAGCTTTTACATTGTTTTAGGTATTATAAATAATCTAGAAATGATTTAAAGTTCATAAGAGGATATGCCCAGGTTATAAGCAAATATTACAACATTTTATATAATAGACTTGAGCATTCTAAGATTCTGGTATCTGCAGGATGTCCTAGAACAAATCCCCCACAGAAATGGAGGAATAAATCTACAGAGTGGAAGTGGTAGATAAAGGGTTGATTCTCATCCTGGGTGGGCTGCACTAGTACAGCATGAGTTTGCATCACACTACTTGAGAATGGCATGCACAATTTAAAACGTAGTGTGAATTGTCTATAATTTTCCATTTAATGCTTTCAAATTAGGCTATAGAAAGGAACCTGCAGACCATGAGAGACTACCACATATACTACGCACATTATATAGTCTCTTGTGTGCTACCTCATACACACATCAATTTGGTAATCTTTCCTCATAACTGTGTTCTCCCTCAAACCCCATACCTCTCTTTGCCTACTTTTTGTCTTTATCTTCCTGCCTATTGATATGGAGGAATTGTTGCTGCAGGATTGTTTCATTTACCCAAGATTGCATTTACTAGGTATGCTTTTCAGTACAGAGCCAGGTGGGTTTTGTGATATTCCAAGTGTCAGGTTGAAATGGTATTACACATTTTCTTCCAAGCAGGTTGTCAAAGATATTGCTTTATAAATATAAGAGAATTAAAGGGTCAGTAAACAGCAATCTAATTCTAGAGAGTGACACTTTGAGCAATTTTGGGATATTTTGAGATATTTTAATGTAGTCATAATTATTTCACTAGTTACGGCATTGTAATTTCTGCCAGATCTTGCCGTTTCAAATGTTTAACTCTTTCAGCTACGCTAAGAACCAAACCAGGTAAAGAATCCCCTGCCTTCAAAGAAGGCAGATCCAGGACAGAAGTAACATTTCAGGGGACAATCTTTTAGTGACTATATGTATGAATTTCCCAAGAGCCAATCATCACTTGTAGGTGAGACAAAATGAAGTCAATGGTAGCAGACAAGTTACAGCAAGAGCCCATTTAAGAGCTGAGGATGGTATTCAAACAGTGGTCCTGGTGAGCTAAAGGAGAGAGTAAATTTGAACAATACTTTGAAGACAATGGTGAATATTCAGTGTGGAGATTAAGCAGCATGAGGATGAAAAACTGCTTTTGGAGTTTTGAAACTGAGTGAGAAAAAGAAAGAACAGAACATATTCCAAGCTATGGAATTTTAAACGAGGGTTAGATTTAAGCACCACGTAGGTGACTTTGGATACAATCCACTGGAGATGGTCATAAGATATTCCAAAGGCAGTTAAATAGTCATACATGCAACAGGTTAAGAATAGAGTTGAATATTTGCAATGCAGTCACATTTAAGATTTTTTTTTTTTAATTTGCAACTTGCTGTATCCACTGGGTAAAGTAAACTGAAAGAAGCTGCCAAGAGAGCGGGCAATAGGAAATGTTCCCAATCTGGCAGCAATGAAGAGAAGCCCATGAATAAGAACAGGAAGCAGCAGCTGGAAGAGAATTAGGACTCTCACCTCCTGGAGTCCACAGAAGGAGGGAGTCCCAGAAGATCAACATTATCAAATGCAATGGAATAAAAATGAAAACTGATTTTTTAAAAGTTCATTTTCATTTCTAATTTTAGCCTATTATTTCTCTTTTTAGATCTAAATATTTCTTACTGCCTCTTTTCAGTTTCCCTAATTTTGGTACAGATTTTTTTTATAGCTTAATTTTAGCTATTTGAAAAAAAAATAGGTTATAGTTTTCATTGGGAGGGTATCAGCTTTACTGTATAATTTCATTGTCAGAATCATTCTGCTTTGTTTTCTTTTCTCTTCATAATTAAAAAAATTTACATGGCAATTCACCAAGATCTGTTTTTCTTCTTGCCACTCTTTCTCCTCATTCTCTACCCTTCTTTCTTTGTACTTCTGTGCCTCTAGGGAGGAAGGGGCTGATATTTTCTCTAGTGTTACAGTTCTAGAGCTCCCTCTTCTGTCATTTTTGTAAAATAATCAATGAGAAAATAATTTTCTGAAATGACATTGTGGTAATGCTGCTTCTTAAATTCCCTTCCTACATGTTTACACAGGAGTTCTGCTCCCCTTTTCTCAGTGCCAACTATAGAGAGAAAATTAATTTGAATTGACCTGATGGTGTGCCTGGTGAGATGTGAACTTTTGATGGGGAGAGAAGTTGGGTGCCTTTTGCCTAGCCCCAATGATACCTTTGGCTCACATCTCTGCATCTGGATCATATGCCTAGAGGGAGAGAATATACCAGATGTAAAGGTTATTGGGAAAGAAGTGGACCACTGAGTCACACTGACCCACTCTGGTAAAACAGGATATTACTCTGCATTGTGTTTGTCTGAACCCAGGGTCATATTATGACAGTGTGAAGCCTAAGTTCAAGGGCAATTTGATTGGTTCTACCTAAAAACCATTGACTCTGCTGCAGCCAAGTCCACCTGTAGGAAGACAGCCGTGAGGTGGTACATACAGTTAATTTCCTTTCTTCTGTTTATTAAGCATTGTATTCAGTCACAAAAGCTTGAGCCTTTAGGGAGTAAACAGAGTAAACAAATGAACAGATTGGGCTTTTATTAAACCAAAAATTGCCAGGCTCAGCTGAATAAACACCAGTTTATACTTACTAATGAGAAAATGTTTCAGGCCAAGGAATGCATTTTAATTACAAAGAAATTGTACCTGATCAATTAACATTAATGCCTTGGAAAATATAAAGAAATATAAAGATTCCACCATCATTCCAGACTCTAGAGATGTTAATTCTGCATTCTGAAACTAACACTGATCCTAAAGAGTAATTTGTCAGAGAAGGGGAGCGGGTGGGGGTCATAGAGTTTGATTTTTTTTCTAGAAGCCCCTGAATTTCTTCAAGAATGTCATTCTGCATAAGGTGTCATACTGAATTTATTATTTGAGGCACTCTGCTTTAGACTCCAACCACACAATGAGATACAAAAGAAAAAAAAATGAAAAACTGAAAGATGCTAGGGCTGACATTAAGAAAACAAGCCCATAGGATAGAAGCATAGAGGAGTTCATAACAAAAGCCAACATCCAGGAAATTCTGGAAGAGAACCATGGCAGAAAGTGGTAGCTCAGAATTGAGGTATAATAGGATGAAAAATAAAAATAAATAGAAGGGATATACCTTATTATACTATAACAAAATATTCACTAATATTCTTTGGAGAAGAACTACTTTGTCATGCTGTTAGGGTTAATCTTGGCCTCAGGACTTGCTCACACCAATGAAATGTGAGCAAAACCTCACAGAAGAAGCTTTAGGAGCCACTGACCAGTTTCCCCATCTGCTCTTAATCCAGAAAGAGAAAAATCCCATCTGCTCACCTCTTGAACCATAAAAAGTAGCCAGAGAACCCACAGCAAACATTAAAAAGAGAGAAACTAGATTTTTTTTTCTTCCACAGAGATAGACACTGGGTCATTTTTCCACTGAATAAAACCTGCCTTAATTTTACAAATGTCTGGACTTGAAAAAGCTTAACATTAAATCTCTTTCCCAGGAAAAGTAAGTTTAGAAGTTGACAGATATCACTGCATACTTTCCAGGGTTCTAATTCCTAGGGACTCCTAGGACGGAGTCTCAATGAAATGCTGAGACATGCTGCCTCCTGGCTGCCTGAGCAAATCTACCTGGTCCCTTATAGTATCTTAGCACATACACTTCCAATTACAGGGCAAAGATTTTTATGTATTGTGGGCTAAGAAAACTCAGGCAGGAAAAAGTGAGCATAAACAAAGGAAAAGTGAAAATGAAACAAAGCAATCTTCCACCCAAACCCCCAAACTCCCAAATTCCTTATGAAATCTAATACTAAAATTATAACGATCACAACCAATACCCACAATAGATATTGCTTCTAGGTGGAATGGAATTGATTCCTGATGGAACAACCTATATGTATATTTTAAAGAGTTATAAAAGAACATGGCAAGAGAGACCTTCTGAGAAACGGTGGAACAGAAGAAGTCACTTTCCATGGCAAGAAACCAAGAAAGCAGACAGGCAGCTTCTCAGCAAAACGGGTGAAAGAAAGAAAAAGATGGGGGGTGGGGGGGCCTTTACTGGGAATTAATATTGGACTTTCAAAGTAGACTGGGGACTCAGGATGTTAGATATAATAAGGAAAAAATCCCTAACACTGCTGCTTCTGCTAGCTGGAGCAGTTCCCCCACAAGCAAAGCAAAAGGCTAAGGGAAATTAAAGGAACTCACATTTTTAGGAGATTTGAGGTATATCTGGGTATGGAGAAATCAGAGATCAAAGATACTATATGACTAACCTAAAATGCATGCTCCATAATATGCTTGTGCCAGAAAGAAGCCTTCTACTGGCTGCCCATTAAGGACAGGAGGGGAACCCTTTTGCAGATGCAGCATGGGGGCTGGCAGCTGGAGGAACTCATTCCTGACAAATCCAAGCTTGGCTCCAAATACAGGCCTGGCAAACCCACACCACATGACATAGAATGTGCCTAAGTGACCGGGAGAAAAATCAAATGTGGAGAGGGGTTTAAACAGGACAATAGAGGTCACGGAAACCCACCTGGCACCCTTTCCCCTTCAGTCTGGCTGCCTACAAAACAGGCTAGGACAGACACACCTAGCTGGGAATTTGAAAGGGGGAACAGGGGGTGATTGAATTTGGAGACCGCACCCAAGAGACCAGCAAACTGGGTCCACTGGTAACAGAAGGTCTGAGGATTGACTCCTCCCCTACATGAAGGAAAGCCTGGGGAGATCCTTGGGATTCAGTCTTCCACTATGGACTGGCAACAGCTGGGCCCCAGACTTGAGCCAATTTAAATCTTCATACCAATCATCTTCATGGATACTTATACATGTTCATATTTGTTTCTCATTTCCAGTATTTTGTGAAGGCAGTTATTTTTAATGGGTCGGTATTTTGAGGACTTGGACTTTTTATTAGAATGTTTTGGTTTGGTTTTGTATTCTTTTATTTTTTAAATATGTTTCCCTCGATTCTCTTCCTCTCTTCTGCAAGCTATCTTTATTATTTTCTCTTTCACTCTTCAATTTTTAACTTCTCTTTTCTCTCCTCCTTCCTCATAAATCATCACATTCCATATCACTTCTATTCTCTCCCAGTTCACCATTCAATTGTAAACCCTTTTGCAAACTGTTTTTACTATGGGCAATAATTGATCACATCATTTCTGTTTATTGTGACAATTAGCATTGTAGATATTATAGCATAAACTATTTGGTTTAAGGTTGTATATTGTTTGCATATTTGTCTCTCCCTAAATGGTGAAGTACTTCAAAACTTCAGGGACACTAAAAGTCCACAGGGTAGAAACTCTGCCTTAGATCCACACTATTAGATTTTAGAAACACAAACAACATGAAAACAAAACAACAGCAGCAACAACAACAACAAAAAAAAAACAGAAAAAAAAATCACACCAAACAAACCAAAATACTTCATTAATAAATCCATGAACACCAGTGTCAAAAAAAATGTCAGAGAAGGAGATTAGAAATGTTCATCTATAAACTGATCTTTAAGGTAAAAAACAATGTAAGGAGTGAAATCAGAGAAAAAATACAGGGACTTAAATATCACTTCAATTAAGAGAGAGATTCTGAAAAAAAAATCAAACAGAAATGCTCAAAATTAAGGAATCAATAAACCAAATTAAAAATTCAATGGAAAGCATCCAAGCAGACTAGACCACTTAGAATAGTTAGTTGCAGGCAATTTAGACAAAATATATGATCTAGAAAATAAAGATGACCACGGAGAAAAGATGTAAATTGACCATGAACAGAACTTCCAAGAAATATGGAATAACCTTAAAAGGACAAATTTAAAATTTATCAGGATAGATGAAGGCTTAGATATACAAACCAAAGGAATGCACATTTATTTCAATGAAATAATATCAGAAAATTCCCCAAATCCAAAGAATGAAATAGAAAATGAAATACAGGAGGCTTACAGGACCTCAAATATACAAAATTACAACACCAAGGCATATTATTATGAAATGCCTAACATACAGAGTAAGGCTAGAATTTCAAATGAAAAGAATTTCCCAGAGAAAAATGACAGGTCACATTTAGAGGGAAACAAATTCAGATCTCGGCTGATTTCTCAACCCAGGCCCAGAAAGCTAGGAGATCTTGAAATAAAATATACCAAGCTCTGAAAGAAGTGGATGCCAGGCAAAAACATTATACCCAGCAAAATTAAGGTTAAGAATTGAAGGCAAAAACAACCTTCCCCAATAAAAAATAGTGAAAAGAATTCACAACTTGAAAGCCTGCTCTATAAAACATATTCAATAAAATAGTTTGTGAAGACAAAATGAAAAATAAAATTGAAAACCAGCAAAGGGAGGAACTACACTAGAAGAAGAGTCATTCAAAGGAGAAACCAATTCAAATGAAAATCCAGAAATAAAGGAAAATGACAGGAAATAAAAATCATTTCTCAATAATACCATCAAAAGCTTATCAACAAAGAAAAGCCCAGGACCACGCAGATTCTCAGCCAAATTCTCCCAGACCTTCAAACAAGAACTAAGATAAACCCTCCTCAAATTATTCCATGAGAAAAGGAGAGACCCTTTCAAACTCATTTTATGATTCTAGTATCACCCTGACTCCAAAACCAGACAAACACACATCAAGAAAAGAAAACTTTAGGCCAATATCCCTCATGAATGAAGATGCAAAAGTTCTTAATACTGGCAAATCATATATAAAAACATTAAAAAAAGATAGTGTACTGCAATCAAGTGGGGTTTATCCTTGGGATGCAATGTTGGTTCAACACAGGGAAATCAATAAACATAATTCACCACATCAAGAGACTTAAAGAATCACATGATAATCTCAATAGATACAGAAAAAGATTCAAAATACAGCACCTCTTCATGTTCAAAACATGGGGATAGCAAAACTAGGGAGAGTAGCAACATACATTACTATTGTAAAAGCTATATGAGATAAACCCAAGGCTAACATCATTCTAAATAAAGAAAACTGAAAGCATTCCCTCTAAATACTTGGACAGAGGTGGCCTCTTTCACCAATTCTATTCAATGTAGTTCTTGAAAATCTAGCCAGATCACTTAGGCAAAAGAAAGAAATTAAAGGGATACAAATAGGGATACAGTTATCCCTGTTTACTGTGCTATGATTATATACTCAGAAGACCCAAAAAAACTCTGAGAAAACTTCTAGAACTCATTAATGAATTCATCAAAATATTAAGATATAAAATGAATACCCATAAACCAATTGCATTCCTATACACCAAAACTATTCCATTCACAATAACTTAAAGAATAACACTTGGGAGTCATTCTAAAAAACAAACAAACAAAAGTAGAAAACTTCTATAATAAAAACGATAGAACACTAAATAAGAAATTAAAGAAGATCTTAGAAGATGGAAAGATCTGCCACGTTCTTGGAGGGGGAAGAATTTATAGTCTCTAAATGGCCATACTACCAAAATCACTGTACAGATTTAATGAAATTCCTATTAAAATTATAATGATGTTCTTCTTAAAAATGGAAAAAGCATTCATGATATTCATTTGAAAAAATAAGAGGCCCATAATAACCAAGTAATCCTTAGGGAGAAAGCAAAACAGGAGGTATCACAATTCCTACCAGACTTGAAATCATACTACTGAGTGTTATGGTTTGGATTTGAGATGTCCCGTAAAAACTCACATGTGAGACAACACAAGAAGGTGTGGAGGAGAAATGATTGGGTTACTACCTTAACCTAATCAGTTGATTAATCCCTGATGGAATTAACTGAGTGGTAACTGGAGGCAGGTGGGGTGTTGCTAGAGGAAATGGCTATGGGAGATTTTATATATATATATACACACACACACATATACACATACACACACACACATACATGCATATCCAGACTCCACTGGAGAGTGGAGTGTCTCTTTCTCTCTCTCAATCTCTCTCTCTCTCTCTCTCTCTCTGCTCTCTGATCATCACATGAGCTATTTGCCTCTGCTACACTCTTCTGCCATGATGTTCTGCCTTACGCTATCTTTGAGGAATGGAGCTGGCCTTCTATGGACTAAGACCTCTCAAACTGTTATCCCTCAAATAAACTTTTTATCTTTTAAAATTGTTCTGGTGAGGTTTTTTAATCCCTGCAGTGAAAAAGTTGATAAAACAGAGATATAGCAACAGAAACAGCAAGGTATTGGCATCAAAACAGACAAGAAGGTCAATGGAACAGAAGAGTAAACAGAGACAAATCTACATAAATATAGTTATCTCATCCCTGAGAAACTGCCATAAGCATTCATTGAAGAAAATAGAGCCTCTTCAACAACCAGTGCTTGGAAAACTGGATATCCATATGTAGCAGAATGAAATTTAACCCATTTCTCAACCTGCACAAAACTCATTAGATCAGAGACACTGAACCTACTTGTGGAAAAGGCAGGCCCAAATCTCCATCATGTTGGCTTAGGAACTAACCTCCTTATAAGCACAAGAACAAAAATCAAGACTCAAAAAATGGAATGGTATCAAACTAATAAACTTCCTTATAGTAAAGGAAACACTTAAGAATGAGAGAGCCTATAGAATAGGAGAAAATTTTTGCCAACTGAACCTCTGATAGAGCATTAATCTCCAAGATATATAAAGAACTCAAAAAAACTTAAAAAGAAAAAAAAAAAACCCAAAACAAATAACCTAATCAATAAATGGGAAAAGGAATTTAACAGACATGTTGCATAAGGAAAAATACCAATGGTCAAAAAATATATGAAAAAAATGTTCAAGTTCTCTACTAATTAGAGAAATCAAATTAAAAGTACACTGAAATCTAACTCACTTCAGTTAGAATGATAATTATTAAGAATAAAAGTAAAAATAAATGTTCATGAGGAAGTAGGGAGAAAAGGTTTTACATTGCTGGTGGGACTTCAAATTGGCAAAACCACTCTGTAAAGCACTATGGAGATTCCTCAGAAAGTTGGAATGGAACCACCATTTGACCCATTATCCCCCTCTTCAGGATATACCCAAAGGATTTTAAATCAACATACTATAGTGATACAACCACATCAATATTTATAGCAGCTCTATGCACAATAGCTAAGCTATGGAATCAACCTAGGTGCTCTTAAATAGTATGAATGGATAAAGAAAATGTAGTATATTTGCACAATGGATTTCTTGGGGGGGTTGTACTGGGAATTGAACTCAGTGGCACTCAACCATTGAGCCATATTCCCAGCTCTAGCTTGTATTTTATTTAGAGACAGGGTCACACTGAGTTGCTTAGAACCTCGCTATTGCTGAGGCTGGCTTTGAATTCACAATCCTCCTATCTCAGCCTCCTGAGCCACTGGGATTACAGGCATGTGCCACTGCACCCAGCTCTGCACAATGGAATATTACTCAGCCATAAAAAGAATGACTTTGTATCTTTTGCTTGTAAATGATGGAACTGGAGACGTCATGCTAACTGAAATAAGTCCGCTCAATGTTCTCTCTGATAATGCAGATGCTAACACACAGTAAGTGGGGGGGGGGGTAGAATAGAAGTTCAGTGGATTAGACAAAGGGGAAAAAGGGAGAGGAGGAGGAATGGGAATAGAAGAGGCAGTAGAATGAATTAAAAATATCTTTCCTATTTTCATATATGAATACACCACCAATGAAACTCCACATCACATATAACCACAAAAATGGGATCGTAAGTAGAACAAGTTATGTTCCATATATGTATATGTCAAAATACACTCTACTGTCAAGCGTATCTAAAAACAATAAAATTTAAAAAGAAAATAATATCGTAGGAAAATACTCAAAAAAGAGGTTCCATTTACAAAAAACAAGACAGTAAAATAATTGAAAACTTTGATATTTCAAGTGTATTTTTTAAAAAATCAATTAAATATCAAAAGGATTTTCAAAATCATAATATATAAAAACTAATTTTAATAAATGTTGGTAAATTAGATGATAATATTTAAAATTTTTCTCTGAGTGCAATAGTAAATCTAAGACAAAAAACTTAAATATCACCTAATACAAATGACAAATGAATTCAAAGCTCGAACATGCAGGAAAAGAAATCTAAAAGCTAGAGAAAGAAAGGGATGTCAGAATAGTAGTAGTTAAAGATATAACTGATGAAAATATTTTGGAATTGAAGACATAAATCAAATTAAAATGCCTTTTGAGTAGTGAGAAGGGTGACGAAAGATAAAGTCACATTAAGGTGTACTGTGCAGAAACTACAGAAAATTTAAACATCTGTCAGAGAGGAAAAATATTTCTAACATGGTGAATTAAGGGCCCCAAAATCTGTTTTCCATAAAATCAATGAGACACTGGCAAAATTCTAAAACTGACTCTTTAGAACTTTACAAATTAATTCAAGTCGAACCAACCTAAGAAAAAAAGGCAGAATCTTGGGGAGAACATCAACTTGTGCCATTTCAGAAAGCTCTATGTTCCTCCTTTTCATGAGGAGCTGTGAAAACCAATGGGTGCTATGAAAAGCAAGCCCAGCAGTCACTGGAAGGAGCAGAGAGTATTTGAAAATCCTCAAAAGTTTCAAACTGGAGAACAGACCACTTCTCAATTGATTTGTCTCAAAGTCTAATCTAATCCCAGATTAGACTTTCTTCAATCCGATTTAGACACAGTTCAATGAGGAAGTCCTTTCCCTAGGGAATTTGTGGAAACAATAAGCAGCAATTGTTTAACATTGCTATTGCCTGGGGGAGCAAAATAATTTGGGGTAAACAAGAGCTTGTCAAAAATGTAGAAGAAAATGTAAAGAATAAGATATCATAATGAGCTTTAACATTTTCCAGTATATGTCTGGGGATCTAGAATGATAAACATATGGGTAAGGCCATGCAAATTAAGAGAAGAAGGTCCTAATTTCTCACCTCTAGTGGTGAGAAATAAAAGCAAAAAGTACTGGCAATCACAAAGTTGTAAACTGCTCGAGCACTGAAGGCTTTCTATTACTGGCATACACAAATGCTTGAGGAAACAGCCCTAGTAGTTGAAGTTGTTTAAGGAAATCGTTAAAATTAGCAGACCACTAAGCTAATGGAGAAGTACTACAGTGGCTTCACATAATAAAGAACACATGCACTGGAGAATCATTCAAGAAATATCACCAATAAAAGAATCATAATTAAACAAATATTATAGCAAAATGAAACTGATTTTCAGAGTTGCCATATTATTTAAAATATTTAATTTTCAAAAATTATGGAATATGCAAAGAAATAAGAAAGGTCATCAATGGGGAAAATTAAAAGCACTGAAGTACAGTAAAATGATAGCTGAATTAAATCTATTTCTATTAAGTGAACCCAGATACTGAACTTAATAGAAAAACATTTAATGCAGCTATTATCAATGTCTTCAAAGACTATAAGAAACCATATCTAAATAGTTAATGAATTTATGGGAACAGTTTTAAAATGGAATATCAATAAATACATATCAATTGTTTTTAAAGAACCAAATGAAAAATATGGCACTGAAAAGTGCAATAACTCACATAAAATTCACTGGGGTTTGGGTTGGTATTGACAGTAAATGTAAGCAGGCAGAAGAAGGTCACAGTGAAGTGGAAGATAACTAAATATAGTTTGAGGAACAGAAACAAACAAAAAGAATAAGTAAAGATTGACAGAACCCAACAAAACTGGGACTTCAATCATCCTACTACATGCATAATGGAAATTCCAAAAGAATAGGAAAAATGTCAAAAAATAGTATTTAAAGTAACGGTGACTGAAAAACTCCATATACTTATCAAAAAACAGTAATTTATACGTCCTACAAGCAGAATGAACTTCAAGTAAGACAGATTCAAAGACATACTAATCTGGACACATGATGATCAAAATGTCAAAACATATACAAAAGGAAAGATTCTGGAAAACAAGAAAAAAGTGAGTCATTACATACATGGGATACTCATTATCAGATGACTCTGAACCAGAAACCCTATTTTGAATTACTGAAAAAAAAGGACAATCAATGCACAATATATGCAATGTATGGAAAAGTCACAGTGAAAACCACTAATGTGTACAATTACTATGTGTTAAATTTGAAAAATAAAAAAGAGACAATCAACCAAGTAATAAGCCAAACTATTTCAAAATTGAGGGAGAAACTAAGACATCTCTGAAAGAAAATATTTCATCAGTAGCAGCCATGTTCTACAAAACATATTAAACGTTGTCCTTCAGGCTGAAATGAAAGAATGCCAGACTGCACCCTGAACTCACATGGAGACACATACAACAACACTATGTTTCGAATGTGGTGTTTCCCCTCCAAAACTCATATTGAAATTTAATCCCCATTATGTGTTATTAAGAAGTGAGCTGCTAAGGTAGATCCTTTAAGAGGTGATTAGAGCTTTACCCAATGGAATGGGTTAATCTCTTCATATGATTAATGGATTAATAAGCTATCTGCAGAGTGGGTCTGCATGGAAGCCAATTTAACCAGGTATGTTGCATTCTCCCTGTCTGTCACCAGGTGATACCCTATGCTGCTGCCTCAGGACTCTGCCAGCAAGAAGACCATCCACAGATGCCAATCCTTCAGGAAACCTGTCTCTTATAATTTACCCTGTCTGTAATATTGTGCTCTTAGCAATAGAAAATGGACTAAGTTGAACACTAAAAAAGGTAACTATTCTGATAAATACTATAGGTAATATGTATATTATTATAAATCTCTTAAGGCAAGCACAAAAAGCTATAAATATAAAACTTTGAATATTATGGTGAAGAAAGATATTTTGTATGATAATAATGGCACAAAAGAAAAGGAAAATGCTATATATAAGCCAAGTTTTTGTATAGTATTGAAATTAATTTACCAGTGCAAACTAGAGTTTTAAAGTTACTTATTATCCCTAGGGAAACTATTAAAAAAGTTAAATATATTATTAAAAAAATAAAATGGCACCCTAAATATATTTAATATATTTCATGTTAAAAAGAAATTGTGTTGAAAAATAGGGAATAAAGACACACAAAATTTATATATAAACAAATGGCAAAGAGGAAGAAGTAAATTCTGCCTTATTGATTACATTAATAGGGTTAGCTATTTCAATAAACAGACATTAACAGAATGGATTAAAAAATGATCTAATACAATGCTGTCTACAAAAAACATACTCTGGAGTAGTAGGTAAAATTAGATTAGAAATGATTGAAAAAAGATATATATGAACATTGCCAAAAGTATAACTAGATTAGCCATATTAATATCAGTCTAAAATTTTAAAACATGAAGAGATTAAGTATTAGCAAATCATATCTAATATGGCTCTTGTATACAGAACATACAAATAGCTCCTAAAACTCAATAAAATGTAAACAATATTTTTAAAATGTTAAAAACTAAGTGAAGAATTTAAATAGCTATTTCTCCAAAGAAAAGGTTAAACACACAAAAAAATGTGCTCAACATTTCCAGATATTTTTGAGAATGCAATTCAAAACCATGAGTTATCATTTCTTCCCCATTAAAATGATAAAATAGGAAAAACGAAGATGATGAAAAGTGTTTTGTGAGGACCTGGACAATTCTGAATTCACATGCATTTCTGTTGGAAATGTAAAATTCGACAGCCAGTTTGGGAAATTCTTTGCATTACTCAAATGTGGGCTGTCATGTACCATGCAATTCCAAAACTAGGTATATGCATGTTCCAACAAAATGAAAACCTAAGCCCCCCAAAACTATACATAAATGTTCACAGCAGCTTTATTCATAAAAGCCTAAATTTGATAACAATGTAAATGTTTATAAACTTTACAAAAAGATAAAAAAATATTGGCCTATCCACATAATGGACTATCATTTTTTTCAATTCAAATAATGGCATATTCTACAACATAGGAGAAATTTTAGTACATTATACTAATAAACAAATCCACATACCATATAATACCCAGGAAGCAGATTGGTAGTTCTCAGAGGTTGGGAGAGTGGGAATACAGAGTGATTGCTAAATATGGGATTTCATTTTGTGGTGGTTAAAATACTCCAAAATTAGACACTCGTGATAGTTTTATAATTCTTATATGTACTAACAGGTGAATTGTATTACTAAAGTTACATGACAGTTGAATTCAGTGGTATGAAGCTTATCTCATTAAAGTTATTATAACAACTATAATAGTAGAAATACAATTTTCTAAAAAGAGAATAAGATAAATGATAGTAATCTTCAGTAACATTAAATTCCAGAAGATAGTAGAAAATATATTTAAAATGCTATAAGAAAATAACTATCATCCTAGAATTGGGCATAAAACTACCTTTCTAGAAAAACACAAAATAAAGGCATTTTGCAGATATTGAGACTATTAAAGCTTGCCAATCTTGAAATTTTACCAAAATAATTGTACTTTAAAAGGAAGAAAAATGAATCTAGTACACTAAGATTTCAGCAAGGAAGATTGATATAAGACTTTTAAAACTCCTACAGACCTAAAATACTACATTAGAAGAAATAACAAAAAATAAATGTCACTCACAGTAGTAACAGTGTCTTTAAGGCAGTTAGGAATAAATTTAAGTGTACGTGATCATTATAGAGAAAATGTATAAACAGATAGCAACATACTTTGAAATATCCTAAATAAAATAATATAACAGGTTGATGAGTTAGGAGACTCAGTTTTGTAAAGAGAATTATGTCCCTTAAAGCATTCAGTAATTTCAATGCAATTCCATTGAAAATTCCAGTAAGACTTTTCTTAAAACTTCACAAATTTAACAGAAATTTACAAAGAATAACAGAAGTCAATAATGACCAATATTGACAACACAGGGGCTTGCCCTGCATGATATTAATCTTTCTGGTAATTCTACAATAAAGAAGTGTGATTATGGCAGAAATCAAATAAAATACAGCAAAGAAAAAGAAGAGATGGCCCACAAATGGACATACCTACATAGAATATTGATATTTAGTAAAGGCAACAAAAAATGAAGTTTGTAAAAACGTAAAATAGTAACCTTTATTATCATTCACATGCCCGAGAATTGTGGTTCATGTGATAGGAGGATATAGGAGAATATGACAGGGGAGAGCACTTCATATATAACCGTGATTTCTGGATCCCTTAAAAATAGCCTTTTGAGGGGTTGGGGTTGTGGCTCAGCAGTAGAGAACTTGCCTAGCACATGCAAGGCGCTGAGTTCAATCCTTAGCACCACATAAAAATAAATACATAAAATAAAGATTTTGAGTCCAACTATAACTAAAAAAATATTTTAGAAAAGCACCCTTTTAAACTAAATATAGTAAAATATTAACATTTGATAGTGGTGTGTTCATGCCTGCTTCTAGTGAGGATTAAATAAAGTAGTATGTTCTTAAAGTTACTGATTCAAACGAGAACTTTAATACATATTTTTCTTCTCAAGTGACAGATATTTTATTCTCCTTTGTTACCACAGGATCATGGAAGCACTGCTAATTTCTTATGTTTCTGTATTTCTATTTTCTGACACGAGATCATAAATTTGAAGATATAACATCAGCCAAAACTTCTGTTCCTACTGAATAATTTGAATCTTTCTTACTCTCAAACAAGTAAACACTAGAAACAATACTAGATTCTTTAGTATCAACAAAATGAAAATAATAAGAAAAAAAAGTGAAATTCATTACGCATAATTACTTTTTGTTGAACAACTGTCTAAAATTCCTTTAATAAGGAATAGTCCTAAAACTCATAAAGGAATTTTAAATTCTACCAGTTTAACAGGTAAGTCAGTCTGTGTTTGTGTGGCACAAGCTGAAGGCCATTTTCTTTAAGCCAAGGCTTGTTATGCCTGGAATATTCTTCAACAAGAAATGGTGACATACCTAACTGATTCTCCCCAGACTTGTAGGCTGTGAAAGTTGAGCTTAGAATTCAAAGCAACTAGTGATGTGGAATGGTCTTGACATTTGTATTTGAGATTTGACATTCAGATTTATTGACACTCATTCCTCATTTCTACACACTGGAAAGAGAACAGTCAAAAACAAGGCCAGGCAATGCCCTGTGGACTCTCGGGAGAGGCAAAAATACCAATTTCTTAGGGATGCAGAAGCAGTCTCAGCATACATTTCAAGGCACAGATGGATAATGTCCATAGGGACAGAGGGACCTGTTCAGTTTCATTTTAGAAGCACAAGAACAGGTGGCATATCACTTATACTTGCCTGTCCCTATGAAATCACTTTTGATTGCCTGAAATGCCCTTCTGAAACCTATAACTCATGGAAAATTCCTACTCCTTTATAAAGGTGAAATTCATACCTAGCCTCCTCCTTGTTTACACAGAAATTATAATTGTTCTCTTTATGCACTCAAAGCAAGATATGCTTCCCTAGAGTCGTTTAAAATGCATCACTCAAGAAGCACTTTGTTAGGTAATGAGAATAAAGTTCTAAATGTTTCACAGTCTTTCACTTTTGATTCAGTGGAGGATATAGCTAAGGAGGAGGCTACTGCAGTAGGGTATAATAAGTGGGATGATGAAGAAAGTACAGGAGGTTGAAAAGCCAGCATGGCCTCTCCTAGTTTTGAGTTTGAATACTAGATAGAAAATAAAGAAGTAAAAAAAAAAAACATCAAATATAATAAAATAAATAGATGTGTGGGTGGGTGGATATCTAGAGGAGAAAAGTGAGTAGTAGCATGATCACAGTCTTGATGGGAAAAAACATGGTACCTGTACATTTCTGAAAGCAGTTTTGAGTGGCATGTTTGGAGTACATGAAGACACCCCAGGAGAATGGAAACAAGCAAAGCAAAAGGGTGGAAATGAGGGCAACATTTGAAAAAAAATCACTGAAATATTAGCAGAATTTTGTCCTGATGGATCCATTCCTCCTTTCTCTAAGTGTTAGAAACCTGAATTGCCTGTTCTTGTAGTCCCCGTGCTTTAGGACATACTGACTCTAACCCACTCCTCACAAAAGATAAGCTGCAGATTTCCAGGATCCCCACAACACATTTAGAGTTCAGATATGGAGAAAGGTACAACATCAAAATCAGGACTAAAGACGTTTTGCTCCTTGTGTGCATGTGTGAAGATATTTTCCTCACCTTTGGGCATGAACCTTAGTACAATGGTCCTGAGAAAAACTGGTATTTTTTTTTTTTTTTAATATTTGAAGAGCTAATTAGAAGCAGCAAAGCCCAGTGATAGATTTTGGTAATGTGTTTGATCCTACCATGGTGCTGCCACATCAGTCTCTACAGTTGGATCAACCAACATGCATATTTATTAATTATTGTTTGAATTGTGTCTTATGTCATATGCAGCACAGGGTCCTAGTTGACAAAGCCAGACAAAAATGTATTGATTTTAATTGAAGAATTTTAAGTAGAGATTAAGAAGAAAATATTGACATCCAGCCAGAAGAAAAATGGTATAGTTACACCATTTCTTGTTTCTTCTCCCTAAATACAAATATGAAGTTTGAAAATAATATGACAGGCAACCTTAGGAGGACTCTGAGGGGTGGGAAGAGGAAAGTAGCTTATCTGAAGACTATAGGATTGGAGGAACAATGCTGTGCCCCAACCTCCTCCAAATCCTGCCCCAACCCTCCTGATAATAGAAGGATACTAGGCTTGGCACCTTATGATTCCCAAACCAACAGGAGAAATTAGCCCAAGTAGGCACCTTACTACTCCTATTAAAGTGAAATACCATCAACAATAAGGCAAGGGATGTGCTCTTTGTTCCTGGAAGCTGAAGCCCCCATTCCAGTAGAAAATGAGCAGCCCAAGAAGCCTAGAAATTCAGGTATAGAATGGATATGAGCCCACAGTCCACCAGAAGCCAAGGAAAGTATTCCCCCAGAGTCCAGCTAACAGAGAAGCCCAGTCTAGGAAAACAGTTATTTTCACAGGTGGCATCAGCAGAAATCAGCAAAAGATCCACTGGCACCAGGCAAACTAAAGTGATAAAAACAGCATCTCAAAGGCTCTGAAAATTTAGTTGTCATTAGAACTGCAGACCACACAATAAGGCCACTGACTACATAATAAACCTAAAGAGTGTGATGACCTGCTAAAAAGGAGTCTTAAATACCATCTAGAGACTGCCAACATAACAATCAAAACATTGAGGATGTGATGAAAAAGCACTCATTATACCATGAGCCAGAACAACAAAATTTGAACGAAAAAGAAGGAAGGAAGAATACAATGCTGAGATTATATAATGTTAGAATTACTTGGTAAATATTTTTAAATAGCCATAATGAAAATTACAAACATGCTTCAACAAACAACTATAAATGTCTTTGAAATAGATTAAAAACAGAAAATCTCACTAAAGAAAAATAAACCAATAAATAACCTAATTAAAATTAGCAAACTGAACAATGTAGTAAGCATAACAAAATACTCACTAGAGGAGCTCAAGAGTATAATGAACTGATAAGAAGGTATTAGTAAACTTGAAAGTAGATTAATAGAAAGATGATCTTGGCTGAGGATTAGAGATCAGCAATACTAAGGAAAGAGAGGTGAGTTGGGAGATGATAGTAATAATCTCTTGAGAGAGGACAGTGATCTGAATTATGATAGTAGCAATTCATAAGAAAATAGGTCAATTTTGAGGTGGTTTAAATGGAAAATAAATAAAACAGAAATATGTGTTTGGACATGTGTGTTAAATAAGAGGGAGAAAAAGGTGAATCCCACAGTAATTTAGACCATACAATGTTGTTGATATAAAGAGAAAGAAGACAGGTTTGGGAGTAAAAAAGAAAAATCATGACAGCAGTTTATTTTATTTTAGATGTTATTGAGATATAACAAAAAGGCCAAATATCAAATTGTCTATCAATTTGATGAGCTGTCCATTGAATCAGGGGTACCTAGTCTAGGACTTAGTATTAAATAGTAAAAATTCTAGTGAGTATGGAAGCAATGAGTGAGTGACTAAGTGAATGATTATTTTCTTTTAAGCTACAAAATATTTTTTCCCTCAGCATGGAACAGTTTGGCCTACACACTCACATGAACAAAGAACAGATTATCACACTTCTAAAGGTTTCCCAAGCTGATGTGTATCAAGAGTCCACAGTAAAAGAACCTGGCTAGTAAATGAGGGATGTCTCCAAATCTCAGAATGGAAACCTAGCTCAGTAATTATATTAACTGTGACTTCAGAGAAGATATCACAGACCATTTCACAAAATATTCACCTTATTTTATTTCTTCCAAAATTTTAAACACTTAAAACAATTGATATAATAGTTTAACAATCTATATAATAGTTCATGCATATAATTTAGATTCTCAAAAGTTGAGCATTTCATCTATATCATATAATATTTATCATATTATTCCAATTTTCCAAGATTAGTAACTTGTCATAGAAGAAGAATAATAAAATTATGAGTAAAGTATACCAGATCTTGGAATGTTCACCTACTTAGTACTCTTTGCTCCATCTAAATTCACCCTAGCTGGATATACTGATACCCTTGATGATCTTCCATTTGAATCCAGGAGCCAGAGATAAATTCTTGGATCATTGATTTAAGAGCTTTTGCCCCAGAAATTATCAGATTGTTAGTACTTCTGCTAATCCTAGCTCTCACCAAGTCCATGCCAAACACTCACTTGACATCTTCAGAAAGCAGCTGTCAAATTCTTCCCCTCACCCTCATTCTAGTAAGTAGCTTGCTGGGGAGACCCCATTTTCCCTAGAGCTCCTGAGTATTTATCTCCTTCACCAGGACATCCCAAGTGGAGTTCTATTTTCTGCTCCAGGCAGACCTAGAAAAGACAAGGAGTTTTTTGCAGCCCTAATCCCTAGAGTCACACATCAACCTCTGTCTGTATCTCCACTATATCCTCTTTGCCTATTATAGTTCTGGTTTACCCTGGGGCTCATTCGGACAATGGTTGACCCAAAGTATGTCCAAATTTCCAAGACACACTACTAATATTTATTTTCTCTTCTGATCTGAGGGCTGATAAAATTGTCCCTTTTCACTTTGCAAATAGAATATCCCTCAGCCCATATGGCAGAGAAGTCCAAGTCACCACCTTATGAAGACCTGTTTTGACACGAACCATTGTTTCTATTTGTTTGAAAGGTTTAGAAAGTTATCATTATATCAGGAATTAAAAAGAACTGCTTCCAAGAACAGAGCCTTCAGTAAGACTTTAGCCACTTCAGGATTTTGGAAAGAGTGGTCGTCACTGGGAATAGTACTTTGTAATCTATACTCAGGTTCTTGGTATACTCATTTTTCTAGAGTACTTTAGCAAAAATAAAAACATATGTGCACATATATGTGAAAGTTTTTAAAGGGTTGTCTAAATCACTATAATCAGTAAAATTTAAACTTTCTCATTTATATTTTAATGTAAGTGAAATATACTGCATATTTATGGTGTTATGATATTTTCCTATTAAAAAGCATGATGGAAAGTATGAATACATGAAAAACTACAAATAAAATAATATGATCTTGCTTTTAATTCTATTAATTAATGAAGAAGAATTTTGTATACTTATATTAGGTACAGAATATTTCCACTTTTATTATATTAATAGTTGCTAAATTACAGTCTCAGGATTAAATCCTTTTAGAAATGAAGATTGTGTGTATATTATGCATAAATTGGCTGGTTTATAATAATGAGCAAAACAGCTTGTTCATAAATGGAATCTTGCACTTCTCAAGCATGGCATTATTTACAAACTCTTTAAGGGTACATGCAAAAAAATTGTTACATTTGGTTATTTTCATAGAGGAAATAGAAAAAAAAACATATAGGAAGAATTATTTAGTTCACACTGAAAAGAGGAGAATAGAGAGATTCTAGTTTCTTGACTTGTTTTAGTAATTTTTAGACTTCTGACTTTTCACAATTGGGACTTTAGTCATCCAATTTTAGTCCACTCTTTACCTTACTGTGAAGAAAAAAAAATCTTTGTTAAAATCTGCAATCCTACTCAGACACATCCTACCATATGTCATGGAGAAGAGAACTATTCTACATTTACATTAAACTTAAGGAGAAAGATTTTCCAAAATATCTTTAAATATTGCAATTACTTCTATAGCTTTCCTCAATTTAGAAAATTGTATAGAGTTAATTTAAAGTGGACAATCAAAATTCAGCCCAAGTCCATTGGAATATACAACTGAAACTTAAGCTAAAGGATTAAACTCATGTTATACTCTTTTGAAAATATATTTTCTCAAGGTGTTTTCCAATATTGGCAGGAAATATGGAAATAGATTTAGAACAAATAAGGAACACTGAGCTTCAAAACTAGTGCTCAAAGTATTCTAAGGTGAGAGGAGGAGGAAAAATCCATAGGTAATATCCTAATTGTTATGCACCAAAAAATATAATTATATATGAGGGAAAATGACAATGGTTGATAATAAAAATCCTATTTCACAAGCTACTTATTTCCATTTTCTATATGTGATAAGATGTTCTGAATATTCTAGATAAAATTTGGAGAATTTTTAGTCTTCAAAGCCTGACAAAGATGATAAGGTTCTGCTATCACTTTTGATTTTAGAATGTCAGTTTCATGAGTTATTACTTTTTAAAGCATAGGATCTTAAACACATAGAAAGACAGCCCATATACACATGTTGCCTTTTGTTCCATAGTCAAATTGCTTGAGGGATAAATTTAAATTCAAGAGCAAACCTGAACTTCAGAAATGTAGGTACTCAACAGCAAAAGCTATTTCCACGCATGCAAAATAGATTTACTGTCAAAAGCTTTTGTCTTTGCTTAAATGGCTTAAGAAACCAGAAAGCCTAATTTAATCAGATGAAAGAGATACAATGGAATTCCATTTAAAACAAAGTGAAATATTTTATATCATTAAAATAGTCAATGACATTAATTTTTATCAACCAAAAAAATACAATTTTTTGTGCTGTGTACAATAATTCAATCAGAAAAAAGAATATTTGACCTGGAAGTTTGAGGAGATGGGAATCTACAATTACTTGGGAATAGGTGGGTTATTAGCATGGAAATTAAAATCTCTGGGATAGCTTCTGGTTAAAGATTGGAGATTGCATGCATGAATTTTCTTTTCATTGTGGCAGTCAACTAAGATATAAGTATAAAAAACACAGGTCATGAGTCTTCAACACATAAGAGATTGGTAAAGAACCATCAGGATGTAAGTTTCTGGGAACTGTGGAAGGTGGTGAGTCATTATAATAGTGGCAGTTTTTGCTCTAGGATGGAGCAATGCAGTATGGAGCAAAACCAAGGAGATAGGACTTTAGGAAAAAAAATCACAGCAGTTCAGAACTGAAAAAGTATCAAGCACAAAATAGGGTCCAAGAAAGTCATGAGACAACATGTGGAACAGGAAACAGCACTAATATCATTCACAGACCTAGAAACATCCCCTCCATTGTTGCTCCTAATCCTGATTCACAAAAGTCAGCATCAGGTTCCAGACTTTCCACAGACTCCTGGAGGGCACAGTGTAGAGCAACCTTGACCCCAGTGACTTTCTGATACTTAGCATCCCCAAAATGACACCAGCTCTAAGCCAAGCATCCTAAAATGAAGATTTCCCCAACTTGACAAGCACTGTGCACATAATATAGTGTTGACAATGAGCTGCTTCTACCCTGTTAAATATTAACAGAAGATCACAAAGAGACCATAGAAATGATCCATAGGAAATAAGAAAATGCCAAATCACCAACAGGAATATTCTTAGAGATATTTTTAATGTTTCTCATTCACAAATGGTGATGGAAATGCCTGAGGAAAGGAATCATCAGAATCCTTGGGAATTAAAATGCCATGGCTAACAATAAAAGAATGCGTAAAAGAATATGAAGATAAAGAAATGTCCTAAAAAGTGTGTCACATTAGATTGGGTAGAGAGAAGTGATGGGCGGGGAGGAGAGGGGAAGGGGGGATAGGAAGGGCAGCAGAATAAAATAGACATTATTATTGCTGTATGTATATAGGTGACTGAATGACCAATGTGATTCTGCAACCTGTACAATCAGAAAAATGAGAAATTATACCCCAATTTGATTCAAATGTATGAATTGTCAAGATCATTGTATTATCATGTGTAGCTAATAAAAAAAAGAAAAGAAAGACATGTCATAAAAAATAAGAAAGCTTGATAAAACCTGGGAAAAGATGAGGTAAAACCTAAAGATATTGAAAGCTAACCCAGGAAATCCAATAACTATAAAGAGAAATTTGCGAATGAAGGAAAAACAGTAGAGGAAAAAATCATACAGAAAATAATATTTTTCATAGAGCAGAAATGGATGGATGTAAGCCTCTAAATTAAAAGAGCCCCAGCAAAGAAATTTCACACGATCACAGGTAGAGTGAACAAATAAAGGCATTATTCAGACAAACTACCAATATTCAGGCAGTATAGGCTCCTTCTTTAGCCAAATTTAAAAAAAAAACATTAAAATCAGGAAAAAATGGAAAAATTGAAAATGACACATGCAACCCAGGAAAACTGTCCAGTTAAGTTTCCTGAGGACAGCTTAGTCACAAATAATATGCAGCTGTGAGAGAAAAGAGTGCCAAAGAACAGAGGACTCCAGGAAGAGTAAAATAACTGGTCCTTTGGAGAGTTAGGGGAGAAGATTAGAATAGATATTCCAGAAAATCAAAGACCTCTAGAGAAAAAAGTGTAATAAGAATGCTGTATCTGGCCTTGCAGAGGACAATATATGAGTCTACAGGTGAACAGTCTTCCTATAGTACCAGTTTTTTTTTTTTTACATACACCTACGAATATGGTAAGGAAAATACATTTATGATTATAAAGCACTTAAGTGTTCTCAACAAGTAACAGAAATAGTAAGACAAAGAGTTATGGGGAGGAAAGATAACAAAACTAGAATAAGGATGCAAATATGCTTTTGGAATAAGTAAGGGATCAGACACTAACTTGTTTGATTGACAAAACAGGAAATGCATGTGTACATATATTTTCTTGAGTTATATGAAGATCATTAGTGGACTGTTTGATGCAGAAGATATTCTCAGAACAAGAAGAAATTGTTTCCTAGATTGTACAAGAGAACTATACCCCTGCTTCCAATCACACTATCATGGCAGCATTTTTGGTAAGGATAAAGGAAAGAATGTAGTACTTAAACATTTAGACCAGCACAGTATTTAAATCAGCTATAACCCTCCCAACCGACCTCAAAAAGATTACAAAATTTCATCCTCATTCTTAAACCAGACTATTTTGAAGTTCTACTTCAATTCAGTATAAACACATTTGTTTAGAAGAAAGTATATAGGAAGTCTTTTTCTCAATCTTTGACTATTGGTGCTCAGTTTTTGTTAATGTTCCAACTGACCTTTTCAATCTTCAGTATCCCCATTACAAATCAATATCACACTAACACAGAAAGCCTACCAAATAGGGAAGGAAAAATGTGGCTGCAAAATATATTTTGTGTTTTAGAAAGTGTTGCCTGCTGTTTACTTTTGTGTGTTCACAAAAATAACTTTTTTTTTTCCAAAGTAAATTCTGGTACATTGCCTGTCAAGAAAATATCAACAAATGTATCAAAATAACTACTTTTTTTTATAAATTCTAAAGCTTTCATCAGCAATTTGCTTTCAGGAGTAATTTCACAGCAATCCTAAGCTCATATATCAAAAGAGCATTTAAAAAGAGATTTTTGTTCAAAGAAATAGTCACATTAAAGCACCTGAATAGGCAGTAAGGGAATCTAACTTCTGCAAAGCAGTATTATCCTTTCTGAAATGAAAACCTTGAACACACAAAATGTGAGTGGAAATCAAATCTGATATTAAATTTTATTACTTATAGATGACTTGCATGTCAGTTAAGAGCTGACATTTGAAAATAATTCAAAAAATCATGTTCAGATAGATGATATTTATTCACACCACAAACTAAAATTCAGTCTACAAATCTTGCTCTACATTGAAAAAAGGTAAATATTTATACACATACCACATTGTTATTATTTTAGATCAAGACACCTAGTTCCCTCAATATTAAGTTTGCATCAGAGGAAACTGGCATGTGAGAAAGAATGAAATTAATTAATTCTTTGGCATGTCTTTCACATTAGTGTCTTCCCTCCTAAAGCCTTATCTTTGGTTTCTGTTACTTCTCCTAGAAGAAGTACTTATTAAATAGTGACATGTTTCAATTTCTGAGTAATTAGTATTCTTAAGGTTGCATTTTTCTCCACACTTAAGAGGTCAAACAACTTGTCTTACCACATTATCCATGAATTTCCCTACAATTTTTTTCTTTTGTACTTCCATGTATTATGCATTCATATGTCTCCCTTTCACCAAGATTATATCTTTATATAGTTCAGGTTACTGTATAAAATTATTTGCATTGTATAATATGTAAAGATTTAGTCTTCTAAAACTTAATTTGTATTAATTATGCAAAAGAGAAATTAATTTTATTGTTGTGATTGCATGTATTTTGACTGCCCAGTATTACATGATGTTAGTTTTTTTATGAACTTAAAATAACCACTTTACCTTCTAATTTTCATATGCACTGGGTTTTGTTCTGAAAACAGGGAGATACCAATATTTAGTTTTCTGACTTATTTTTTCATATGTTTATTCTGATGAATTTTAAAATGGTTCACATTCCTCACAAAATAAAATTTTCATTAAAACTGTATCAAGTCTACCAATCAAGCATTTCCTTCATTACACTATTGGTATTTTATATTGGTACATCCTGCAGAGAATGTAGGAGGTAATGTAACTTAAATTCCACTGTCGTATGACATTATGATTTACAAAGCAGAAATACAGCAGCAGCCTTCTCCATTATGAATCTATCAATCTCAGTGTCTCTCTTTCCATCACACAACCCATGATAGTTTTAAAGTTTTATTCTTATGAGTTTCTACACATATATTATATTATGGTATGTTTTCATTCTTTGATTTTGCTGATTTTTTTTGTTGCTTTAGAAAGAAAAAATTTCCTATCTTAGTATCTCCTTTTTACAAAACATCAGTTTTATAAACCAGTGCTGTTTAATAGAAATATTAGAGTCATATTAAAGCCACATATGCAATTTAAAATGTAGTATCCAGATTAAAAAAGTAAAATGAAACAGATTAATCTTATTTTATTTTATTCAATATGTCCAAAATACTATAATTTCAATTTAGAAAGTATAAGAGTTTGTTTTACTTTTCACCACAAGTCTTTACATTCATTCTTGTGTTTTTTTGCTTATAGTACACATTAACCTAGACTAATTGCATTTTGTATGTTCCAGTGGCATATATTATTATATTAGATGGCTCAGACATAAATTAAGTAATTTTTCTATGAAGATTTTAAAATCAGCCTACTTTTGAACATATAAAATATATCTAGTTTTTTTTTTCTCATTTATCCTGGTGTTTCCATACAGTAAAAAAAAATCATGAATATTCTTTATTCCTACCTCAATAATTTTGGCAATTTGTTCCTACTTTGGCTAGCTGTCCATAAAAGTTTTATTTTATTTATTTTTGCTTTCTGTGGACAGTTTGTCTTGTTTTGAATTTAAGAGTATCCCTCTAACATTCTAGTGTTATTTTAATGTTTGTCAATTTGTTATAGATAAATTGTCTTTATTATATAAGAAAAGTACCTTTCACTAAGAGTTAGTAAGGAGGAACAGATATTTCTTTTTAACATTTTCTGCATCTCAGGACGATTATGTGGCTTTACCGGTAGCCTGTCATTGTGATTACTTGCATTTATTAAATGATATCCTAATATTGCCCAATTATTAAAGAACCTTTGGGAATAAGCCCTGCTTTTCCATGGCATATTAGACTTTTAATATATTCTAAAATTTCTTTCTCCATGAAATAGTTGCCAAGTTTCATCTGGGTGGGGAAGGGTTCACATGATTAGCCTGTCCAGTGAACAAAAATCATGTACCATGTTTGTTGGTATATAAATGTTGTCACTGACAAGGGGAAGATTGACAGTAACCTGAAATGCATTATAAAAACCAAATGCATCTCACAGAACTTGGATGCTACATTATAAAAGGAGATGGAAATGTCAGCAAACAATCAGATCAAATGCCTGCAGCAAGTCTTGGAAGTTCTATTACACATGTGTTTTTTGAATAGTATACATTCCCAAGGCTTATTTAGCAGTTCTTAAATACATCTCAAAGTTTTTATAACATAAAATGTGCAAGTTATTGGAACTTAACATCAAGCAAAAGGAACTTAGACAAATTTCAGTGTTTTGAAAGTAAGCAAAATATCCTATAAATTTATGACATACAGTCTCACTTCTAACAAATTGCATGTAAGCTTTTATTTTAAAAATCCATATTTCTAAATATTTATATGAAAAATATATCCATTAATTTTTGTTTACTTAATTATTTTTAGAAATATGAAATCTGTAAGATTATTAAGTACTTTAAGTTTACAGAAATAATGAACAAGAGGAAATAGTTTTTAAAATAACATTTATAAAATAGAAAAGCAGATTAAGTAAAATAAATCAGCTGTTACTTCCACATGAGTAACAAAAAATTGGAGTTAACATGTACTGACACAGGAAAGACGGTAGTTAAGTGAAACCTTCTCAGTGGAATTTACAGACATTAAGATTTGAATATATTTAAATGAGGATATGATATTTTGTTAACTATTATTTCCATTTCTTAGAATTGTATGTATGTACATAGAGAATTTGTATATATATATATATATATATATATATATATATATATATATATATGTGTGTGTGTGTGTGTGTACATGTAAATATAGTGTATATAGTGTTTACATATATGTACACTGTATGGATACATATATGGATGGGCTGATTTTCACATTCCCATATTATTTCATATTCCCATATTCATGAGTAAGACTGATTGCTATCTTTGATTTTGTGCTACCACTGTCAGATATCATTATCACACTTGGGTTAGCCTTATAAAATGACTTGAGCTTTCAGTATACACCTTATGGCTTTACATTAAATGGAAAAGCACAGAATCATAAAAATGTGAGGGGTTCCTAAAATTTTCAATGATCTTTATTTAGCATTTTCAAATTTCAGTCTTATGATATTTGTATTCTTTTTTCCCCTACTCATCATAGAAATTAGAGAATTTCTTTAAGTCCATATAAATCTAAACCTTTTTATAATTTAAAACTTTTACTTTGTAAATACTTAAAGCATACTCTTTATACTTATATTTTTTCCTCTTTCATGTAACTATTGGAATTTTTATAAACCAAACTTAATGCTTTTTTATATATGACACTGAATTTGTATTTTCACATTCTTGGCATTTTAACTTTCCCTTAAAATTACTTCTATGTTTTTTGCAGTTTTGATATTTCCTTAAAAAAAAAGCATTTCATCTCAAATTTTAGACTACCTTTTCAACCAAATTTCAAACAGCTGATTGTCAATTGTCATTAATTTCCAAGTGACTTATTTGTGGCTTTAATTTCCAATTTAAGCAGGGGTTATTTAGAAGAGTTTTAGAGATATTTGTTTGTTTCAATGTGAAAGTACTGGATTAATTTCTGTCTCTTCTCAGTTAGTTTTATTTTACTATGGTTATAAATGGTAGATAGAAATGATTTACTTTCCAGAAAATATGGTTCTGTTATTGCAGTTAGGTTATAATTAGTTCAAAAGTATTCCATGTATTTCTAAAGAATTTATGTTCTGCTTAAAGTTAAGAGTTTGAAAACAAAGGATAATAATAAATTCTTTAACTTTGGTTTCTTAAGTTTTACTTTTCCTTAAAATTTTTAATTTACATAGTTATTTTCCTTTCAAAGTTGTAACTTATATATAATTATTCCTTTGATGTAGTTGAGGGTTCTGTTGTTGCTTTTGGCATTATAATGTGAAATCTATTATTATTTTTTTTATATGGGTAACCAATTTCCTTAATGATATTTCTTAATTTTTGTTTGTTTTCTGAACTTGTAATCCTACTTCTTAAATATTTTTCCTGATACATTAACTTACATAACATTTAATGTGAATAGAATATCTTCAACTCATTTACAACATGCACCGAGTCTACACTTATTATGTTCATTTAATTTCACATGTCATTTCCATGATATTATTAATGAAACAGAAAATTATGCAAGTTTTCTATGAAAATATTTGTTAAGCTTATATTTTCTAATTGATTATAGCTATAAATAGGTAAACTTTTGTATGCTTATTTTAGTCTCTTTAATTTTATTAGCTATTCTTTTTCAAATTTTCTAAGTAGATAAATCATAGCCTCTGCAGTGCAGAATAATATAATTTTACTTAATCCTATGAGATCTCTCTTATTTCTTATTATTAGGCTTGCCAAAGACTCCAGCATTTAAGTTGAATGATAGAAATGATGGTGGTATTTTCTCTTCTTGAAGATGTTTGACTGTAAAATATAGGAGCAACCTTTTCCTCTTCCTTGGTATGTGGTTTTCTGTTTTAATCTATTTTTAGCTCACGTTGTTTTTCATGTTATCTCTGTGCTGAACTCCTATTTGAATTTTACATCTGTTAACACTCTGATGGAAGATTTTCTTATAAGGGTTTTCTCTTTTTTTTGTTGTTGTTGTAGTTTTTTCCTGCAAGATCACTAACTTCAGTAGTTATATTTTAGGGACCAGATATGCCCATGATCGTGGACATCTCTGCTGGAAATTTTTTTGTTTGCCTCTACTGGGGTCCTATTTTTTTTTCTGAGGTTCTAGAGCAATTTATATGCTATTTTATCAACTCAGGCAATAGGTCCCCACCCTATATGGTGGGACTAAATCCAAACTCTACACTAAAGCCAGGTGTTCATGATTGACTTCTTTTTCTTTTTTTCTACAAAGACCTTGGAAGGTCACTCTAATCTTGTAATATATTTGAAGGCATTGGATGGAGTTTATTCTAGTCTTTCTTTCATATGCTGGCTTCTACTCCAGGCTCCAAGGAGTTTCAGTCTTAAAAGTTTCCAGCTACTTATGCACAAAGGAGCCATGGAGTTCTCTTTGTGTATCTTGTTTCTGCTACTTCTCTTCCTCCTCCTTTCCTTCCTCTTCTCCCTTCCTTACTCTTTCAAGAACAGATTAATATATTTATTATTATATTGTAATTGTCTCAATTATTTCAATGATACAGATGTGTTGAGAGGGTTTATCAAGACTTGGAACTCCCGGTTGGGAATTTCCTCTGTCTCATATTCGCATCTCTCTCTGTGTGTTATCCTATTCTTGCTATACCCGCTTTTCTTCACCTTGGCTAGGTATAACATCATCAGTGCCCCCACTTCAGTATGTGCTGCTTGTGGTAAGAGCTGACCAGGAACTCTGTGCAGGGTCTCTATGATGTGATCACCCTGGTGGTGTCTGAAGGACTTCTAGAAAATTTTGGTAAAACATATAACATCTTTTTTGTCCTCATGACACATTCTTGTTTTCCTTCTTTCCTGCTGTGATTTAGAGATAGTCCTGTGGCCTGATGAGTTAGGTCTCATCTCTTTCACTTACCACCAACCACTTTACTTACTTTAATATTTTATTTTTATTTGTCACAATCACTGAATTAAATGTGCCAGCCCTTTACCCAAACCAGTGTCACCTGCTTATTATTTTATAAACTCCTCTCTGTATATACAGCATGTTAAAGACAGCACTTCACCATTTTTTTTCATGCCTTCTGATGTTCCATTCATTTGCCTATAGAATGAATTTGAGAGGGAAGAAATGGACATCAATAGATTGCTAATCCACAGAGTGAGATGATGAAGGAGAGCAATCAAGAACCACCAGGAGCGTTTCTGTTAAAACACTGCAATCTTCAGAATGTTTCTTTTAGATTTTTCAGTGAAAATGCTGGGGGGATAAGTTGAGTTTTATTATATCTTGTCTTACATTTATTCACTTTTTTAATTGAAGAGGAGAATTCCATTCACTATTTCTCTTCCCTGCTTTATCCTATCTGGACATGTTTTCTTTTATGCTTTATTACTTATAAAATGACATCTGTATATGCTGTTCCAATCCTCTATACTGTGGTAAACTCCTGGATTCTGAGTTTTAGGCACTAAAACACTCTTTAAAACTTGCCTTCTGACCAGATGTACAGCAAACGTCCTTATCTCAAAGTGTCATCCAAGGCTATGCCCAACTCTGTGCATTACAGACACTTGGAAAAACACAAAATTGGGGAGGTTACTGGAGCATAAAATTCAACCTCAAATGAGACAATAAAAGCAGAATCAGGCTTATAACCTTCAGCAGTCTCCCTTCCACCTCAACTGTAGTAAATCAAAGCTGCTTCATTTCAACCATGGTATGACAAACCATTTGAGGGGAAACAATTGCAATTCACATGGGATATTTTGGTCAAGTTGACTTCACCGATTGTATTAACACAGAGAAAGACTGGAGAACAAATTATTTTGGAGAGATTTATAGCTCTAGAAATAAAGATACTGAACAATACCATTTAAGTCAGAAGCCTCGGATAAACAAAATTTAAAATTATTGACCTTGATTAATTAGTTAAGAAATAAAATATATACATTCCATTAGATGATAATTGTCCCTTCCTTTAATAGACGATACTGAGCACTTTCTCAATTATTTTGTTTCTCCGATATTCAAATGTATCAAAATACTTCCTTTGTGAGTCCCTGAATAAGAAAATCTTCATCTTCACTCCCATACTTCCTGGCAAAGTATCCCTTGCCAATGAATAAAGTACTCCTCCATTAGCTCTGTGCTCCAAATCATTAATACTGGAGTTTTTAGCAAGCCTAATATCAGAATAAGAAACAGATTGTTCAAGATAAAATAAAAGTGTATTACTCTGCATTGTGGGGCTGCAGTCTCTTTCCCAGGCCCAGAGCAGCCTTACACCCACTTCACATTCCCCTCTGTAACTCCTGGGGTACCCCTGCTTTCATCAGTGGGGAGCTCTTCCATATCTGCACCAAATTTCGTCCTCTTGCTTTCTCAGAAATTTCATTTATACAACTTTGTTTTCCTCCCTTATGCAACATCAACTTCTCTGTCTCTGTAATATCATTTAATATAGGAACATGGCTTTCTGTTAAAATTTACGTGATTTTTTAGCTTCATGTTGCCTTTGACAAATGCCTCCTTCTTTATTCCTCTTCAGAGGTAAAATAAAAAATGTGTAATGAATTTCTTCAGTGACTGGTTTCCGTTTTCTTACGTCATACTTCTCCCAAACTGGTTCTACCTGGGCTTTTCTTCTTCTTCAACCTTGGGACACCACTCTTACCAAGATCACAAGTACTGGCTGGGTGTGATGGTGCATGCCTGTAATTTCAGCAGCTTGGGAGGCTGAAGCATGAGCACCACCAGTTCAAAGCCAGCCTCAGCAATGGCAAGGTGGTAAGCAACTCAGTGAAACCCTGTCTCTAAATAAAATACAAAATAGGCCTGGGCATGTGGCTTAGGAGATGAGTGCCCTCTAGTTCAATCCTCGGTACCAAAAAAAAAAAAAAAAAAAAAAAAANTATATATATATATATATATATATATATATATATAAAATAAATCTCTTATCCATAGAACTTGCCCAGTCTGTGGTGTGTATTACTGTCAATAAAAGGTTGATGAACTCACCTTGTAAATACAACACAACAGTTTCTCCATTCTCTGATATTGCATGAGTGATATAAAGGAAACAACTCAGAATTTGTCAGGAAGCAACATGTTAGCACGAATCACAGAAAGGCTTGTTGCCATCGACAGCTTCAAATGAAAGGCAGGAGAGCCTGAGTCCCATGACAACCAGTGTGAACACTGGCTTCTGAATGACACACTTTTCATTCAGAGTTGATCATTTTCCTCTCAGGTTTACTAGAATTATACTATTTAATGTTGAAAGAAGTTGTCAAAGACTTAGAGGCTCAGAAGCAAAAATAATTCAAAACACCTCAAAGAGAAATGATGCAAAGGCCAATAGGATGATTGGATGGAGGGCTGATGGATGGGACAGAAGGTATGATATTAAAGGGTAAGAGGAAGCCAGGAAGGAATTTGCCTTTGGCACTGCCCACAAAAGAGAGTAATCAGGGTGCTTACTGTAGACATGTTGTAACAGTGCTCCCTTCACCTTCTGAATATAGCCCTTTTGCTCTAAGGCTCATTTTTTAAAAGAACAAGTTTGTTTGTTTGTCTTTTCCCCTCTTTCTTCTCCCCTCTCCTCTCCTAACAAGTTTAGGGAGATAGTGTTATCTTTTCTTCCCCAAGTTAATTGTCCTTGAAAACACCTTCTACAGGAAGGAGATACCCATGGACAAAGTAGGAAGTGAATGTCTCCCAAATTAACAAGTAAATCCTAACAGGGCATCAAGGTGCCCTGGAACCCCCTACCAGAGCACATCTGGAATATAACCCTTGAAGAGTTCCTTTAAAACATCCCCCTATCCCTCTTGATGGGGAGAGTCACAGCCTTTGGGACAGGAGACCCCTGTGTTTCTCCTTTGCTAGCAAAGCAATAAAGCTTCATTTTCTTTTTTCTCAAAAGCTTGTGTTCATTATTAAATTGGATTGGCATTAATTGGCATTGGGGACAAAGACTGAGCTTTTGGTTACAATATTGCCTGGAGATAAAGGAGTTTTCTAGAAAAGACTGAACAGACATCAAAGAACAGCTGCTGAAGAACAGAACATTGAGGAGAACCTTCAAATGTGTTCCTGAAAGGACTCTGGCCTCAGAGCTGATCACCATCAGCCTGCTTACAGGAGTCACAAGAAGACAAAAACTAAGCAATACATTGATGGTTTTAGGGGAAAAAAAATGTACAGACTGAGTACCTAAAATACACATTGGTGAGTTTTATGGGTAACAGGCAAGGTTCAAGGACATGTCTGTAAAATACTGCTCAATATGAGCAAATGATCACTGCTGCCACCCCTGAATAGCAATCCAGTTTTACAAAGAACAAAAAAATGTTCACCTTATTTCCTTGTTTGGAACATTAAGAAACTTGGAGGAAAAAGAAAGTGAAAAAGGTGATATACTTATATACCCATCATCAGGTCCCAAGGATAAAAATAAAATATGTATCAGCTTTTGTGATTGTTGGTTTCTGCTCATACTCATTATAACTTGTGAGTAACATTAATATATGATAATATCACAATATAAACCAATTTGAAGTCACCTCCAATAAAATTATCATTTTTACGTTCTAATAATATAAATTTGCTTTAGAAAATGAAGCTCCCTGAAAAGTAGAAAGATACAAGGATGTTAGGTAAATAATGCTACACAGACAATGGGATCTTTGAATAACAAGGTAGGAGCCAATTAAATGGAATTGAGGTTCATCCTTTAGAAATGATGTTAAAGCTTCTTTTTGGCTGTGAAAAGGATGAGAGAGTTACCTGGGGTGCCAATTTAAGAAACAAGAGACTTGATAACTTGTGAGGAGAGCAGTAAAGAGGGATAGGAAAAAAAAAATATTTGTAATGAAAACACTTTCATACTGTTTGATACTGAGCCGCATGAATGTTCTACTATGCTTTAAACAGAGTATAAACTGGACTTTAGAATAAAAACTCTTTTAACTCTATTAGTTATCCATAACACTTAGCACAATTATAGGAATTCGGCAGATATTAGTTGAATGTTGCAGTATACAGACTAAAACACATCTAAACCTGTAAAATAGTACAACAGGTCAAATTGGGAACGTCTATGTCACTTAGACAAAATCATTTGAATGCCTACTGTGACAAAGACACAGTAGGCACATGGGATGCCCCAGTGATCATCCAACATAGTCCCTTATTTTTCAGCAATCTGCTGATTAATTACCATAATGACATACACAAAAAAATAAATAAATAATGCCTAACAAAACGCTCTGAAATACTCAATGTGTTTTATGTGACATATATTTAAGGAGCAAGAACTTTTTACAAAATCTGTTGTAACATGCTCTAACAACATGCTCTATCTTTTAATTTGGATCTTATGTCGTATAATAAATCTTCATAATTTTCTTCATCTAGATCATTCCTTCTTAGTCTTAGTTGCATTGTTTAAACATAAATGTGGACAGTAATGACTATTTTATGTTGTAATTGCAAGAGTTAAATCATAGAATGCACATAACAAATACAAATGTACCTGACAAAGCTTCTTACATAAATTTAGAATAGGTCCTTAATCATTATTATTTGTATCTGAAGATGTTTGTACAATAAGAATACTGAATTGATATTCAAATTTCTCATTGCCGACTCCTAAATGAGGGACAAAATTTACAAATTATCCATAAAACATTCCTTTTGGGTCTGAAAGTGTTCCTGGACCATGGAAAATGGGTTATGCATAATATTTGGAAATTTCTTGCAGATATAATCACAGAGCTTTGCTGGGAAGATAAGGAATCAGGAAAAATTAGAAACTTGATAATCTCATGGCTTAAAAAAAAAACTGGAAGTCAAGTGTTTTGTCAGAGAATTCCACGTTAATTCTGTGACAAAACTTTCCCTAAAGAGGGTGGAATTTTCAAGATTTAAAAAATAATAATTAATCAATCAATTAATTAATTAAAAAGGAAACATAGTATTGGAGACACCAACCAGTATAACTGAACAACTCTTCAGAGAAGAGACTAAGAAGTTGAGGGAGGCATACCCAGAACATCCAGAGGTTGCTCTCAAAAAATTATTTACAGATAAAATGAATCATCAAAAATTCATTTTAACTGCTCAAAATTTTATCACGTATCTCTCAATGTGCCAGGAACTAGGTTAAGTACTTTGGATTGTACCACTTTATACAACCATTTATCCTAAACTCCTAAACTGTATTAATTATACATCCATCTTTTCACCTGTGTTAAGTTGACTCTTTAATCATACCACTATCCATTAGGCTTAATGCTCTATGCTTAATCTATACATTTGAAGAAACGGCTGTGGTAACCAGAGCAACATGTATTGAAATGAAAACAGAAATATAGACCAATAGAACAGAACAGAGAGCCTAGTAAACCCACACATCTGTAGCCATCTAATTTTTAATATAGTTAATAAGAATACACAGTGGGAAAAAAACAGATGTTTCAAAAAAAATGCAGGGAAAATTTGCTGTCCACATATATAGAAGAACAAAACTAGACCCTTATATCTTACTATTTACAAAAATCAACTAACTGATGATTTAAAGGCTTAAATAGAAGACTGAAACTTACCAACTATGAAACTTCAATTTGAAATATGACCCTGATATTAAGTAAAAGCTCATATCCCTGTGTTTCTGATTATTGCCAACAATGTGGTCCATTTTTATTAGATGAAAACATAGGAGAAATGCTTTAGGTCATTGAAATGGGCAAATTATTTTTTGGACAGACCCCAAAAGCATGGTCAACAAAAGCACAGTTAGAGAAATGTAATTACAGTAAAAGAAAAATCTTCTGCTCAATAAAGGAAATAATCAAAAGATTGAATGGATAATCTGTAGAGTGGGAGAAAATATTTACAAACTGTTTCTGATGAGGGGTTATTATTCAGAACATATAAGGAACTCAAAAGCTCAAGGACAAAAATAATTTTAAAAAAAAGTTTTAAAAGTGGAAGCTGGGGCTGTAGCTCATTGGTATAGTGCCTGCCTCGAATGTGTGAGGCACTGGGTTTGATTCTCAGCACCACATAAAAATAAATAAAGATATTGTGTCCAACTACAACTAAAAATAATATTTTTAAAAAAGTTTTCAAAGTGGGAAGTAGACCACAAAATACTTTCTATATAAGTCTTGACATGGAAATATTGCAAAAGAGGACATACAAAGGGCCAACAGGTATATGATAAAATTCTCAATATCACTAGTCATCAGGGAAATGCAAATTGAAACCACAATGAGGTATCTCCTTTACTTCAGTAAGAATGGTTACTTCCAAAGAAAGAAGGTAACAAGTGCTGGTGAAGACTTGGGAAAGAGAACTCCTGCACACTGTCAGTAGGAACATAAATTAGTATAGGCATTAAGGGAAAACAGTATGGCGATTTCTCACAAAATTAAAAATAGAACTACTATATGCTCCAGCAGTTCCACTAGTAGTAGTTATATTTCCAAAGGAAATGAAACTGTAAAACAAAGAAATATTTGTTGTAGCACTATTTATAACAGCCCCCAAAATCAAAATAACTTACGTTTCCATCAACTGATGAAAGGATAAAGAAAATGTAGTCCACGTGCATCATGGAATACTATCCAGATATGATAATAAAAATGCTATCATTTACAAGAGCATGGATAAAAATGAAAATGACTACGTTAAATCAAATGAGCCGAAAAGATAAGGACCACGTGATTTCACTCATATGTGAATCTTAAAAATGTTGACCTCATAGAAGTTGATAGTGGAATGGTGGCTACCAGAGGAAGGTGAGAAAAGGAGATGAAGTGCTAGGGAGAGGCTGAATCATAAGGGTAAGAGGTTTTGGTGTGCTATTGTACACAGCAGGATGACTACGGATAATGATAGTGCACCTTATTTTTCAAAAACTAAGGACTTTGAATATTTTCACAATACAGAATGAATGTTTTCAGAGATAAATATGATTAACCAGATTTAATTCTTTTAGAAATTATATTGAAAAAAGTCCGTATAATTATATGTTTTTATGTATCTACTAAAATAAATATGCATTGATGATGTAAAAAGAACATCTCATTCTTGGATCCTCATAAAAAATACAATTTAAAAGTCTCTTTTTACCACAAAATTGTCTTGATCCCATCAGAAAAAGCACTTGGAAGGCTAAAGTACAGAATCAGTACATCTGATTTAAAATTATTAAAAATGTAAAATTATTTAAAAACAGTAATTTGAGCAGACCAATTAACTTCTCTGAATTTCAGTTTTCTTATAATTTATGTGGAATAATAAGAGAAGAAGTGTCAACTCAGGTTTAAGAAAGTATTTAGCACACAGTGAGTCTTCATTCCATGAAAGCCCCTATGCTGGAATTTGAACTATAACCCTGGTATTAAGCAAAAGCTCATGTCCCTTTGTCTATGAGTATTGCCAACAATGTAGTCTATTTTTATGCTTCTCCATGCTCACTTCTATAATCCATATTATGAGAGGCTATTTACAATTTGTGTGTTCAATTTTTTAAAACTATATAAAAACTGAAAGGAGGACGGTAGTATCAAATTAGAAATAGATGGTAATAGCTCAAACCATTCCATTTCCTGTCAGTCACACAAGAGTGAAATTGCTCTATCATCCTCTATTAAAATAGCTCTCTCATGGAAGGAGGATGGTGAGTGCAGGTTGGTGTGGCACTGTGTTGGCTGTTCCAGCAATGACATCATATAATGTACCATCAAACAAATGGATAATTCTGTTATTATCTCCAAAATGTAACAGCTCCCAGGCATAGAATATAAATAAACAGAAACATTTAGAAATCTAATTAGCACAGGTAAAATTCATTATGGTTATTCCTGCACTTTACAGACAGTGGTTATAACTAGTGGTACATGTAATTGTATTAGCATTGAAATTTATACAGACTGGACTAAGAGGAAGCACAAAAGCCATTAGGGAAAGAAAGTAATGTCAGATGTCCTGGACCCCTTTGGGTGAGGACCAATTCAGTTTTGTGCTTTTGTTTCTTTGGTTTTCATCTTCAGGTACTTGTGGCCAAATTGTCCATCATTTTTCTTTCAGTTATTTGTTATACTCACTCAAGAATATGCCAGCTCGAATCATCTAGATAAAATGTCTATTAGACTACCTATAAAAGATTGTCTCCTTAGATTTTTCTATGGTAGGGGGAACAGATACATTATGGACACAGAAAGAATTCATGTATAAATCTAGCCAGGGGGTCGCATCCTTGTACCTAATTTGACAAGGTGACAACTGTCCTCAACAGGTATCCATGGAGGGTTGATTTTGGGACCCACCCTCAGAAACCAAAATCTGGAGATACTCAATTCCCTTCTACAAATGATGCAGCACTTGCATATAACCTAACTACTACATCCTACTGTATACTTTAAATCATCTCTATATCATTTATAGTACACAATACAGTACAAAGGCTATGTAAATAGTGTCTGCTTTATTGTTTAGGGAATAATAAGAAAAAATGTCTAACACATTTAGTAAAGACATAATTGATACTATTTTGGGCTGAAATTTCAGTTGAAGAGGGTTGATTAGCAAATATAGAAATAAACTGCAAAGAAAAAGTTCGTAGGAAATAAAGGTATAATGAGAATTAACCAACTGAGGCTTCAAATAGCTTATGTGAATATAAGAACCTGATAGATCCCTCAAATTGTATAGTAGGGGCAAGGGCTAGGGAAGAGGTGGAACTTGTCACCCATTCTGAGCCTGATGCCTTCTAAAACAGGTAGCACATGCGCAAAACAACTTTTATCAACTATGGGTGTCCTGTGGACAGAGACAAAGCACTGGTAGGATTTTTTTCCCCTTTTGGAAATCACTGGTGTAAGTAGAATGGAGCCCTGGAAATTATGAATTCCTGATCACCAAGAGAAGCCAGAATTCCACCCAGGGCATGCTCATGTAGAGCCACAATGGGGCACTTGTCTGCCTGGCTCTGATCCACCCCCACTCTACCTATGAGTGAAACCCCATTTGGCAAGGTTAAACTCAATAAACCTTGAGCCTGAATATGAAGAGCACACAGGAAAATGAGGACTCTCAAAGAAAGAGGAAGGACGTGAGGAATCCTAATAACTACCTCCCTGAGTAAGAGCTCTGTCAACATTTGAAACCATTCCTTTATTTCTCCTTTCTGGTCTGCACAGTCCATTGGGTTCAAACTCTAGCTCTACCATGGGCTAAATGTATATCCTTGGGCAAATTTTAATTTGTCTCACTTTCCTCATTAAAATGGGGGTTTAACTCAATCTACATCATAAAACTGAGGATTATCTGTAAAGTGCTTAGATAATGCCTGGCACACAGCTATCATCCAAAAAGTGTTTGTTATGATTATGCTTTTAATGGTTATTATATTTCAAAATTATTAAAAATTATTTTAAAGTAAGTATTCAATATAATGTAAGCATTGAAGAAAATATAAATACAGAAAATATTGGCAACAATTGTGTAGTCTCACCACAATTTGCAATGTGTTGTCTTCAAGTTATTTTTTAAAGCACATGTTAAGTGTAAGCACATATATTTTGAAAATCTCATTGACCCCATGGTCCAGCTTCATTTTTTTTTAATCCCAGTGTAATTATTTGTAGCTCTGCTTTATACTCTCTCTTCTAGTGTAGATGATAAATTATATGGTCACTCTATTCATAGCAATATAGACTGTTTTGAATCTTATATTCTATTTAATATCATAAAGTTGTTGCTTCCTAAAACATGAGACATTATTCTAAAATAGTATGGGTAACTGAGTTCTATTCAGTTCCTGACTGAATCAGGTTTAACCAACTCTATTTCTTCCAAAAAAAAAAAAAAAGAAGAAGAAAAGAAAAAGAAAAGGAAAACAGGAACAATGTTAAAGTTATAAATGATAAATCTTTTGAAGTTAAATTAAATCCCTCACAGTGTTCTATCTAAAAAGAAATCCACAAAAGCACCAGGTCTGTGTAGTTATGAAGTATATGATTAAGGCATTTTTAAACAAATGAGGAAACCAGATTGTTCTTAACTTCTGATGGGAGAGATAGTTTCACACTATTTTAAAAAATATTTCTCCTAATCTCAAACTACAAACCTAAATTTCTGATAGATTATGATTATGTGTAAGCATGCATGAATATATGATAAAAGTAAATAAGTAATAATAAAATTGAGTTGCTGAGTTAATTATTTCCTGTTGCAGAAAGCACACATATTAACATATATGAGGTGCTTTTGTTTTTTTGTATTTGATGATATTGAGAATTGGACCTAGGAGCTCTCCACCATTGAGCTGTATCTCCATCCCTTTTTATTTTGAGACAGAGTCTGGCTAAATTGCCAAGGATGGCCTTGAATTTGGTATGTTCCTACCTCAGCCTCTGTACTAGCTATGATTACAGGTGTATACCACCAATGTATGAATTATATTTTTAAATAACTGACAGGTTTGGTTGTGGTAAAAGGCAAAATTATTACTCGAATGTCATAAATAGTAAATAGTAATCTGGAAAAATTGCAAAATCTATTAGAGGAAATAGTTTATTTTTCTTAAAATAAACTCTTAATACCAAAAACTTAGAGCTTTTTAAAGTGAACAAAGAATAAATATTTAACAAATGTAGAGATTAAACTAAGCAATATTCAAAAGAAAAAATGATTTAATATTTCCTACAAAGAAATGCAATTTAAGGCCTGTAATGTTAGCAATTAAAACAATACCATCCCGTGCTAGTAAACAACAAAAAAGTAAAGTCAACCTTTCTACACTATAGTCATAAAAATGTAAATTGATCCACATTTTTTGGAGAAAAATTTATCAAAATGTATCAAAAGTCTAGGAATTTACCCAAAATAAATCATTTGGACCCCAAGATACGGAGATTTATATATAATGCTTGTCATTCACTGTAATCAGAAAAATTTGAAACCTACTAAATGAATCACCATGAATGACTAGTTCAATCATTTATGTTATATCCTTGTAATGGTACACCTTCTGAAATAATAGTTTAAAAATATAAAATTACATAGTGCTGTGGGAATATGTTAATGATATATTCCATGGGGAAAAAAGAAAGTTACAAAATATGTACAGAACCATCCCAATTGTGTGGGGCTAAATGAGTATATTGTGAAATAAGATGTAAACGATTAATTTTTCCCATTTGAGATTTGACTAAGGTGTAGTAAATATGCTAGAAGATCAGTGATGAAATGTGAGACAAATCATCACATGCAGCATTTATACAGGAAATAATAAAATCAAACACTCTGAAGCCATTTCATAAGGTTTGATCTCTCCAACTGAGTTGAAAATACAAAGGGACAGGAGAGATGAAAGGGTGCATCTCCACTGGACCTGGGGATTCTGAGTGGCCTGCTCTCCCAGGCTGACTGTGGGCATGTGTGCCTGAGAACTGAGAACTGGTTAGAAGCTATTAAGTCCTGCCCCACAGGCCACCTGAGTAGGCAGGAAGACAATCCATATCTTCCCTTGGGAGGGGCAATTAGTAAACAAGGGAGACAGTTGAGCCAGGGCATTGTGGGAGACAAAGGCAGCTGTGTTTATCTCTCATCCTAAGAGTTCTACTTTCAATGTATTGGCTCAACCTGAATACCCACATATTCCACAAAATACATAAAATAGTTGTGATAATGAATACTAATTGGTTGTTAGTGGTTATCCCTGAACTGTGTATTTGTGGGTAATTTTTTGTTTCTTATAAATAACAATATTTTTCTACTATACTAAAAATGGATAGGTTTTTATTTGCAAGTATGATTGATAAATCTTGGTGTTTTATGCAATTGAAAAGGATAGACTTAACTGGATTAGCAATCAAATGCATGAAAATGCCACAGACTTGATAAAACAGATTTTTATGAGATTCATGGAGACATGGTCAAAAAATCAAGTAATTGTGTCATTCCTTCTCATTTGAGGCTGGAAAAATACATATTTTACAAATAAATCCATTTTACAAAATGTATTTTTTTTGGCTTTTATAGCGCATACTATGGGAGACTTCATATTTCTAGGATATTCCAGTCTGAAAAACACCCTCTCTCATCTGTATGGACCAGTAGCAAATTGTGATCAGTTTATATTTTCTGCCTTCAAAAATTTGATCCCTCCCCCATTTATTAATGAAAATTTCACTCCAATACCATGCTGTACACTTCCATAGAGGTTCCCTTCACAATCTAGTATGAATGGTACCTTTAATGTAAGAGTATGTATCCTGTGCAACAGTACAAATCCACAACATCCTATGTAAACATCTCATTGCAGTCCTCCCTCCTAGCCTTTCCTGAGATCTCTCTCTCCATTTTATGTGAATTTATATTACACCTTCATTTTTTACAGTATTTCCTGAAGCTGTCACACCTTTTCTTTGTGTCCTTATTTGTACCTTTTTGTCTCCTCTGTAACAATTGGAGAAACTTGAGATTAGGTTATTTGTCTCATGCTTTATAATCCCTGGCAGCATCTGTCTCAGTGCCTTATACACTGTGTGTTAACACAGGTGACAGTTAAAGTCACAAAAACAGCAATGATAAAAATAATGGATAATATTCATTGAAGGCTCCCCATTTGCCAAGTACAACAGGCCCTGAATGGATCATTCCATTTAGCTCTAGCAATAGCTGTATATGCTACAGACTATTAATATGTTCATTTATAAAGAAGAAAGAAAACCAAGGCTCATCAATCTTAAGTAACTTCTCCAATGTTAAACTATTTAGTAAAATCTTGAACAAAGAATGAAGGAAAAAAATCTCAATCTCCTCTTTATATACTTTGGAGCTTATAATTCACTTTAATTATAGTTTACTGGACTATGAGATTACTGATGGTTGGTGCTATGGACTGTGACCCCACCCGAGATTTCTATATTGAAACCTAATCTCCAACATGGAAGCATCTAGAGGCAGGGGCCTTAGGGGGTGATGTGTACATGAGGGTGGAGCCCTCATGATGGGGTTTAATTCCCTATAAGAGACCCCAGGGAGCTGTCTTTCCCCTTTCACCACCATGAGAGGGTGTATAGAGAAGGTAGCATTTATAAGAAAGCTGCTATCCTTTGGCAGTAAATCCACCAGCACTTGCTCTCCACCCCCCCTCCTAGTACTGGGGACTAACTTAGGTGTGCTTCACCACTAAGCTAAATCCTCAGTCCTTTTATTTTTTTTATTTTTAGATAGAGTTTCACCATGTTGAGGGTGCTGGCCTTGAACTTTTGATCCTCCCGACTCAGCCTCCCAAGTTTCTGGGATTACAGATATGCACCATTGCATGCACCAAAATTCTGCCAACACCTTGATTTTGAACTTTCCAGTGCCTAAGATGGTAAAAAAAAAAAAAAAAAAAAAAAAGTTTCTTGCTTATAGACCACACCGTTTATGGTATTTTGTTATAATCACAAAGTAAATTAAGACAACGGATTCTGTAATCATTACAGTTTGCATAAAATGTGGTATACGTTATATATGCTTAATTACTTGGCAAATAAATGAATATGTAAAGGTGTTATTTTGGCAGTGTTGGGCCCCACTTTTGAATTGCTTGCAGGTGTAGCCTACTCTGTTATGAGGGGTCTGTCACCTTCTTTTAACTAGAAGGCCCAGAAGATCTTCTGCAGATAAAGAAACTGAGGCACAATTAACACTGTGATTTGCACAAGGCCATACTGCAGTCAGCAGCTAGTCATAAGATTAGAAAAAGACTCTGACCCCCAATTCAGAGCACATTTATTATACCCTATTTCATTGCTGACAAACAGAACATATGTTTCTGAGTTACAAATACTGAGAGGGGCAAGAGGATAGTAAGGGTCTTTTGTGGAGGAAGCTTCCTGTTAAGGCCCTTCCAGGAACACCTCCTGTGTCTATGTAGTAAACACCCAGCCAGCCCTCCCTGTTCCCACACTGGCTTTTCCAAGATGTTCTCAGATTCTCTCCCCTCACTGTGCTAGATATGACAAAGGAGCACCCCCTATGCCCTGAAATTGAGGGTTTAGACACTGGTGGTTGACAATCCTGTGGGTGTCCTGGTACATGGGAAAAGAGATGGAGCTCTGGCCTGAGTTAGTTGTCCCTTCAGACCATTCAGAATAGGAGCCTGTTAACTGTGCTATCTCTTGGACTAGACTCACAGGCTATGGCAGGTCTAATTTTGGACTCCTGAAGTGATTATTTACTAGGAAGTTGAGGCACACAATTTGAGTTTGGGGTGATGATGGAAATCTAACCTGAGACCATTTTTTTTCATTAGTCTTCTTCCGAACCACATTCACACCAGGATTCTCACATCTTCTATGGTGTTCTGAGAGTAGAACCTGGGTTCTAAGAGCCAAAGCAACTGCAGATGAAAGCATATCAGCATATAGGGACTGATGCTGGGAGGTGTCTCTATTCTTCCATGGAGAATAGATGACTCCAAGAGTTTAAGCTATACCAGGTGCATGCTAAAGCTTGGACACACAGACCTATTGCCTGCTGCCATAGCCATGGGGCATAGCATGCTGATGGAGAGGGAAAGGCACAGGAAGATCTGGAATGGCTGCCTCTAGATGTGTGTGGTAGAGGAGAACACTCACTTCTGAAGGACTTCTTCTCTATCCCACCCCAGCCTCTGATTCTGCTCTGAATCTAGTTCTGGGAGCCCCTCTCAGGATCTCACTGGTTAGGATCTCAAGGAGAACTCAGAGTGGCATGCACACATGAAAGAAACAAACATGCCTGAATCTGTAGCTATCCCACTGCTCTCTGCCCCTGTCTAGCTGCATGTCAAGGTGGTGGAGGTTACCTGACCTGAATGGGTATAGGTGAACAGGAAGAGAAACAGGGGCAGGAGTCAATAGGTTGATCACAGTTTTGTGGGGAGCAACAATTACATTATAAAGAAAAAGAAGATTGAGGACTTCTTAGAATCTGAATGCAGCTATTCATGGGAAGGTACAGAAGTTGCAGGAGGCAGGGTAAAATATGCCCTTCAGGATTGCTTCATCAGTTGGTGCTGACTCCTACACAGAAGTTCACATCCTCTTGGCCTTGACAAGAGTACATTCTACTTTATTACTTTCCTACCTTTCACAAGAATCCCTACTTATTAGTCAAAGGTGTCATCTGAATGTTGAGTTGCAATTCATTGAATCCACTGGAAGTTCTGATTGAGCTGACAGTTATATGCATTAGATACTTTTTTTGAAAAAAAAACTTTAAGTTATATACTTTTCAAAAAAAGTATCTAATACATATAACTTATAAAGTTTGATTGTTGTGTACATGTTTAATAGACTGGAATAATCTTACAGGTTCTCTGGGGAGAGGTAAAATGGGTGAGTTTTTGGAATAGCACATGTCAAGACCCAGCTAGGGATTATAAGACACTTGTGATAGCAGCCATTGAACCTCTTAGAGTAACTCCTTTGCATCATTTCCCAAATATATGTAATATGAGATTGTAATATATGTAATATTATATTATCTTGTAATATATGTAATATTATATTTTAAAGATTTATCATCAAGGTACTTGTTTATGACCCACTTTACAGTGTCTGAGGGAGAAAGAAGAGCACAAGCATCTAAACCCTTGTTATTGGGATTTCAGTGACTTGAAGCAGGCATTGGGCAAATACTGAGAGAGGAGAAAAAGGAAGAAGAGATGGAGGGAAGAAAGGGAACAGAGGAGAAAAAATGGAAGTATTAGAGGGAAGCATATTTCCTGAGCATAAAGTCATTCCAAATATATCATGAGCAGCAAATTAAACAATCCTTCAGCAAGAATTTTGACAAGAAAATTTCATTAGGGATTTAAATCTCTATGGAAGCTCAAGTTGCTGCATTAAGATATGAAAATTGTGCAAATATTGTTCCTTAGAATGATGTTTGCCGCAGGTCATTGAGTTTCAGTCAATGAAATTTAGAGTGATAAATGTCCTGTTGAAAATAACTGGAGGGAGGGAGGGTTCTGGGAGAGGAGGAAAGAACACTGCATTTGGGAGCACAGGCCGCCCTGGAGTCATTTGGAAGAGAAGTAAGACTCCAGTATTTTATTAACTAGTTGTGTGACCTTAAGCAAGTTTATTTAGCATCTCTGAGGTTTAATTTCCTCATCTACAAAATGTGGGCAATTTGTACTATATGCCCTGCTGGCCTGTGACTCGGAAGATTTACTGAAATAATCCAGGTAAAAACCCTTTGGCACAGTATCTGGTACCCAGGACATTTAAATACACATAGTAATTATGGGTGAGATAAGATTCATCTGGAAATGACCCTGTGGATCTCTGGGACAGATGCTTAGAGATACCATTATTGCCACTGCCTGAGGCTTGGGAGCCAAATAAATCTGCCAAGGTCACATTGGGGTGAATGTTACACCAGATTCACACCTGTGTGTTGTGTCACTAGTCTATGGGGAACTCAGAGACTAAGTCATATTTGCATAATTTTGAATTAACAGACTCTTATTGATTAGTAGCTGCTCAGAAAACATTGATAAAATAAATTAATGATTTCAAAAATAAATCAATGTATACATGCATGAATGGAAGATATAATATTTTTTTCCCATTTAAACTGTGTCTCCAGGACTCATCCATGGATTCTTAATGCTTATTTGCTTTTCTATTTCAAGGAATCCTGGCACTTTGCCTCACATCATCATAAGCCTTTTTTCAGAAAACAGGAGTAAAAGAAAAATAACTTCATATTATTCTGTAACCCAAATACTAAAAGTCCCCTTGGAGCATTTCAGCATATTTCTGTTTCACCTTTGAATGAAAATAGGATCTTCCTTTTGTGATTTTATAAAAATTATTTTCTATTTTGTGGTTTCAGTTAATAGAAATATTTCATATAGCTGTCATTTTAATGTCAGATTAATACAGCAGGCAATATATGTGATATGATATTTTACTTAAAGTTTTTGGGTTTTGCTATTTAGAATATCCAATGTTTTCACCATTAGAAATATCACAGAACTAACTAAATAAATAAATGATATGCATGCAAAAATAGTCACTGTGACAGGAGGATCATCCTTCTCTGAGGAGTACACAGTCATTAGTTGAAGGTTTCACCTTTGCTTTTTTGCTATGATGGATTATGATATCTAATTGGATAGCAAAATTTGATTCAAAATTTAAGGAAGTTATTTTACCTACTTTGTATCATATGCAAAGCCCAGTATTCTGTACTCTATAGACATTTCTCAGTTACATACGAAAGAGAGAAAAAGGAGGCAGAAAGGAGGAGGGAGGTTAGGAGAAAGGAAAGAAAATAGTGAAGAAAGGGAAAGATGGAAAAGAGAAAAGGGAAAGGAAACTATGAGAATGAAAAACCAATAGGAAACTGGATATATTAGGGAATTTCTTTCTAAAAAAAGAAAAAAAAACCAAAGGAAGAATCACCACACCCATTTTTGCTTGCGATTCTAATATTCCGAATATGTGTATAACCACAACCAAAAATAGCTATTCAGAAACTACCTTAATAAGCAGCCACAATTATATGATAAATAAGAGGCAACATAGTCCCATAAGACCATGGTATTTCGATAATTCCTAGAGAACACTGCCCTACATTTCGGAGAACATAGGTATCCATGGCTGTGCTGGTAGCTGGCTTTTCAACAACCTTCACTTTCTCAAGGAGTGTTAAATTTGCAAATAATAGTGCTAATTACTGCATCCACAGGCTACCTTGTCAGAATAAAACTCATTTAAATCAAAGTAAACAAAAACTTCTTTTATTTTAGGAAATTTGCATTCACCTCAGGACATGTAGCTGGAAATTAGGAGCCAAGGATGAAAATACATTTTGAAAAGATGTTGAAAGATAGCTAGACATGTTCGTCATGCCACAAAATCCATTCAAACCAGCAGGACAACCTCTGTCTATAGTCAATACAAAATATTTTGCGAAAATCCGTGTTATACAAGTTCAATATTCCGAAAACATAACATTGCCTCTAGGATTTGGAAATGTCTCTCATTATCCTCACTGAACTAAATTGTTGTTCAATAAAAATCCCCTTTCTTTAGTAATGATTCAATTGTAGCATCCATTGAAAGAGAAGAAAACTACTTATAGATAAAATAAAGATTTGACATTTAACCAGAACTGGGCATTTTAATATAGGAAGCTATTTCTAAATCCATACAGAAACAGAAACTAATGATTAATAATATTTCTTAATTGAAAATTGTCTTGTTTTGTGAATGAAGTAAAATGTAATTCATTGTTAGCAAAGAAACTACTTATATGCAAATAGGTTTTGCTCAGAACAGTGTTTTAAAAGTTTGTTTGAAACTTATGCACTTTTTGAGGTACAACTTCTTAATCAGTAAGGTACATCTTTTGGGTGAACAACTGTGTTCATTATTCTGTATTCCTAACTTTGGTACTGGGTGATTTGGAGTGAGAGCTGAGAGCTAAGGTAGCAGGGTCTGCTGGGAGTTAGTTCCCATCTGAGATTAGAGGAGGTGTCGAATCCAGAGGAAAAACCCCACTAGGGAAGACCTTGACCAAGTGAGCTGGAAGCATGCTTTGAATATTGACATTTGTTACCATCCTCTGTCCTTGGCAGCTTTCAGAGACACAGGGTGAAATACAAGCTTTAGCAGAGTTAACAACCATTGCTTCAAGGAAGGGCTAACTATATAATACATTAGAGAGAAGAAAAATACTTGACCTACTTGGATCCGATAAGATGGAGTCAGTTTTCGGCAGAAATTGATCACAACGGACTCCTTGGTAGCCTTCTTTGCACCTGAGGAAAAGGGATAAATTATAAATATATGCATGGGCTTGTAAATAAGTAAAATAGCCATGAAGTACATAATGGTGAGAACAGTATATTCATGCTTTTGCATTATCTGATTCAGTTTGTTTCTGACACCAACAGGAATGTTCTAGATTTTATTTTTGTGCAAAAAGTTAAAAAAGAAAATTCAGGTTTCTTTTATAGTTATATATGCAATACTAAGGGACAAATTGAATAGGATTTTAAGATGCTCTTCTCAGTGATGCACATAATGGTTATCTCCATATTATAATTCTGGAGGTAGTGATAACCCCCCCCCCTTTTTTTTTAATGTAACACACTTGTCTCCAACATGCATTCAAAAACATATTGCAAGTGCCATTTTCCTCTTAAAAAGCATTTTCTTATATCACACATCACCCATTTTGGCTACTACATTTTCCATTTCCTAGTGTTTTGTTAGTTTTTTCATTTGCTAATTTTACCACTTTTAATTTATTTCTTAGCTATTCTTCCCACCAGTGTCACCTAAACCTCTTTGTCAGAAAATATCAGCATTTCATCTGGCAAAGTCTGAGAGTCATCTAGAAGCTCAGGTTTCTCTCTCCCATTCTCTTTGATATTAAACAAACATTGCAAAGTGGCATCTTTATGCCAGACATTATACAAGGCAACCCTCCTGAGGTGGGCACAATTTAAATGCCAAGAATTTGCCTGGAAGCACTCACAATAAGCTATGACACCTCAGGCCACAGCTTTCTCATTCAGGGCTGCTTGGCCGCCTCAGACAGCAACAGCACATCAGCTGGCAGTTAAGGAACAAATGCAGTGCAGGCCCCAACACCTCCTCTGAACAGTCTCCTTAAGTGGGAAGGTGGCATTTACTGGTCTGTTTGAAGCTTAATCTGTCATGCTCGAGTTAAGCAGGGAAGCATCCATTGTCGATTGTGGGATGAATCTGTCCTACTTACAGAGGAGGAAATTGTGCCACTGGCATAAAAATCAGATTTAAAAAACTATCCTGTGGTTGTTAGAAATCTATGAAATTGATAAAAAAAAAAAGAAAGAAAAAATTCAAAGAGACCGGTGTATTAGAGATGAGGGCCATGGATTCTTTCTTTAGAATATGCTTTGTTTTCTCAGTGTAATAAACTATTAGGAGAGGTTTACTGCAACTAGAGCAGCAATATTGAAAGGCACCTAGGCAATGTCTTTACCTTTCATTTTGAGCCAAATTGGAATTCAGATAATCAGGCAGGCTCTCCACAGCATCTTTTTAAGCCTGGCACTCTGAAGTGTATTTGGCAATTTTCCTCATAGGCTAAGAACAAAGACCTCTGACATATGGATATCTCAGAATCCTCATATGCTATCAAAAATGATTGTTTATGCAGAAAGATAGTCTCATGATGTTTCTTAAATATGTATTTATTGTACTTGAAAACAGGAAACATGTTTCTGATTTTATAATGGTAGAAAGTTAGAGAATACTTAGGACTAAAACACATTTGAGATGAAAAAAATAAAATTCTATTCTCTGGAAGCTGCCCTGATATTGGTACAGCATACTATTGAGAATTACCTGTAACACAGAACTTTTTCATTTTCTCATGATGGTGAGTTATGTCCTGGGTATACATTATTGTGTGCATTCATTTTCTGGAGATTTTATTTTTAACACATGTGGGAGATTTTAAGGACCCTCAATCTTTGTGTGTTTATTTAATATGAAATGGTACCCCTTGGGGAATTGTAGCTTTTAAGAAGAAGTACTGCGTTTGTTTTGTTTTGCTTTTTAAAGTTTCTTTGCTTGGAATGCATTATTCCATTTGTGCATGGGAAATAAAATAAAGAAATATGTTTGAAATTTTTCCAGTCTTAAAGTGATTTAAAGTGTATGAGGCCAACCCAAGTGTTCAGAGCTTATGGGGTATCAGGAAAATCACACAGCAAGTATATTCCTGCTGTCTTTGTACCTGTGGGCTGCAGATAATAAAGCATGAGGATATTGCCACAGCCTTGTGCAGGCTAAGAAGCCCACCAGGAGCTGTATGGCCAGATATGCAGCAAACCCTGCTCCTTTATGAAGGAGGCAGGAGTCACTGTTAATTGGTACCAGGTTTGAAGAACAACATGTTAAAATTCCCATTTAAAAACCACACCATATATCACCTTGATAAGTTCACACTCATCCAAATGTGAAGATAGAATGTTGGTAGCAGGCAAGGCCAATGAAGGAGATTGAATTTATGACAATACTAAAGAGAAGATGCAAAAGAAAAAATAATCTTCAAATGTACTTCCATTGAATAATTGCATTTGGCAGACCTTCCTGCAGTGTGATAAGCACATCTTCTGAGATATATCACTGCATTGCTTGTTTTATTTTTGTTAGTTTGGGTGGTGGTGAGAGTGTTTTTGCTATTTTTCCCCCTTTGAAAGACACAAGTGTAAATTAAGAGGAATTTATGTCCTAGAAAGATCTAAAGCATAACAGAATTAATAACAATAAGTACACATGCAATCATTACTGGTAAATGCTTGTGTTCTTCTAAGTACATGTCTGGCCTGATCTAGGCTAATATTCTATTATTTCTCTACTGGGTCTTGCTTTTTTAAGACTCTACTGAATCCATCTACTGTTTTCTGGGTTTCTTTCTACCCCTCTGCAGAATACTTGAATCACAGCAGCCATATTAAAAGTTACGATGTAGTTCATTTGTTTTACAAGTAAGTTTTGATTCTACAACTACAAGGCAAAGGAGCATGCTTAAGACAAGAAACAGCCAGGATTGACAGAGAGAGGGCTCAGGATGTAGCATGGTGGTAGAGCGCTTGCTTGCCTAACATGAGAGGCCTTGGGTTCAATCCCTTGTATGGCATTAAAAAAAAAAAAAAGTTAGGAGAACTATTATCAATGGTGAAATAACCACAAGAAATTGAGAACTGAGGCATTTTTCTCTGCAAAGAATTAGCTACAGATCCTCTGTGTTTTCTCTCAGGTGAAGGTGTTATTCCTTTGCAAACCAGTAAATTCTTAAAAATGCTGTGTTTTTCCATTTCCAAATTTAAAAAGCAACAGGGAGGGAAGGAATCATTGAGGCTACAATATCCATAAGCAGAGTAGGACCAGTGAGAGGTTGTAGGGCAACTATGAGAGGGTTACCACAAAATAAAAGATTGGTCTCTAGCAATGAAAGAGAGGGTGTGGGGAGAGGGCTGGAGACTCTCAAAGCCAGTGTAAGCAACAGAAAAGGTTCTTCTCTTGATGAACCCTGGGATCAAGTTGTAGACAGGGAGGGCTCTCCTTTCTGAAGGAACAGGGCCAACATGTAGTTTCAAATGCAGACATCAGTTTTCGACTCCTTACGTCATTCCCACTTTGCCCTCACTTGTCCAGCTGTGTCTGAAATAAAAAGCATCCCATTCGATTATTTTTCCTCTTCTATAATGTCCCCAAGGAAAAGCAGAGTGGTTGGCTTCAGTGAAAACTTTTAAAAGGCAATCCTGAGCAAAAGAGTAGACGAGAATAATAGTGTCCAAGATGAGAAAATACAAAATGCATCATCCTTGGCTGGAATTCAATTCTCGTTTTATCTGGTGTGGTGAAGCAGAAGCAACAACATATCACCTGGCCTCATGAGGAAGACCTCAAGGGAGAGACATAAAATGATCAGGCCACATGCTCATGTTTCCCCAGAAATCTCCATTCGTTGGCTATATGAAAGTGATTTGACCTTGGCAGGCAGCCCATGCTCCTGACTTCCCACCATTCCCTGCTCTTCTCTTCTAATTCTCATATGCCAGTTTATTTTTTGAAGTCCATTTCGTGAATCAGTTAGGGCTAATCATATTAAGACTATGAGTGAAAATCAAAGGTCTCTCAATCATTATTAATAAGCTCCCCATACTTCAGATTATTCTTCAATTTCTCCTGGTAGGGAAACAAAATAGAAGTACATAAAACCTGTTTCACTGAATAAACTGTATTATTCTCTTGCTCCTCATCTATTAGTTTCCTGGTCATTTACTCATGAGCACAAGGTGTTATCACCACTTGCCAATAACTAAGAGGATTACTTAGTGTTTGTATGGATGTACTTTAGGTAAATTATTGAATACTTTTGCAGTTTCAACCCAAATAAAATATATATGATAAGAGGAAGGAGGAAATATATGAAGGATACAAATCTGTTCAAATGCTTGTTTTAATTCCTGTGTCATACCTGGTCTCTGCAAAAAATTCTCCATGAAGTGTACATGCTTTCTTCTTTGACCTTGATTTTAGACATAAAATTTTAAATAGCAGATATCAATTAGTGTCCTGAGGGAAATGATGGCAGATAAACTGTATGGTTAGCTTCCTAACTAGAGAAACTTTATCCTGAGGAAAAAGTGGCCTTTCCTTTTGAATGTTACAGGAAACAGTACTTAGTAAGTAATGTATAAGCCTGACAATTTTAAGGGGTGTATTAAGTGTTGATTTGAGAAAGGAAAAGCCCGTCCAGGTATTCTTCCCTGTTTTGCAAATCCTGCCTGGCCTCAGTGTCAATACTTGGTTGGAGAAAATGAAAAAATCATCAGACAATGAAACATAACATTTTAGAGGCACTGTGGTTTGCAGCACTGCCTAATTTTAAATTTCAGATTTACTGTCTACTGGTTGCTTAGTGTATCTATAACTTCTTTTCTTCATGTGTAAAATAGAGATCATAAGAATAGCTATATTTTAGAATAATTAGGAATAATAAAATACTTGTAGTTCATTGTAAGCATTCAATAAATGTTAGTTTTCAATATCCTTTAAATTTGAATCATCCTCATTTTAAAAATAAGGACACAGAAACTGAATAAGTTATCTCCCTTCAAGATCACCCAGCAAGTATTTGACTCATGAGCAAACTCAACAGGGATGACATTAAATTCCTTGATTCACCTATGATACCTTCTGATACTCTATGGGAATCCCCCAGGTATATACATTGCCATACATGCCATCTTTTTCCCAACAAAGTACTGTACAGTCCAAATATCATGAGGTGAAATCACAATTTATTTTTTAAAATTAAAGACTAGATTTGTAAATTATTATCTGATTTTGAAATGTAAAGCTATGACGTTATAGATTCTGGTCACTGACTTACAGACAAACTTCTTGAACTTTATATTGATTAAAAAAGTATTCATCAATGATGTATAGAAAATTCTCAAGGAGAATTGTTACTAAAGAATGATAATGCACTCTTTCTCTAATTGAAGAATACAAATTATATATACATATACACCTATGTATATAGTTACAATTTTTAACATGGTGTTTTGAAGAATGTATACACTGTGGAATAGATAATCAAGTAACTAGCATGTGAATACATCATATATTTACCGTAAGTATACATTTTTCTGTAATAAAAACATTTAAAATTCATTGTCTTATCAATTTGTAAGTATACAATGGACTGTTATAAACTATACTTATAATATTATGCAATGTTTATTCTTTCTGTACATTATTGGTGGGAATGTAAATTAGTATAGCAATTACAGAAGACATTGTGGGGGTTTCTCAACAAACTGAAAATGAAACTACCATATAATAAAGCTATCCCACTACATACTTTGGATAAATATTAAAATAATATGCAACCAATATGTCAAAGACATATCTTTATTTCTCTGCTCATTTCTCATTCAATATCTTTGCTATTAGCCAAGATATTGAATCAATGTAGGTATCTATCAGTGGATGAATGAATAAATAAAACATGGGTTATGTACACAATTGAATATTATCTACCACAAAAAAAGAATGAAATCTTTCATTTGCAATAACATATGTGAACCAGGAGTACATTGTATTAAGCGAAACAAGTTTGGTATAGAAAGAAACATCTTGCCTGCATGTGGAATCTAAAAGAAATCTTTCAACTCATAGGAAAAGTAGAATCATGGTTACCAAAAGCTGGAATGGAGCTGGAGATTTGGACATTGGGAGAATGTAGGTCAGAGGTTAATGACATTTCTTGATGAGAGGTTATTCTTAATTTAAAAACAAAAAGCCAAAACCAAGTAACCAAAAACAAAACAAAACAAAACAAAAAAACAATGCATGGATTCACATCAAGGCCAAGTGAACTGCCCAGCATTAAGAAGATGGGGAGTATAGGAACTAGAATTTCAAACCAGGCCTTTGTGGATGCAAAATGTGTGTTGGGTAGATAAGAAACTTTTTTAGCTAAAGATCTGCAGCCTAGAGTTTTTGGCTCAAAGACATGAATGATGTTATAAGAAATTCCCTCTCTGCCCAGTCATCACTGAATCTGAAATCTAGACTTGACTAGGGAGAATATTGTGACACTGATTAAAGTGTAGGCTTTTTTTTTTTTTTTACTGAATAGAGAGTTTAATTAAGTGGTATTATTTAAAAAGGAGGACTAATTGAGACAGAAAAATCTTTAAGCTAACCAATTGATATTAAAATTACCTAGAGACTGGGTACAGCCTTTCCACAATCCTTTCAACCATAAAAGGAAGAATCTGGGATTGGATTATTGAAAAGTGCAGAGTAGCAGTTGCCTTCTAGATGGAGATTTTCCAATGTGTTATCAGTAGCTTTCAAGTATATCACAAATGCCAGGTTGATGCAACTGGGATTCATAATGTCACTCTGAGATTTCTTGCTAACAGAGTTCTGTCTGAAATCTTAAGAATATGAATGTGTTTAAAAACTTATCCCTTTAGCAAAGTTTGGATTCAAAAATAGAGGGAAGCCAATTATCGTTATACTGCTATGATCTGAGGTGTGAATTTGAAATCATCTGGTCAAATCCAGGAGGTATGCTGCATTCATCTCTTATCTGAGCCATGAAGAAAGGAGAACAATGCCAAGATTGAGAAGTTAAACAATTACAATAACAAATGTGTGTTTACTCAGCCATAAGGTTGTTTCAACCATGCATAGATGATCAGGGCCTGTGTCCCTTGGCTACCTGCACACTCTGCTGGTCAACTTCAGTACCAGGAGCCAGCAGCCCATTCATATACAGTCATTTGACTCCACTTTATGGCACTTTCATTCTTGGAGAATCAGTGGCTCAGGAGTTCTTAATCTGTCTGAATCAACCTTTTCACCTTCAACAATTTTTGCCCCTACTTGCCCAGAAGCTGTATTTCAACGTCACTACCTCATTCACAAAATAAAAGTACATAACATGGAATGAAGGTACTACACAATTTAGGATGCAGAGTGATATTATTTAGAGCAATAATATGGGCTGAATAACCCATCCTATATAGTTTGATTTTACCACATCTAAAGTAAAAATAACCTATTATTGGTCTAAGATGATAAATAAAAGTAAAACAGGGTAGCCCCTTGGAGGGAAGTCTTCATAATGGGAATATCAAAGATCATGAAATAATAATTAAATTAATGAAGAACAAAAGTCTTAGGGAGTAACAATGACACTGGATGGAACTTTGTTTCATGTCAATTTGAGAAAATTCCTTAATACTAATTTCCTAGTATATACAAGATCTATTATGACACAAATAAAGCTTGTCTTCGGGATTTAGGATAAACTCCAGTTCTGTCACCTACATGGGTGATGGAGGCCTATGGACAATCTCTCAAAGAGCTCAGATGCTCAGCTCCCAATGGGGTGACTAGATCTTGATTTAAGGTGTGCTTTGTGCACCTGTGCATGCATATACAAACACACCCTCACCACCTTTATTTCTTGTAAATACTTCTAATAATCAGACAATTGTGGTAGATAATTTAGGTCCTAACAGCAAAGTCTGAGAAGAGTCGGGCTCTCCTCTGTTTCTCTAGTTAATTAAAAGTTCTTATGAGTGCCTTTGATATTTCTCAGCCAATAGTACACCAGGATTCATTGTCAGATCCACCTCCTATAATTCTTTTTCATTGTTTGAATTCAGATGTTACTAAGACTGAGAGACTGGCCAATTGCAGACTTTGTTGCTTAGGTTCAGCCACTGTCAGACTCTCACTTGTCTCCACTTGCTCAGAAATATAAGCCTAATTAATGCAATCCACAAAGGTAATGACCACACTCATTGGCTCCCAGCTCAGCAAGAGAAATAAATGCAAGCCACAACAGGGCATCCCAAAGTTACTGTATTAGTTCCTCATGCTCTAACAAAATGTCATAGATGGTGGCTTAAATAACAGCCATTTATTTTCTTATATTTCTCAACACTTGAAGTCCAAGATCAAGATATTATCATGGGCTTTGTCTGGTGTGGTCTTACCATCTCTAGGTTGCCAAAATCTGCTGTGCCCTCACCAGGCGTGGATATCTTCCCTGCCTTCCTCATACATAGTTATATTCCTGAAGGATCAAGGCCCCACCCTTACAAACTCCTTTAACCTTTATTGCCTCCTTCAGGCCCTATTTTAGAATACAGTCTTTATGGAGAATGTGACAATTCATATATCATGGACTATGAACACAATCCATAACTCCTCTGTCCATAGCAGCTACCAAGTGGGAGAATGACTGATATTAATAGAGTAACAAAGACCAGGAAGTGGATTCTGTCTTGAGCAGTTAATAAATCACTGCTTTGAACTATGTAAAACCTGGACAGTGAGACCTGCTTTGGGGAACCCTGTGGTGCAAGGGTGCCAGGGGAACACCCATCTGCAACATGACTCCTGTTGATAGGAAAGTTACGTGCTTGTCATGAAATTCACCAATTCAAAAGCCTTGGTATCAAATCCCAGTTGCCAGGAGGTAGAAGTGAAGGGCAGTATACCTCAAAAAGTTTTTCACACTGAAACCCTTTAATGATAATACCTATATAAAAAACTTGCAGGTTTTCATTCTGTTTGTTAGATCCAGTCTTCACCAGAGTTGGATCACCCACTGAGTCTGGCTGCTGCTCCATTTTTGTGTCTTTTGTCTTTATTTCTTAATATTTCTTTGAACTTTCATTTTCTCAAGCCAACTTACAGCCTGCATTTGGTTAATGGTTCACCTGCTGTGTGGGCCACGGTGGACAGCATTCTCCTATGTGTATTGATGCCAGATAAAATACAGGGCACCCATTAAAACTGAACTTCAGATCAATATTTCTGATGTGTGTCAATATTATGATATGTGGGCTATACTTACATTAAAATGTTTGCAGTGTTTATCTGAACTTCAAATAGAATTCAGTGTCCTGAATGTCCTGTATTTATTTGCTCAATCTGGCACTCTTATCTGTATGGGACTAAAAGAATACAAATCATCAAGGAAGTAAGAACTCCCTTCAGGAACACCTAGGTAAAATTTAATAGGTAGTAATTTTGCAATAACCATATCCCATTCTGATCAATTTCATAATCTCTCATTTTAAGGATAAGAACTTGGGCACATATTATACTAACTTCTATAAAGGAAGAAAGACATTTGATGAGCTCACACAGTCTCAAAAGGTTGAATATAAATTTCAATGCCTACTTTTTCAATGGCCAAGCACTGACAGGCTCAAGATGACTGAAAGAAACAGCACTGTTTGACAGTGTTGAGTGCACGTTTCTGGTTTGATTGTGTGGATCACCATTTACTACTTTGCATAAAATCTGAATAAACCATAAGAGCTTGCTGGCCAACAGCCCAAGTGAGATAGCAGTCAAAAAGAGCCCATTCTTCCTGCTTCATTCTGCATCTGACTTTGCTCAAGATAATTATAATACTGAGGCACTCACAAGCTATTGACTTTGAAAAGCGGCAAACACAGATGTGGAACACAGGGCGAGGATAACCTAAAACCAATGATCAAAGTTAAGAAGAGACTCATCCGGGGGGCTGCAATGACCTGTCTGGAATTCACTGTTCCAGGTAGGAGAGGATGAGAGAGTATGCTATCCACAAGAGATCAAAGAGGTCAGCCTTGTTATCTGCCTCAACTGTGTGGGTGATTCCCTGAAGCAAAACAGTACACAGCTTGATAAGGAAGAGTGAAAAGAAAATAAATCTGGGAGATAATTCCCATTTTAAAAGCATCCCTATGATTGGCATTATAAAGGAGAGAAGGAGCTCATTAGTAAACGAACTGATAAAACCACTCGCAGCATGCTTCAGAAAGAAGTCGTAATAATTATTGTCTCTCTAAGAAAAGGGGCAAAGTATCCACATAGTGTCATTCACAGATCGGTTTGCAGACATCACCGAGCAAGCTGCAAAAAGTCCCACAATTTTCTGATTTAATTAAGTGAACAAGGCAAAAGAATCACAAACTTTTACAGTTCATACATCTGAATCATAGGGGGTTCTACCAGAAATATGAGTTTTTAAAAGCCATTTTAGAAGCCCCCAGAGTTACTGAACCCTCATTCAACAGTATAATTTCCCCTGTTTCTCCCAGGATATTGTACAACAGGGTGTAGCGTTTCTGCTGGTTAAAGGAAGTGGGAAGCTTTGATCAGAATTCACTATAATATATCTCCCTCATGTGATAAATGATTTACTGCTGAGGATAAATGGATATAATCTTTCATTATGCATGACATTCATCAGCAAGAAGGAAGCCCTGGATTGGATGGAAAGTGATTTCATATTAAAAGCATCCTGCAACTCAGGCTGAGAGATGAAAGTGAGGTCTGACCTTAAAAAAAAAAAAAAAGAAAAAAGCACAAACTTGTAGGTTTAAATGGATACTCAGTCAAACATAATCATTACTTTAAGTTTGAAAATGTTTTAGGAAGAAACAAGGGAATTATGTGACTACAGCATCCACAGTTTTACACAAAATCCCCCATTTCTTAACTATATGCCTCTATTCAAATGTGTCATGAAGACCATCTTGGGAAACTGAGAATAATGATGAAACAGGTATTGATGAGGCAGAATGGATAGGAAGCAAGGTAAGGGACTTATTTATAACGTCAATGCTCCATATCATATAAAATCAACAAATAGGAAAATTAAAAATGAAAAGGGTTTAGTAAACTTGCCTGTGTGTGGTTGGGGAGAGGGTCTCAATAAGGGAATAGGGATGAGAAAGTTGGAGAAGGAATAGATCCATGGATGGTGGCTTTTCTTAAAAGCACTCCTACATTCTCGCATTTTTGAAATTTAAAAAAAACATTCACTTAATGGTGATGCCACATAAGTTACATCACATAATTTGGTATTAAAACATGATATAAGTTCTTTGCTTGGTTGAGTTTTCCTTTTTGGGGGGGAGGGGAGCAGGGAGTACCAAGACTTGAACTCAGGGGTAATTGACCACTGATCCACATCCTGAGCCCTATTTTTTATTTTATTTAGAGAGAGGGCCTCACTGAGTCGCTTAGGGCCTTACTTTTTGCTGAGGCTAGCTTTGAACTCGCGATCCTCCTGCCGCAGCCTCCCCAGCCACTGGGATTACAGGTGTGTGCCACCATGCTTGGCTTTGTTAAGTTCTTAAAACAGTGATATCATCTTCATTTCTCTTTCTATGCAAATCCCCCAATGCAATAGTATATCTTCAACACAAAAAAATAGAGCATCCAAATTAAACCAAATGCAGGCATAGATTTGCCCCTAATCTAAACTTTTTCTAACAACACAGAATCATAGACACAGAAGATATCATGGGGAGTATCTGTTCCAACCACCTCATGTTGTGGAAGAGAAAATTATAAACCAGATGGAGGGACATGTCTAAGATAAAGGTCTTAAGGATAAAACAAGGTCCAGGACTCACATGTTCTGCTTCTAAATCTAGAGTTCTTTCTGCTGTTTCACACTTCCTCTTAAAAAGCAAAGACTTATTCCTAAATTCATATGCCATACAGGATACCAGATTTTTCTGAATATTTCCAATGAAAACATATGTTCTTTTGGAAAGCATTCAGTGCAATTCAACTGGCTAGAGTTCTCGTAACACCCTCACCCTCAACTCTTATTTTCTGGTAACAATGCCAGGTCAAAAGAAGTAGCAATATCAAAGTCACTAGCTTGGACCAGATGGGATAGTGAAATACAGTATTCTAAATCTGAATGTCCTTGGGCACTGGAAAAATCATACAAAACACAGGCCAGAATAGGTGAGCTAGAGATGAGAATAGATAGTCTTTCCCTAGTGAGAGGGATGTGACTATTGACCTTAAATTCAAACAAAGCAGAAAGCATCTGACACAAGTTAACAAAAATGTAGCAGATATCCACAGAGTGTAAACTCAAAGTGAAAATCAGAGGAAGGATATTGAACAAGTGTTTGGCGAAATGAAATGAAAACACCAAAGATGAACAGCAAATTGAAATCAATACTCAGTGATTATGTTCTGCGCGTGCACACACACACGTATGCACACACACACACACGATTCAATTAATCAAGTGTAGGTGCTCATATTTGATATTTTACATGTGTTTTATTTAGGAAAAAAACTGACCAGAAAATGCTATCAGAAAGTACTTGTACATGTTGTAGAATAACAGATGAATAATCACCCTTGAAAACATACTCTACACAAAACACAAGTTTTAAGCACTTTACAAAAATTAGAGAAAATAAACCTGTGACACCCAGCAATGAAAAAGATATAGTTTCCACTATTTTATGGATGAGGAATCAAAGTTCAGAGAAATTAACTTCTGTGTCCAAGATCACATGGAAATCATGTATTAGAACTTCAATTTGACTTCGAAGTTCAACCAACATTTTATTTTTCACTCTTGTGTTACTATTGACTGCTCAGATAGTATTATGCATGCTTTTAAATTCTCCATTTTATTACTAACCATCTGTTAAGGAAAGATAAAAATGAGACTAAAAATATAATAATATACTCACATTTAATGGCATAATTTAATCAATCTGGAAACGCCCAAAATAAAGGTACCATGATATTTAATAAGGCTTTGGACTCAACATGTTAAAGTATTCTAATATCTTAACTCATATGCTCATTTAAAATTAAATATGCTGAGAAGGCTGCAGTTGACATATTTGAAAACAGAAACTTCTTTGAAATAAGGAATTTTTACAAAAGCCATCGATGGCACACAAGAAGAAGGGGTGAGAGGCTAAACAGGAAGTGAAGTAAGGAGGACTGGTAAACAGTATGAAATCACTTTATCCCTAGGCTGAAGGGACATGTCTAAGTCAAAGAAACTAAGGCAAAGCCAGTGGGTCTCTCAGACAGGAGCTAAAACCCTACATAAACCTCATTTCTATAGGAAGTGAACCAAGAAAAACAGGAAACAAAGCAGAGAGAGAAAGCCTTCAAATTTATGGTTTCTTACTGGCCAACTGCACTCAGAAGGTGTTGATCAAGAGAGTCTAAGATCTGAAAAAGGTCAAGGGAACAGATATAAGGGCAAGAAGGTAGCTGATGAGCAGGTTGGTCATACAAAAAGATCCATAGACCTATGTACAGTTATAGATTTAAACAGTTACAGATACATCTATAAATTCTTCCTCAGTATTAATCAAGAATTGGTTCCAGGACTCCCCATAAATATCAAAATCAATAAATGGTCAAATTCCTTATATAACAAGACCTCCTACCTCCATATAACCTAGGTAATAATAAGAAAAAAAATAACAAGAAAAAAAATGTCTGGACATATTCAGTAAAGAGAAAACTTTTTCTTCAAAATATTTTCTATCAACACTTGACTGAATCTGTGGATGGGGAACTCACAGGCTCACAGTCCTACTGTAAATCACCCAGGCATGTTTTTATAAAACCAGCACCAAAGATGCTTTCCCTAATCATCTAAATAGAGATCTTACTAAACTTGTAGAAATGAATAGAAATTATTCCAATAGCTTCATAAGGAATCTGCACTAGTCCATCCAGTCTATACACTTCACCACAGTCTATACACTTCACCACCATGTAACTGCACCTATAGGGCACATAGGTATTCGCTCCCTGTTCAGCACTTCGGTAGGGTGATTAATTCCTCTGGGCACACATTTCCTCCTTTGCCAACAGGGCTAATCTCCATGGTCTGATGCACTAGAGAACCCTGATCACTGACTACTTAAAGTTCATAAAGTTCTCTTAAAGATGAAGAGTTCTGGTTTTTGCAATCTGTTCCTTAGCTTTGAGTAAAAATATTACACTATATAAAAGTTTCTGGGGGATTTATTATCAGCATTGTATTAAAAAAAAGTCACACCACAATTACAATTACTACTTTAATGACCTCCTCTAAAACTTCCCAAGGCTACAACATAATTAGTCCATTTTATAATGAGCACTTTAAAAAAATCATTTGACAGAAGAAAATAAAAAGAGACTGGGTCTCCTGATTGCAATCTAAATTACTTGATGTAGAAAAGGAAGTCACTTTTATCAGTGCCTAGAGTTTCCTGGATTCTGTACTAGACACTTACATAATTGTCATTTACTCCACCCAGTATTGTTGGTCAGCAGGGTTTTAGTTATGAGTTTAAACATGACAAATGGAGGTGTGTAGTGATTAGGTAATTTGATTGAGTCACAAAGTTCCTGAGATAGGATGCTATGATTTGTGCCCAGGGCTTTTTGATCATAACTTTTAACTGCAGAACAGTGGAAAGCTTTTTAATTACTTTCCTTTTGCTCACAGCTGTCCACTTACATACTAGAATCTTTAGTTTCAGTATTAACTTTTGCTATGAGCAAAAAGAAGACACTGAACAGCACAGGAAAAATGACCGGAATCACAAGAATGACCATGCTATTGTTCTTGGTTCATAGAAAGCACACTCCTGCATTTTTCAAGTTATTATATTTTTATTTTTATTATTAAAATTCTAAAATTTGTTTTCCTTTTGAATAAACTGGAGAAGGTTCAGTTTTGTGGCCAGTCCACATTAACAATGAAAGAACTAGTAAATTACTAGTCATAATTTTTAAGAAATGTGATTCCATAGTAATTTTTTCACTGATTAAATAGAAACTATTTTCCTGAGTAAAAATTGTAATAAAGTATTGAACAAATTATGAAAATATAAAATATTTAAAATGATGATAAAATATTAGTTTTAATATTACATCATTTAAAGCATCTATATTCTAGTGATAAAAGCATTTAAATTTCAAGTTCTATGATAATTTATTTTGAAATCAGTCCACCAGTTGTTCTTTAGGGATCCTTTAAATTACATATAAACACCTTGGTGATCAGTAGTAATCAGTTTTTCCCTTAATTTGCTTTCCATGATGTTATTAGAGTTGGTATAGATAACAGAGTGCCTAGTCTCTAAGGTCTGTTATTTTTTTCCTAATACCTTTCTTCAATAATCATAAGTGCCTGTCATGAAATGAATCAGGTCTTCATTTTGGTTTGGACAAAAAAAACATTAATTTTATCAAGGGTCACTTTGGCTGACTTCAATTTTAGTTCTTATCAGCAGAACACTGTGAATCCTCTATATCTACATCTTTCTTATAGGACTTCTACAGGGCAACCAATCATTCAGAAATGTCTTCATGCCGAGTCATAATATCCTTCTCGCTTTTGTAGAGAAGGATACATATATATCTGTGCAAACATATATATCTGTGCAAACATATACACACATCATGTGTACATATATACATATATACACAGATATACATGTATGTTTATATAATGAATTTGTTATGTACATGTATACATATACATATATAACATTCTTATATATATATACACGTATGTATATATATACACGTATGTATATATATACATATCTCTGTGTACATATAGACCTATGTAACATATTGCATATATGATTAATGTTGCCTCCATTGTAAACTTACCTGAATGCTTAAATCTAAAATATTCTCTTCAGCTTGAGATCTTCCTGCAATTGTTCTCTATATAATTATCCTATCAGTTAAGTTCTTATATTATTTCTATAAAATTGCACAAGTATCAAAAAAATCTCAAGTTCACTTATTGTATATGTTTTGGACTGTTTGTATCTCCTTAAATTCAAATGATAAAATTCTTTCTCAATATGATGTATGTGAGAGTGGGGTCACTAGGAATAAATTAGATGATGAAAGTAGAGCCCTCAAAATTATATCGATGTCCCTATAACAGGTGGCCAGGGCTAGCTGCTCTTTTTCTGCCATGTGAGGACAAGAAGTCAGCAGTCTGCAACATGGAGGAGGAAACAACACAAACCAAACTGTGTTGGCATCCTCATCTCAGACTTTTGAGGTTCCAGAATTTTTGAGAAATAAATACAGTTGTTGATAAGTCACCCAGTCTATGAATCTTGCTACCGCATCTTGAATTGGCTAAGAGAATGCTCACATCTTAAACTTTCAAGGATGTTATGTCTCCTTTAAGGAAAAGATTTGATGCAATTCTTAAAAGATAGTTCTAATAACAAATAGCATGACTGATTTTTTTTTTGTACAGTATCAATGGTTCATTTTATTTATATTCTTTTAAGTCTCTGCCCTATGATATTTCTATTTTGAGTACCATTTATTAGTTGAAGAAACTAAGACTCAAACAATTTAAATACAGACAGGCATATTGGCACACACCTGTTAACCTATTGACTTGGAAGACTGAGGCAGGGGATCACAAATTCAAAGCCAGCCTCAGCAACTTAGGAAGGTCCTAAGCAACTTAGCACAAACCTGACTCAAAATGAAATGTAAGAATGGCTTGGTCCCAGGATGTAGGCTCCCTATTTACCTCTCTTATTGTTTCTTTTGCTGAGAAAAAAACTTTTTAGTTTGAGTAAGTCCCATTTGTTGATTCTAGTTATTAACTTTTGTGCTATGGGTGTCCTATTGAGGAATTTGGAGCCTGACCCCACAGTATGTAGATCATAGCCAACTTTTTCTTCTATCAGACGGCGTGTCTCTGATTTGATATCAAACTCCTGTCTCTGATTTGATATCCTTACTCCTCACACTTCAGATAGAGCCCTAATATCCAGAGTATACAAAGAACTCAAAAAATTAGACAATAAGATAACAAATAACCCAATCAACAAATGGGCCAAGGACCTGAACAGACACTTCTCAGAGGAGGACATACAATCAATCAACAAGTACATGAAAAAATGCTCACCATCTCTAGCAGTCAGAGAAATGCAAATCAAAACCACCCTAAGATACCATCTCACTCCAGTAAGATTGGCAGCCATTATGAAGTCAAACAACAACAAGTGCTGGCGAGGATGTGGGGAAAAGGGTACACTTGTACATTGCTGGTGGGACTGCAAATTGGTGCAGCCAATTTGGAAAGCAGTATGGAGATTTCTTGGAAAGCTGGGAATGGAGCCACCATTTGACCCAGCTATTCCCCTTCTCGGTCTATTCCCTAAAGACCTAAAAAGAGCATGCTACAGGGACACTGCTACATCGATGTTCATAGCAGCACAATTCACAATAGCAAGACTGTGGAACCAACCTAGATGCCCTTCAATAGACGAATGGATAAAAAAAATGTGGCATTTATACACAATGGAGTATTACTCTGCATTAAAAAATGACAAAATCATAGAATTTGCAGGGAAATGGATGGCATTAGAGCAGATTATGCTAAGTGAAGCTAGCCAATCCCTAAAAAACAAATGCCAAATGTCTTCTTTGATATAAGGAGAGTAACTAAGAACAGAGTAGGGACGAAGAGCATGAGAAGAAGATTAACATTAAACAGGGATGAGAGGTGGGAGGGAAAGGGAGAGAGAAGGGAAATTGCATGGAAATGGAAGGAGACCCTCAGGGTTATACAAAAGTACATACAAGAGGAAGTGAGGGGAAAGGGAAAAATAATACAAGGGGGAGAAATGAATGACAGTAGAGGGGGTAGAGAGAGAAGAGGGGAGGGGAGGGGAGGGGAGGGGGTATAGTAGAGGATAGGAAAGGCAGCAGAACACAACAGACACTAGTATGGCAATATGTAAATCAATGGATGTGTAACTGATGTGATTCTGCAATCTGTATATGGGGTAAAAATGGGAGTTCATAACCCACTTGAATCAAAGTGTGAAATATGATATATCAAGAACTATGTAATGTTTTGAACAACCAACAATAAAAAAATTAAAAAAAAAGAATGGCTTGGGATGTGACTTGGTGGTTAAGAACCCCAGAGTTAAATCCCCAATACAAAAAAAAAAATGCAATATGTATATGGAGCAACAGGGAGAAATCACAAAGTAAACTGGATCACAATGGCAGGACATGCATTTTCTGTCACTGAAGCACTCAAAGAGAATGGATGACAAATTTTCAGAGGTACCAAAGAACAGTCTTGAGATTCATACCAGGCCTTTTAAACTCCTAAATTGGTCCTCTTTTCTATGAGCCCAACTCCAAAAATAGTCTATTCTGAAATGAAATTTTGGTGATGATGGTGAGAGGAAACACCAAACAAGCTTCTCCTATTTAATTATTTAGAAAGTAATGGTCAGTGTTTTTAACAAAATGACTGTACTTTTTATTTTTAATGATATATAGCCAGAAATACTAAAAAATAGGCAATTTTAATAATACTTTTTAATAATTTAATATTATTAATATTAAAACATTTTTTTAATAATCCAGTTATGTGGACGTATTTTTTTTTATACTTAGTGTTGTGTTTTTGGAGACACAATTTTTAAAATTCAATTTCTTAAAAAATGTTACACTAAAATTTTAAAGACGTTATATAATTATAGATATTATTTACAATTGATTGAACATAAAGATTTGGAATGTATTACTCATAAATTTGTTCAACATATTCCAAAATCGCAGTTTCCAGCCTTTAAAAATAATTTGAATGTATATTTAATCCTTGTTATTTAATCTTTTATTTAATCTTGAGTATGATTGAATACCTGTAGGAAGTGTTATATCCTATTTTGCATCATGCTTAGATTTAATTTCTATTTTAGTATATATTCAGATTATGTATTATTTGTGTAACGTGGAGTGATTCCTACATTGTTCTCCTTTATAAATCCAAGAATATCTGTTTGAGATATGTGGTTGGGTAATATCTGGCTTCTTTTCTTTTAATTGTATATTTACTTTTTTATTTTATCTAAGTTTTATTTTTTTGTACAAGAAATTCACATGAATATGGCAAATTTCTTACATGCAGGTGTCAAGTATGTAAATCATATAACTCCCAGACCTCCCCCCAAATGGCATCTGTGATTGGGAATTCTTACTTTCAGGACAAAGGGGAACTCTGAGAGTTCTCAAAAAGAAAATATGGAAATGTTGGAGTATTATAGAAGGAAAAATGGTGCTATATAGGCATTTTTTTAATCCTAAAATTTCAGAATTATTCTAATCTTTTGTTTTTGAGCTCTTTTTTTTTTATTGGTTGTTCAAAACATTACAAAGCTCTTGACATATCATATTTCATACATTTGATTCAAGTGGGTTTTGAACTCCCTATTTTACCCCAAATACACATTGCAGAATCACGTTGGTTACACATCTACATTTTTACATAATGCCCTATTAGTAACTGTTGTATTCTGCTACCTTTCCTATGCTCTACTATCTCCCCTCCCCTCCCCTCCCATCTTCTCTCTCTACCCCATCTACTGTAATTCATTTCTCTCCTTGTTTATTTTCCCATTCCCCTCACAACNTTTTCAAACAGACGAAATGCAGATATTTTAAGGTAAGGTAGGAAAAATGATGAGTTACTGTCTGTTCTTAGTCTCTAATGAGTTATACATATTCAAAAAAGGAACATTAAAGACACTCTCCAAAGCCAGGATCATATATTACTTTTACCCAGAACAAAGATAACATTTGTAGAATCCCATTAGCAATAAATCTTTTAGATTTTTTCACTTAAAATATCATGATCCCAATGGGAAGAATAGATGATCAGTAAATAGAACTCTGATATCTGTCAGGAATTTGCCTGAATTAGAGCTGAACTCACTTGACAGGAGGATGGAGAAAAAAAGATTACCTTAGCATTCTGATGAATGTACTGGAGTTTTTCTTTAAATGCATCACTAAAATGCAAACAAAAGTACTTACCTTGTCACTTTTGAAAAACACAGGACGTATAATGTACAATTACAAATGATATAAAGTAAATATCCCTGGATAAAAGATAGTCACAGACCATAGAATAGCTTCAAAGAATATTGAGCTTTAATATGTTTTTAGAAGTATTACATAATAAAATATAAATAGTTTAGTATTATGCATCTTTCCTTTTAGTGATTTCAACATGAGAGAGAAAAATAGATGAAAAAAATGTTTTATAAATTCTCTCTTTTCTTACCCAACTTGTGGTTGTGTCAGGAAGAAAAATATGGTAAGAGAGGACTCAACACATTCTGGAACATTGTACATAACATGGAAATATTATATTATAGGAAGACATGATTAACATTGACTCTTTGGAGCACTGGGGTATCTGGCACTGAAATGATTTGCTATGGAGCCCTTGTGGATTAAAAGACCCATTTCCTAGCGTAGGAGAATTAATATCTTTCCATTAACTTATTTCTCTGAGAGAAAATGGCCCTGAAAAGGGTGGATCATACCATGCTGAGACTTATCTTGAGATAGAGGTCATTTCATTAAAATCTCTGTACAGAACTTTACTTGCTTTCTCTTTAAAAGTGAATTGGCTATGAACTTGGATAGAGAATGCTATCTTGGATAGAGGGTAGTATCTTGGGCTTCTTTGTGAGCCACCAGAGGATGATGGGACATGACTAGAGAAGTGTTGTTGGTGGTAACATCAAATAACATCTATTCTCTCAAGCCAGTGTGTAAGGCCACTTGAAGTGAATCCACCAGAAAAGGCTGCTTGCAGTGAATCCATTTAGAATTGAAACCAGAATTTCATTAGCAATAGTGGGGAAAGAAAAGATCTGGTTGGACTTTATCTACAAACTTTAAAATAAATGAAAATATTTTAAAAACCAAGTTTAAGTTGCAATAAAAATTACTCACATGTTCCTAGGAAAAATGGTATAAATTTTAAAGTAGGTTTTCTGGTTATTTGGCTTTTAAATTGTCTTATTTGAATCTCAGCATCTTTTTCATTTCCCTCCTTTTTTTTTTTAATTTTTTATTGTTGGCTGTTCAAAACATTACATAGTTCTTGATATATCATATTTCACACTTTGATTCAAGTGGGTTATGAGCTCCCATTGCCCTTCTCGGACTATTCCCTGAAGACCTTAAAAGAGCGTACTACTCTGTATATGTAGTACACTCTTTTAAGGTCTTCAGGGAATAGTCCGAGAAGGGCAATAGCTGGGTCAAATGGTGGTTCCATTCCCAGCTTTCCCAGGAATCTCCATACTGCTTTCCAAATTGGCCGCACCAGTTTGCAGTCCCACCAGCAATGTACAAGAGTACCCTTTTCCATGTGGGCGTATTTTTGTGTCACGGTTTATTTCTGAGTTACTGAATTGGTTGGTAGGGAAAGAAAAACTCATTCAACTATACTTGAGTTAGTAATTAAATAAGAATTATATACAATGGGGCTGGGGTTGTGGCTCAGCGGTAGAGCGCTTGCCTCGCTCGTGCGAGATCCTGCATTCATACCTCAGCACTACATAAAAATAAATAAGTGAAATAAAGATATTGTGTCCAACTACAACTAAAAAATAAACATTTTTTAAAAAAGAATTATATACAATGCATCATTTGACCCAGCTATCCCACTCCTTGGTCTTAAAATCAGCATACTATAGAAATGCAGTCACATCGATGTTTATAGCAGCTCAATTCACAATAACTAAACTGTAGAAATAATCTAGATGCCCTTCAGTTGATGAATGGATAAAGAAACTGGTATATACATATACACATACACATACACAAAAAAAATGGAATATTACTAACACTAAAAGAGAACAAAATCACAGCATTTGCAGGTAAATGGATGAAGCTGGAGAATATCATGCTAAGTGAAATAAGCCAATCCCCCAAATCAAAGGCCAAATGTCCTCTCTGATAAGTGGATGCTGATCAATAATGGGGGGGGGCAGGCGGGGCACACATCGGAAAAGTGGATGAACTTTGTTTAATTGGGCAAGAGGAGGAAGGAGAGGGGAGCATGTATGGGGACAGGAAAGATGGTGGAATGATATGAATGAACATTATTAGTTTAGGTACATGTATAACTGCACATGTAGTGCAATCATGTAGTACAATTCTATATAGTGTACAACCAGAGAAATAAAAAGTTGTGCTGCAATTGTGTATAATAAATCAAAATGCATTCTGCTATCATATCTACATAATAAAATAAATTTTAAGAAGACTGTGAATATCAAATACATTTTGTATTATAATTTCAAAATATCTGATTTCAAAATAAAAGCGATAAATAAGAAAAAAACCCTCTTGTCTCTGCTATACACTGATACTTTTCCTGTTGGACTATTAACAAAAGACATCAATTCCTATTTAAGATTAGCAACTTCTATCTTTTATGAAAATCTGATCTTTTAATTATGGCATAATCCATTCCATATCCAGGGAGAATCAGAGGTAATCAGAGTTAAACTGAAAAAGGGAAGGCACATCTTTATATAAGATAAATATTTTATATAAATCAGAAGCAGAAAAAGTTGTTCTTGGCTCTTTAGGAATAAGTAAATGCCTAGGAAAATGACAAAGCAGCATATGGTGTAGTAGTTCCGTAAGACTTTTTTTTTTTTTTTTTTTTGTCCCTGAAACAGAGCTGCAGCTGCAGCTGTTCACCACAGGCATCTTGGTGTGAGAAGGAAAGTTCACTTTGTTGGAGGAGCATCCATCCATGTTTTCAGGGGAAAAAAAAATGATGAGAGTGGAAAAGACTACTGTTTTTCAAAGGCAGGAATTAGAGGCAGAATTATAAACAAATCTCTAGCTCAGCAAACCTTAGTATTCCCATATGTATTCCAGTAATTGAGAGATATTGTTGGCACCATGTAGAGAATCAGGTCTAACATTAGACTGTCTCAAAATATAATCTTTCCCATAAGGAAGTACAAAAGTGGTCCTTAATGCTTTAATAACCCTTCATTAAAAACACCAGCCCCCAACTGGGCGCAGTAGCACACACCTGTAATCCCAGCAGCTCTGGAGGCTGAGACAGGAGGATCACAAGTTCAAAGCCAGCTCTAGCAACTTAGCGAGAAATAAAATGGGGTGGGAATGTGGCTCAGTGAGTGTCCTTGTTTTCAAGCCTCTGTATCAAAACAAAACAAAACAAGGAGCACAAAATACCAGCCTCCAAAGTATGAACTTCATAAATCCTCTATCTTTTCACATCCAGTGCACTGGGACAGAGTTTGGATTCTTCATATAGGTCTTCTCATACACAAAGGAAAAAAAAAAAAAGAAACTCAGATTCAAGACTGTTGTTCCCTTAAATAGCCATTCAACATCCTTTCATTGCTTAGATCAAGAGCTTCTGAGGCAACTGTGCCTCCTCTCTTCCTCTCACACCCCTCATCTAAGGGCAGGAATGGAAACCTGATAACGTCTTCCCATGGTCACTGCTTTAATCCTTTTCTGGATGACTGAAATAGCCCCTTTCTTGGTCTCCAGGTTTCTGTACTTGCTCTTTGATAATCTCAACACAATGAATAGATGATCCTTAGGAAACTTAAGTCAAATTATCTTCTCAGAAAGTCCCCCACTGCAAATGAAATGAGTCCTCATGATGACCTTCTACAGCTCTCCTTCTGGCCTCCTGTCACTCCTCCAACCTACCTCTTAGGATTGCTCCTCAACCACAATACTCCCATCACCATAACTTTCTTAAAGTTTCTAAAACACAGCAGGTTCCCCCTCATGTTCTGCCTGTCTGGGAAGCTTAGTCTATGCATCTGCATGGCTCACTCTCCCTTATCCTCGACACTGCTCAGATGGCAACTTCTCCACGAGCCCTGGCCACACCAGGCAGCATGTTTAACTCAGCAACCTGTCTCCCATTCTCAGTACCCAGGCTCTCTCATCAAGTATCTTTCTTGCCAGAAGCAATAGCATCTCCAGAGAACTTCTTCTGGGATATAAATTATCTTACCTAGCCCAGATTTGTTGATTCAGAAACTTGGAGGCATGGGTAGGAACAGCACTGGCTAAACAAGCCCTCTCTGTGTTTCTGATGCACCCTAAAGTTTGAGATTCTCTGTCCTATGTAACACACTGCATAAAGGGAAAATGTAAAAATATTTCCCTTTCAAGTCAGAGACAAATCAAAAACACCTTTACTCAAAAACTGAGTTAATTTCCTGGTGGTTTTACCCCACAAAATAGTGAAAGACATTAATTTGTTACATTTCAATGTTAGTATAATCTATATGAAAACTCAAACTCTTAAAATAATGAACTTATTTAACCTTGGGAAAAAAATAACATAGTATCCCTGCTTCTCTATGTCCCAAGAACAAATATTTAGAAAAGAAAAGGGTTTTAACAATATAAATATCATTCAAAATGGCAACCCAAATTACAAACTACAGTGGAATTAACCTAGCCAATTGCACATAAGATATTTTTGGACAAAATCATAATTCTACGAAGGAACTAAAAATATTATATAAATGGAGAAATAGGTATATGAATTTCATGAGTAAAAGGGGGATTATAAAATGAAAATTCTCTCAAATTTATCTACACATTAAATTTAATTTCCCTGTGTTTGTATGCACATGAATTTGTGTGATTAAAAATGTTAGAACATTAAATTGTGAAAGTAGTACATTAGTAAACAAATGAAATTTTGAAGACATACATAGTGGAGGTCCAAGAAGACCTTTCTAGAAAAATAAGGACTGGTATTAAAGGTAGTGTAAAATGGGTCATGTGATAAGCAGACCAAGGGAAGAGAAACAGTGGGAAGAGAAATGGACCTACATGGGACTAGTCCAATACATAGGAAGCACAGAAGTCAGAGGGAGAGAAGATCCATATGCAAAGCATCATAGAACCCCATCATCCATGTGGGAGGAAGAATTAAAACATGGACACACAACACACCCACATGCACACATAAATTCAGATATATATTTAAATGTGAAAAACAAAAATTTAAGGGTGTAGAAGAGAACAGAGGAAAGTAATATCACTACGAATGTAGGCTGAAATAATTTACTGTGTAAGACAAAGAAAAATCAACCATAATTAAAAATGAATACATTGGATTTCTGAATACAAAACAACACCAAACACTTGTGCACAATTAAGTCCCAGAAATAAGTTTTTAAAAAATTCAAAGATAGTAAGATCATTATAAAACATAACCACAAATTTCTACTTTTATGAGTATTCTATGAAAGTCAATAAGGGAAAAACAAGCATCAGTGAATGATATTAACAGATAAACACCAAAACCCCTAAATGATTCACTCCTCAAATATAAGAAAACCAAGAAGGAAAAAACATAAAACCAAAAATATTATTTAATAACCAATGCAAATTGACATAAAGTAGCATTTTATACCTATTATATACAAAAGTCAATTCTTAATCTTGGCAAAGTTTGGAGAGTGGTGTGTAAATTGTTGCAACAATTTTGAAAAACAATATAAAACAATGTCCAGTGTGCATGTACCCTCTAAGTCATCAGTTCCTTTTCTTGCCATATGCTCACAAAGGAACTTCCACACTTAGGCAGAAGACAAGTTCAGGAATGTTAATTGTAGCATTATTATGAAAACTGGAAGTCTCCAAAATGGCCATAAAATGTGTATGTGTAAAAATAACAGATTGTTCTAAATTATAATGGAATAAGAAGTCTGCAATAAAAGTAAATGCATTATTTACTTATTAGTTTAAATGCATAGACCTCTTTCTTTTTTTAGTGTTGATGGACATTTATTTATTTACTTACTTACATGTGGTGCTGAGAATCTAAGCTAGTGCCTCATACATGCTAGGCAAGCGTTCTAACACTGAGTAACAATCCCAGCTCAAGAGATGACAGAATTCTTGCTCCAGAACTCCCTCTACTCCAAATAATTATTTATGATCATTAAAATATAAAAGCACCTCCTGACTTAAAGACCAGAGAAGAAAATAGAAAAACAAAGCAGTTCTGTCACCACAGATTTACAAGCTTTGGGCCCAATACTGGGAGCCAGGATTATATTCGGCATCCTCGGGAAAACTGGTATAAAAATGATCCCATGGCACAAAGGAACAGACTGAGTATCTTTGCTTGAAACTGGGAGACCAGAGTATATGTCTAATGCATTCCAAATAATGTTATCCTAAAACACCACAGAAGGGAAGGGGAGATGCCTGGAATGGAAGCTCTGGGGCAGCACTAGCCAACAAAACTTCCTGCAAAGTGCTGTCCATTAAGACAGATGCTTGGACATAAGGGACTAGTATGATGAAAATATGTACTTTTAAGTTGAATTGGTTAAATTTAAATATCTATAAATGGCTAGTGGCTACTTAATTGAATAGTACTTCTCTGAGTAACCTAAAGACCTTGGGGTAAGAGACTTCATGGATGAAGAATTAATGAGCCAAGCACAGACTTCTCCTGGTTCTGGGACAGGATCTGCCTTCCCCAGAGTCAACACTTTTTGAATATATGGTCTGATTGATGACTCAGGGGATCTGAGAGACAACTGCCAACCGCAATTCAAAGTGGGATGAGTATGAAGGAATTCAAGCAGGGAAAGAGAAGAAACATAAAAAAGAGTTTCATCAAATGAGACTATAACCATGCTAACACATGAAGAAATCAAATCTTATAAAAAAAATCAATAAAACTTACTCTAGATAAAGTTAATTTTGTGGAACAAATACTTTAGAAGATGTTTAATACGCTTGAAAAGTTAAATACTAACTTAAGAGAAAAGTAACCCCTTAAAAAATCCTTTGTATTATGAAAAACAGTTAATTAGAAATTATGGAAATAAAAAATGTAATTATTATATCAATTAAAAGTTCATTAGATGAAATAATCATAACTAGATATAGTTAAACAGCAAATTAGTGGATTGAAATATGGTCATGCAAAAATGACCCACAATGAAAGCCTGAGGGACCACACAATAAATTCTACAACAAAACAGGCTGGAAGAAAAGGTTGTGTGTCAGTAATCCCAGAGGGAGGGGACCAAAAAAAAAAGGGGGGGGAGAAATGACAGAACAACAATATTGAATAAACCAACAGCTAAGGATTATAAAGATTTAAAACAAAGATATAAGCTCTCCAACCAAAAAAGCAGAGTAAAAGTACTGAAACATATAGCTTTCCAGATAAAATAAGTCAATCCATAGCTAGGTATATTATAACTAAACAGAAGATAAAGGATAAGAGAGAAATCTCTAAATCAGCCAGAGGTGGTATTAAAAAAAAATTCACGGAAAGTGAAATCTTGAATTTATCACAATATCTTTCTTAAGAGTAAAAGAGATTTTTTAAAAAATACTCTATTGTTTCTTTTTACTGTTAAAAAAACTCAAAATAATGAATCTGATATATGCATTATAGGTGAATGTTTAGGTTTGTAAAGCATGCTATTGTCTAAAAATGATTTTTAGAAAGTTTGTGCTATGGTATTATATAAATATCAGCTCTGAATATAGGTCAAAATACAAACACTGATCCTATATAGACAGTCACATGGAAGGAAAGGGGTTTATACAGTGGAGGAAGAAAATGTTCAAGGGGCCTTAGCTTCTCCTATATAATTTAAGGCATAATGAGATTTGAAACAAACATTTTGATATTTGTAAAGAATGACTCCAATCTGGAGATATAATTAACAAGGGCATAGAAATAATGTATGCAAAGATTTCAAATCCCCAAATGGTAACTAGTTAATCCTCTTGGAAGCTTTTTTGAACTTGCCGTCTCCCTGGAGATCTGAATGTGTCATTCCTGAGAGGCATGCCTTCTGCTGCCCTAACCACCCACCAGCAGCAGCATTTAACATCGCAATTCTAATGAGCTACTACTGCTGAAGAGATTGTCACAGATCCGTGAGATGCACCTACCTGCAAAATGTTGACATCAATTGTTATAGATTGAGAAAAAGAAAAATAAAGGAAGTGGGTGACTGCCCAGGATTGGAGGGCCTGAGGACTAGGTTCTGGCTGTTTTTATGTCTCCAGAAATGGAACTTCATAGAATCTGAAATGCTAAATATGACTCTGGTCCTATTTAAAACAGGAGAATAAATATTTCATCACACTGATTTTAGCTTAAATATTTTTAAACACTTTAATAGAAGGCTCTCCGGGTCTGATCCCTGAAAATATTGGGAGTAAAACTAAATACAGGTTCCACGTTATTGTTGGTGCAAGTTGTCATATGGCAGTTCGATGCCAAGACAGGTGAGTGGGGTATTGGCAGGCAAGCTTGACAGCCTATCATGAGAATGCCAAAAGAAAAAAAAAATGCTTCATCCTGGAGTGGATCACTGGGATAGATATTTTTCTGTCTGGGAAGAGCTGCTTTTTCTTTTGTTCACTTTTCATGTAGATGGTAAGATAAAGGTTATCTCCCAATTTGCTTTGTTCTATTTCAGATAACAAGTCAACACTGTAAGCTCTCTTGAGCAGCATTGATTTATTCCCCTTGAGGGTAGAATGAAGGAGGGTTTTAAACTGGGGAGAAAAACCTTGTGGAGCCTGAAACTTGGAAGGGGAGGAGCATAGAAGTGGTGGTAAAGGCAGAGTAATAGGCTAGCTGAACAGAATTCACCTTAGGTTGCCTGAACTCCTAGAGTACCACTTTTCAGCATGTATCAGAATGCCTTGGATGGTTTATTAAAGACATTGCTGGGCCTTGCCACAGACAGCCTCTGATCAGGACCCTTAAATATTCAAAGCAGTGTCCCAGGGCCAGCAGTATTATTAGTACCACCTGGAAAGTAAAACAGTCCCTTGCCCATCGGCCATTGCATTTTAACATGTTTCCCAGGTGAGATGACATTGAAGTTTGAGAAGTCCTAGCCTTCTCACTTGTATCTGTTGATTATAGATTCAAACAGCATAAAACCTGTCTCTTTTCTACAGTTCCCTCCCATAGGTGAATTATACTTTCCTCTTGTTTTTCTGACAAATTTCATAGTAGATTTTCAGGATTTTCTATTCAATGATCACTGCCCTCTAATCATCTGTGAGTACTATTATCAATTTGTTCTTATTTTCTTCATGATTTTGACCATTTCATGATCTGGTGGGACAGTGTGCTAGATACAGAATCGTGTGTTGAACCTGCCTCTTGATGTAGTATTCTAAGCACATTAGTTTATAAAGATGATTTTAAGCAATGATACAAATGAATTGTGAGTTGAATCTGACCACAAATACAAATAGGTTAAAATATTTTGGATGAGCAATCCTTTACAAATGAACAATCTGCAAACACCATTGAGAAAAAGCATGAAGTAATATTTGCAAAACTGCAGGTGAGAGAGATGCCAATAGACAGGAGGTAGTCAGAAATTCTTACTTAAATGAGATGAAAAATACAGACTTGCATAAATGAAATCAGGAATATTATAAAATGATAAAGATTTATGACAGTTCCCTAATGGATTGGAATAACAAGATAAGCCAAACTAAGACAATTTTTCTCCTTTGGTAGCATTATTAGACTAGCAAACTGAAAGCATGATAGAGTATTCTTTGATTTTTTTTGAGCACAGCAGATTATGTCCTTGTAGGCAAGATAGGGGAATCTGATGTAGTCTGCTAGATTTATAGTTTGACCACCAAGTGCTCTTCAAAAGTGCTGACTAATAGCAAATTGGACAGAAACCTTGAGCAGCATGCTGTAGGTTTTGCCTTTGTACTGCCTTTCCCAATACTTCAGTGACCAGAATAAGGTCCCGGATGATGATGAGTGTGTGTTTACAGAGTGTGTGTGTGTGTGTGTGTATGTGTGTTTTGGGGGAGGGGATGCCACGAAAACAGAGAAAGAGCTAACAGGATAGAGGTTCAAATATGTTCATGGAAGCAAAGAATTTGCAAGTAAGGATCAAAGGGATAGAAGTAGAAATTTCATATGATTAGATTTTTTTTTCTGCCACCACATTGAGGAAAAATTAGTTATGCAGAAGCAAGAGATAGAAGTGTATTTTTCAGTAGAAAATGGGTTTTACAAAGCCTTTTCATTTAATGGCATATGACAAAAATCATAGAAGTTTTAAAACAATTTTCAATAGGCAGTTTAGCTGGTGTTTAGATAAATAGACTTTGTTGGTGTTTAGATAGATATGCTGTCCTGGTTAATAACAGTGTGTGAATAAAGTCATCATAAAGTGATGGAGAACCTACAGGAGGCCCATACAGAAATATGCTGTTCAGATCCTAACCAGGACAAATGAAGGTCTCTGGTGGTCCTAATTTATTTATGATGATTCAGGGTGACACATATTTTTCTCCAGAACAATTAGGCATTGTTTTGAGATCATCCTTGCCTAGGCAGAGGGCAAAATAAACAAGAACTTATGTAACAAGAGTCTGAAAACAATAAAACTCTATAAAAGTGCTCATTAAAGAAGTTGAAACTAAGAAAAAAGTAGCTATGAGATAATACAGTTATAATTATTATTCAGAACTCCTGAAAAGAAGCAAAACATGTTCACAAATATTATGGACAGAGCTATCATGCCATTAACTTCAGGGAATAATGGAATGGAATAACCATTATTTTCCCAATAGTAATTTTAGGAACTCTAGTTCTGTGAGTTCTATCTGTATTACCCAAGTTGGAGTCATTGAATATAAATTTGCAATCAAATAAAAACTTAGTCAAATAAAACTGAAGAGCTATCTCAATTACAAAACATCTCAGTGGCTTTAATTTGTCAATTTATGTGGTCACTGTCTAAAAGCAAATATAAAATGCCATCTATCCTTATGTGGTCATGAAATCCCCCTCTTTCAAATCTTGTGCAACCAATTTATTATAAAATGTGCTTTAGATAACATGTAACTAGAACATTTCAAGTTCCCTTCCCTGGTGAATTTCTATACACCATATTGTCTTTCCACTCCTTTATACATCAGTAAATCAATGAACACAAAACGGGAAAAATAACACAAAAACACTGAGTCTCAATGTAAGCAGAATGAACTCTAAGCAAAACATTGCTGTACTACTTAACTTGATATGGATATATTTAAGAACTCGACTACTTGTAAAACACTTAATTTCTACATCCTATATAACTATTTGTACAAAAAATTCACTCTTGCAAAAAGATCCCCAGCTCAGTTTCTTTGGATCTCTCAAGGAATCTCAATAAACTCACATCATCTATCAGTTTTCAACTAGAGATCAAACAAGGAAATACCTCTGTTGGTTGATGTCCTCTGCTTGCTGATAGTTTTAACATCTGATCCTATGCTGGAACTGCTGAAACTCTCAGGATCTGCTCATTGATAATCATGTTAAACTCACCCCTCATCACTCCCTTACCTGCAGCATTAGTAACCATCTCATCAAGTTCTTGTTTTTCAGTCACATGATGTATGTTCACACATAATTCCTAAAATATCTTCATATATATTAGGCATCACTGTTTTGCTGGAAAATATTTTAAGTTATTGGAAAATTTCTTTGAATATTATTTTTTGTGTTCACAGTTTCAAAACTAGTTGCTCTGGACTTTGATATTGCAGAGGTGAAATTTAAAATCAATGTTTCCAGAAACTGTTTTTCAAAACCTTTTCTTCCACACTTTCAATTGATTGTCTCCATCTGACTCGCTTTCATAAAGTGAATGCAGCTGTTAGTCAGCATGTGACGAGGGAATGTGTTAGAATCCAGGAAGCAACTGCTAAGTATTCATTATCTTTTACAAGATGAGATACATCACAACCTGGCGATGTGGTGTGACCCTCTGTTCAGCACAGCACTGGTTTCTATACTACTGTTTCTCTTTATCCTCCCTTTCCATGTGCACACAGGAGCAATTTCACAGAGTAACCCAGGGTGCAAATATGGCCAGCAATCAGGCTGACAAAATAGGTCAGAAGTGTCAGGTTCAAATCATATCAGGAATCAACACACTGGCAAAGTTCCTGAGTCTCTTGAATTATGTTTACAAATGAAGACAATAACATATCCTATGAAATGTTACATCATAAAATAATCAGAAAGTTCTCCATGTAGTAGACTGAAAAAGTGTAAGCTTAACTTGGGTATCTAGTTGTCTTCTGCCATCATTTTTAAGCTTAATTCCTGAAAGATGGGGATGAATTGGGTAGAACTATAAATTGTGAGATACTCTGTTTTAAAGCACTTAGAAAAGTATAGAGTTCTAAACAAATATGAGCAAATAACATCAACACTACTAAGATTACTACCAATAAATTGGCTATCCAAACAAGAATGCTATATTTTTTAAAAAATTTTATGTATTTTGCATTACAATTATTAATACATAGCATCCTTTAAAATTTTCATAATTCAGAGTTTACTGAACTGTTTTTAAGAGTATAAAATTGTGCTTATTACCAGTGCATCTTGCTTGATCTTTTGGCTCTATCTATACATTCTTGAACTGATAATAATGCTCTTGAACTTGTGATTGCTTCTGACCTATAAATATGCAGCCAGACTCTTGGCTTTCTCAAAAGAACTCAGGCACAGCCATCTAGTTCTGATCAAGTGACACATGGGAGTAAATGAGGGACAGATATGTGCTGGGGATTTATGTTAAAATTTAAACAAAGGAAAAACACTCTCGATATCTTCTGCTCCTTAACCCTACTAGCTTGTTGATGTATGCACGTATTCAACAAATGCATATGAAAAAACAATTGGGGAAGAATTTTGAGAGTCACCAATAGCCAAAAGTTGTTTACTGACTCATGCTAGCCAGCTTTAAGCCATTAGTAACTGTTGAGGACAGTGATAAAAATGTATAAGACTGTTGCAAATGCTCTTTCATGTTTACTTTATAAAATTGTGATATATATATATTTCATGAATATCATTTATTATAAAGTAGTTTTTTTTCATTTTTTTTTTGTATTTAACTCCTTACAAAATCTCTTAGGTTTATTTTCCCGTTTTTAAATAGGGGAATTGAAGCTTAGAAGGCAACATGACCTAAGGCTTCATGATTTTGAAAACTGTTCCTTTCACATAACAGGGATCAAAGATGTATTCGCCAGTGAATGAGACCACTGATGCCCATATATATCTTCAATCAATTGATTCTTCTTACTTGCCAAACATTTATTTCTTATTCCAGGCTCTCTACCTTCTCCTCAAACAGTTTAAAATTACCATTCAGGCCACAGGATATAGAACACAGAAGATAACTTTGAAAAAAAAAAAAAAAGGACAAATGCTTTGCCTACATATGGCTTATAAAGAAACTTTTATGACAAAACAGATGGTTTATAAAATAGAAATGATTCTCAAACCCAGCTGACATTATACTAATTAGATGATCAGAAGGCACCTACCAAAAATGATCTCATTGCAATACCAACATTTATAAAACATCATGCTTGCCTCTACTTCCCAACAGGTTCTGTCAAAACCTCACTGCAATTCTTTCTTCAAGTTGAAATTCATTATTCTTAAAAAAAAAAAAAAAAAAAAAAAAAAAAAACGTGCTCTTTCCTCCTCAGACTATTGGAGACATCCTCCCCTGTGGGGAAAAATGGAAATTCTTGGCTCATCAAAGTGATGCGTTAATAATCTTGGCAATAGTTCAGTTTAGTATGGGTCCTTTCCAAACTTCTACTTCAGACTACTTTCACATAAAGTCTCCTGGAGTGACAAGCCTCACATGATTTTCAAGCTGGTTTTCTCAGGCAGAAACTTCCAATGTATTTCTCTATCTGCAATGTAACCTAGATGAATCAATTTCCAGCGTGTGATCTAACTTGGAACTTGGAACTTGGAGCAAAATGATTTTCACTTTCAATGTCTGTCAAGTCCTGAAAGCAGGTTCACATGGTCTGTGACTAGCTGGGCCTCTAAAGGTGAAATACCATAGCCCTGATGGAATTATCATGCTTCACCTTGCATAAGTTTTTCCTATATTGTCTTTTTATATATGAGTCAATGTTTGGAACAACCTACACACTTTTAGCATATATGTTAAATCATGCTAAGAACTTGTAGTGTATAAACACACACACACACACACACACACACACACACTCCCCCATGCATAGGTGCATAAATATTTTAAGTCAACAAATGTTTATTTGTATAATATTGTGTGCTGGGGAAAATTAATGTATGGGTATCAATTTCTTATAGAGCCACAAGGGTTAGGAAAGAGTACATATAAATTATTAATTACAAAAGGCTAAAATAAGTTGAACAGACAGACCTTTTGCATCAGGGATTCAGGTAGGTGCATCAAGGAGGAATCGTGTGTCCAGGGCTGGTAGATATGTATATAATTTATTAGGCACATATTCATGTAAAAATTAGAACTGGCCAAGAGGTTAGATGGGATGAATGATGTCTTAATGCCAGCTTGATAATAAGCAAGTAGCCACAATTTTGAAAATAAATAGGGGAATGAAGATGCTCTTTGGCTTTAACGAGATTAAGAAACTAGAAAACAATTTGAGCATAAAGATCTGCCATGTTATAATTAATTTCTCTCCTCCTTTCCTCCCTCCCCTCTTCACTATGTAAGTATATAACAGTAGTTCCCTGACAGTACAATACATGAAAATATTAATAATTCCAATAAATGAAAATATTAATAAGTTATGTGATTTTCTCCTAAAATATGTATATTTAGTGAAGTATATTTTCCTATTAAGTTAGGCAATATCACAGCAGAAAATTCAAGAAATGAAGAATAAAAAGAAAAACAAAAATATCTCTTCTCCAAAAATTACTACTAAAACTTTAAAAATTTTCTTATATCCACTCATCTAGTCATATGATTCAAACATGTTTCATTCTATATCTACATGTACTCACATACATACCTGTGTCCAGCTTTTGTTTTTTTCATGACATGCATTTCTTCATTAAATCACTACTTCTGTCCTTTAACCATTCCATGAATATTGCTTGTTTGTGTGTCAAACTTTTGGTCTTACATGAGATGCTAAAATTTAATTGTAGTATGTAATTTTGCTTTATTATTTTTTTAAATTAGAATATCAGAAATGAAATTAGTCAATTGTGATGAATTAGCATCTAAATCACTACGAATGAGGTCATATGGGGCCAGGGTTGTGGCTCAGTGGTAAAGTGCTTGCCTAGCATGTCTGAGGCACAGGGTTCAATCCCTGGCACCACATAAAAATTTAAAAAAATAAAATAAAGGTATAAAAAAAGAAAATAAAAATGAATGAGGTCATATGTTGGAACCATTTTAAATATGTATTTTAAATACATACATATATTCTGATTACATATATCAAATGCAGAAAATTTGGAAAGAAAACATAAGATATTCATATTTCTACCCCTTAAATATAACCATTGATAATATTTCAATATTTATCCAATGTACATATGTGTCTCATTTAATGGTAAAATTTTGTTTAATTGGAATTGAAAAATTTTTACAATTTGTGTTTCCTAAATAGTATAAAATATCTTATTCATGAAAGTCATAGTTGATATTACAATGGTTAATTGCTGCTTTAAAATCCTATTGATGTAAAATATATTACTGATTTAAATCCCTATTTTGAGGACAGTTAGTAAGTAAGGCAGTGTGTGCTTTCTTAAGAAATATATCTTAGTTTTGGTTTTTATAACTACTTAGAATAAATATAAATTAATTCACTAACAGTTTTGGCATTTATAATTTATACACACACACACATTAAGTTACATAGCAATAAGGAAAAAATATATTTTAGTTAATTGTAAAGATTCTAGCTTGACATGACTACAACCACCTGGGTTGTTCACCATTATACCCACCAAGTGACTCTGGTACACATTCCAAACACTACTGAAGAAGTTCCAAGATGTCTACTGAGAATTGTTAGTCTGTAAACAAGTCAGGATGGCGCCTGGCATTTTGCCAGGGGGAGTGGTTTGTGAGGTGGCGCCAGGGAGCCATTAAGTGTGGAGATTTCTTATTGGTTGACTGCTGTATCTAGTTTATGTTAATTAAGATAAGCTGTGTGGAATGTATAAATACCTCTGTTGTCCTACAATAAACGGCTCCCTCTCCTGCTGTATCAACGTACACAAGTTGTTTGTCACCCCCCCGTTATTTTGCTGCAGCCGGACTGCGGCAGAGAATGTTTTGCTGGCCACTAATACACTTCTTTTCCCCCTGTACGGAAGGAAGAGTGAATATGAGGGAAGTTCTATCACTGAGTTACATTCCCAGGTCTTTTGTTTTTAGGTAGGCTCTCACTAAGTTGCCCAGGCTAGCCTCAAATTTATAATCCTTCTGATTCAAACCCCAAAATAGCTGGAATGATAAATGCATTCCACTAAACTTGGCTTCCCAGCTGTTTCGTTACCATCTACCAAAACTATAAGTAGTTCTTTATACTATTTTCTTTACACATAACCATAATCATATGATATTTGGAATATTGTCCTTGTTTTGTAGTAGGAAATGGATGCACAGAGTGATTTACCAACTTCCCATGATCTAAAAACTATGTTTCTTGTTTTATATCCTTGAAATCTATGGACCTGCTTCCAGGATCATTAATATTATTAATATTATTATAGCTCTGCTTTACAGTGTAACATATGTATACACACATTCATATGTGTGTGTATACACATGTGTGGGATATATGACCTTTAGTTTGAACAATTGTGATTTAACTGAAAAACTGATCAACTAGGAGTTTGAAACTTTTAATTTCTCACCCTAGGTCTTCTTTTTATTGAGATGGTATACAAAGTGCATATATTGTCTATAACCAGTTTTATCACTATTAAAATTAAGTCATTATTTGTTTTAGTCAGGTTTTTTTTTTTTTTTTTATGCTGTGACTTTAAGACTGCTCCAGTACAACTCTAGAGGAGGAACATTTTAATTGGAAGCTTACAGTTTCAGAGATCTTAGTCCATAGAAGGACAGCTCTGCTCCTTGGGGCTCGATATGAGGCAGAACATCATGATGGAAGAATGTGGCAGAGGGAAACAGCTCACATGATGATCAGAGAGCAGACAGTGGTTTCCACTTGCCAGATACAAATATGTACCCCAAAGCCATGGTCCCAATGCCACACTCCACTTACCTCCAATTACCACTCAGTTAATCCCATGAGGGATCAATTCACTGATTATGTTAAGGCTAAACCCAAACATTTCTCCTCCAAATCTTCTTGCATTGTCTTGCACATGAGATTTTGGGGGACACCTCACATCCAAACCAGAACATCATTTATTCCTACTGCATTGGGATAAGTGTATATATGTCAGGAAATAGTGTGTACTTAATAAATCTTATTTCAGGGAGGAATAATAGCACATGGCATACAGCATGGGTGTACTTGTATGACCTGGCTTGGTTTCTGCTCTGCCACGTTACCATGAACCTTTGCAACTACTCAATGTCTCTGGGTTTTGCCTCCTCTTTTATTGGTTTATTTAAGAATTAAATAGAGCAGTGCATATAACATGATTGGAGCTATGTTTGATACTTACTATAGGGACACTAAGTTCTATCCTCTTCTCTTAAATAACAGGTACTGGAAGAGAGATGAAAATGTACAGATCACACAAGTCACAGATATACTAAGGTACTGCTTTGTACCCACTATTTTTTCTGGTCTACTTATAACATCTCAAAATATTAATTTGGTCTCATAATTCTAGGGAGGGCCTACACTTACAGTGAGATCTGGAAATCACCATCCAGAATTTGAACTTGAACCTCATAAACAAATGTAGAGGTTGGGAAGGCCTTGAGGGTACAGTGCTAGAGAAAACCAAATAAAGGTGATGTGCAGTTTTAGAACAAGAGGACAGTTAAATGGAGACGGCCAATAGGCAGCAGTTAATATCAAAACCCAAAAGTCCATAATGAGAATCGCTAAATCTTTACCTGGCCTTGCATCATTAAACTGTGTTTGTAGGCATGGCAGGGTGGAGTTGGCAAACAGGGAACATGTGTGTTTGTCAAAATTGTCTACTTTCATTGAGCTTGAATAGGAACCAGCTATTTTTTGTTTAAGATTTTTGTTGTTCGTTCCAGAAATTCTGCTTCACGTGATTAATAAGCAGGGAAAGAGGAACTGGGGTAAGGAGACAAGAAAGAGAAGCTAAAAGACAGATAAAAGGAGAGTGGACAGGACCAGCCAGAAGACACTGATACCTTGAGATCGCAATGGAGATAAGAAAGAAGCTCTATTTCCACCTCATTTTTCAAATAACTAAAGAAATCTATGGGAAAAAAATATAATAACATGCAGAAGCTAACAAAATATTTAAGTAAAATGAATCATTTTGTTCTAGACATATCTAAAGCTTCCCAAATGGTTTAATGAACTGGAAAGGACGAGGACAGCTATGCAAAGATGGTGAGATGGAACACTGTCAGTTTTGTTTTAGCAAAAAATTTCTTTAAGTTTTCTGGTTTTATAACTCAATGAAAGTTTTCTTCTTTTGTACTATAAACAAAAATTACAGTTTCTAATATATAATTTATATTTTCTTTCATGTTTTTGATAGTAATGCACTTATCTCTGTGAAATATTTATTGGAGGAGGGGATAACCTGCAAACTAGAAAGGTGCTACAATTCCCTCTGCAGGTAATGAGACTTTCTCCATTGGATCAGGCTTGTGTCACTCAGGGAACTGAAATTGTTTATCCAGGACAGAAAGAGTGCCAACTGTTTTTGGAGTTAAGATTTCCCTATGTTCCTGGGAAAAGAAAACCAATGTGTCCAATGCCATATTTAAGAGAAAACACTCTATTAAAATTTAAAATTTCCTCAGAGATACTGTCCTTGTGGTCATGCATCACACTGACCAGTCCACTTTATGACTGGGGATTTCTGTCAGCCATCATGGCCCATTCCATATGGAGCTGAGTTATGAAACTGAAGACAAAAGACAAGGCAAATCCTACTACATGGACTTATGCCTTGAGTGAAAAAAGGAATTAGAGGAATTGGTCATGGAATAGTTTCAAGAAAAGGCAACCTCTTGTTGTCAGATTTCCATCTACATTTTCTCAAGTTTTGTGATGTGTAATGGGAAAATACTGACAGCAAGGAATAACAAATAACAAAAAACAAATTTTACAAATAAATAACAAAAACATATTCTACTAAAACTATGGTAGAGAAGTCTAGCACTAACCAGTATCTGGTTTTCCCCTCTCTCTTCATTCTGCTTCCATTTTCTTATTAAACCACAGTTCTAGTCAATGAAATGCGACTGGAAGTTACATGTGTCATTTCAGTTTGAGGCGATGAAAAGACTATAAATGCTTCATTATTTTCCTCCAACACCCTGTCCTTAAGAGTCATGAACAACATGTCAAAATTGTAAGTATCACCTAAACATTGTGTTAGGCTTCTAAGATTGTGAGTTTGTAACTGAAGTATAGCCTAGAATACTGAGTATTATTGGTGATTAATCAAGGCTTTGTCATTCCTGAGCATGTAGCAGACTCATAGTCATCACCAATATCAACCATAAATTTTTGAGTTTTCCAAGTATTCCAAAAGAAATCAGACTTCCATACAATATAACTGACTCATTAACAGAAATTGGTATGATTTTATTCCACTGTTATGTCCAGAATCTAGGATTATGCTGCCTTGTTTTTCCACATTAAAGTGATTTGTATGAGCACATGTTTATAAAAGTATTCACATTATAGTTTTTTCTTAGTCATCTTTTGGGATTGCTAGAAGATATTTTTACTTTTCATATTCTTCCCAAAGAATCAAGCTGTAAATATTAGGATGAACTATATAAAATTACCAATATTGACATTTTTTGATCAACAATTTTATAAGGTGCCAACTAATGTTTTGCTTGTTTTAAAAGATAAAGTATTTTACTTCATAAAAGCTGGTTTGATTTCTTCTTGACAATCAAACATTCTTTCTGCTAAAGAGTGAACTGAGAGAGTTTTAAAAGATCAGGGATTCAGATCTGCAAATTATAGTGTTGTGTTTAGTGGGCTTTCTCTCCCCATCTATCTGTGGGAAATTAAATTGGGGCTTTTATGTGCTTAAACAACTTCAAAGTCTATCAGGAGCAGAAATAAATCTAATATCCAACAACAAAATGTGTATGGAAATTACATTTAAAATTATTGAGGCACTGTTTTCATTTATTGCTAAAAAAGACTTATGGATTAGTTCTAGGTGAATGCCATTCTAAACCACTTGATTTATAAACCTTCTACCTAATAAAACTCTAGTTTATATGCAGAAATTTGTTTATTTCTAGGGAAATAAAAATTATTATGATTTAGGAATCCGAAACTAGCTCATTAATTGGAAATGTTGAGTAAATCCTTTCTAAGTGAATGACCAACAACCACAGAGGTAATTTTCTATAAATAATTTTGCCCATTAAGATTCTCAGAAATATTTGTTAACCCATGAAATCATGAAGACTGATTTAAGTGCAATCTCGAGTAGAACACATTATTAATAAACAATAACCAGTCTGATTAAACTACCAGTTCTCAGGATTTTTCAGAACAGGAAATTGCAGTGACGCCCCATTCAAAGCTCTTTGACAACACTGATTGAGCACCTACCATCTGCCAGGCACCATGAGAAAATTTAAAGGGAATATAGATAAATAACTTTGCCAAGCTCAAGTTTAGGTAGCTAGTTAGTTATTATATTATCCATATAATAGGATGTAATAAGTGTTCTAATACAGATATGTTCAAGGACATTTGGATATACTTGTGGGGAAGTGAATAATCATGCCTAGGGATGGATACAGGCCATGGGCTATATTTTACTCACATCTTAGTGTGTAAGAGTTGGTAAGTTCACTCAAGGTATAACATTAGAGGTGGAGAGTATGTGGGTGGTGATGTGGGAGATAAGTATGCATGGCAAGTCCAAGTATTTACATGTTGATTGGCTAAACCTTGAGGTGCATGGCAGAAGAAGAAGAAATGAAGATTAGTTTAGAAAAGCCACTTGTGCTGTTTCCAACAGAATGAAAGGAGAAAAAAGGTAAAATTTAACTGAAGGTACTAGAGACTTCTTGAAAGATCCAGAGTAGTGAAATAAAAAGATCAGATGGAGAGGGCTACTCTTCCTGATGAGTGGTTGGTGATATGAGTTACAGATGTGGAGACCTGCTTCCTAGGACCATTCTTATTCTAACATTTGAGTTAAACTTCTCTACTCCATATTTATGCCTTGGGAAGTATTATGATTTAATTATGAGGTGTCCCCAAAAGCTCAAGAGTGAGATAATGGAAGAAAGTTTAGAGGTGAAATAATTAGGTTATGAGAGTCTTACCATAACCAGTGAATTAATCCACTGATATGGATTAACTGGCCAGTGATTGTAGGCAGGAAGAATGTGGCCAGAGGAGGTAGGTCACTAGTGGTATGGTATTTTGGTTTATATCTTGTCCCTAGTGAGCAGAGCTCTTTACTTCCGGATTATTTCTGGCTTTCCTCTACCATACCCATCTGCCATAATGCTGTGTCTCACCTTGGGCTTAAAGCAATGAAATCGATTGTGGAAGGACTGAGACCTCCCAAACTGTGAGAGTCAGAAAAACTTTTCCTCCTCTAAAATTGTTCTTGTCAGGTCTTTTGATTTTAGTGGCAAAAAAAGCTGACTAACATTGGAGAGAATACATAGGGATACTCAACCTGATTTCTGCCTTCTTGTGTATTCTATGGACAACTCCACTCTTTGCCTTAAACACCTCTCCTGTATCTTTCCAAATCATAAACACTAGAATGTTGTCCAGTTTCTACTTCAAGTAAAAAAAAAAAAAAACAAAAAAACACAACAGCAACAACAACAACAAAACAATACAGTGAAAGAACAGATTTTGTTCCCTGTAATGCAAACCCTATCATAAAGCAGAGAAGAACAAAGTCAGAATTACTAAAATGATGTGACTTATTTCTGAATGTTGAGGAAATAAAGATGGCAAAAAGAATAATTACAAGCAGAAATACAGTGACAAGGAATTGTTAATTAGGCATCTAGAAGCCGCTATAAGAATTCCTTGCCTCCTAGAGAAAAATATAAAACCTAACAGTCAAAATGGCAGCCTGCTGAGTAAAAGCACAGGGCTTGGTAAGACTCGACATGAAGCAGGGCAAAGTACATTCTGAAGCCCATTAAGCCTTGGGAAGACTATAAATAAGAAAGTCCGGAGATGAATCCAAAGTGGTTAATGAGGCCAAATGTCTTGATTGACCTAAGATAGTTGCTCCGGAGGGCATGATGGCTTATGTGCTGAGACTGGAAGCCTCCCAGCAGGAATGTCAAATTGATTCTACCTGTGTGGCTTTAACACAATGTGATCTGGGCCCAAGTGTCTGGATCTCCTGGAAATCCAAGAATATTCATCACATCTTATCACCCATTAGTCAGTGACATTTTATGTCTCCCAGCCAAATTTACTTATTTTTTCTCTTCAGAGTTAAAATATTTACTTCTTTCTTAGACCTAGGACATATATGCATTGATCAGCTTTCAATGATTTAGTCAGGCCAGATTGAAAGGCATTCATCTTATTTTTAGGAAAATGAATCAAGAGAAGACACATCAAAAGAAAGGACTACTGAGATGATTATGTTGAGTTAAAGATGTATCATTAACATTATTTATTTTATAAATAAAAATAGCTAAGTTTTTGGAAAAGTCTCATGTACTAAAACTAGTTATAAATTATATTTATAACAAGAATATGTTTAATTTTAACATGAACTAATGTGATAGTCTCTTTACCCCATGTTATATGCAGTTGAAGATAATACTATTACCTGTCTTAAAGGATTATTGTAAAAGTTAGATGAAAAATTGCTCCTTGACTAACAGAAAATGAGTGTTAATAAGTGTAAGCAATTATACTTGGGATCATTTCCAGACCTATGAGTAGAGGTGCTCACCTCCAGAACTCTTAGGTCTTGGAAGGGAGTATTCACAGGCATGTGCAATCATATTTGAACAGTGGCAGAAGCACATTCAATTCACAGTAGTGTTACAAAACAGGACTAGATAGCTAATAGGGAAGCAAAGAAATAACTGTCAAATACTTTGAATGGCACTTGCTAGATTGCCATCCCTTCAAGCAAGAGTATAACTAGTATGAGATGAGAGGGCTCAAGGAAGGCTTCATGGAAATATGCTTTGGCTGGTGTCTCATCAAGAGTGGCTAGGTGATGAGAAGGGAGGTTATGAGCAGGAGACACTGTATGTGCATGATCCATTTTAAGTCAGCAAGTCTCTTTTCCGTTGGGTGGCACTCAGCTACTAGGCTGGAGAGCTTAGCCTCGGTGGGTCTGTAATTGCCATCAAAAAGAGTCAGAATTCAATTCTAAGGAAGGGAAGAGGGTCTATCAGAGGTTTATAAGGAGAAGAAAAGACCATTTCAGAGGCAAAAGTTAGAGAGTCTAAATTCTATGGAGAACGGCGATTAGCCAGCGAGGCCATTTCTTCCCTTGTCCCTTTTGGCATCTTTGTACCACTGCTTTCCAAGATCCTGTTCAGGCATCCAGACTAAGAGCACTGACTTCCTTTTTATTAAAGAGGGCTGAGTTTGAACTTGTTGAGAAAATCATGAGGCCAGCTTCTTTCAATAATTCCTTTCCTTTTTCTTACTGCAGTGCTCTTGCTATAATTTATTCATCCCAGGGTGCACTTACCGAGTGCATCTGCTTCATCATGATTTTATTATTTCTTCTTGCTTTAAACTTGCATGAACCACTGAGCAGCAGAGATGATAAATAGGGAAAACATCTGGACTATTACTAGATGACAGTGTGGTTAGGTTTGGTGGGGGGGACTTTGTCGATTTAGTCATCTCTATAGACTTGCCCATTCATTTCCTAAATATTAACTTTCTCACTTATTTTTCAATATTCAAAATGAAGCCTTCCTCATTTCCTAGATGACCTGCTTTCCTTTTACTATATTTATTTTCATAAACTCATTCCCATCAAGTCACTCCCTGCAGAAAAATCCTCTAAATGTTCAAAGTCTAATTCCTTTTTTAAGGAATTAGGGCCTTCAGAATCTGCTCAAATTGTATTCCCTTGACACTTTCTACAAATTCCAATTTATTCAAATTGTTTCTCAAACAATTTGCTGTACTTCTGCTGTAAACTTTGATTTAAAAGCCTCCCTTTCTCTTTTGTACAGGACCCAACATTGACCTCACATTCTCTGTAGACCATCTCCTATGCTCTAGCTTCTTTTAGAATTCTTATGAAAGGCGATGGTTTTCTCGATTATATTACTTAGGTGATACATGTGACCTTCATTCTAGAATTTTAGGTTTTCTTTTGTGTAGATGATGTTATACAAAATAAAGGTTAATTATCAAAGCAGAAAGAAAAATAGTGATATTGACCAAAATATGTCATTTCCTCTGCTTCATCAATAGTAGTGGTTATGGGCTTACATGTAACTTTAATTTTAAAATTTGGTGTTTAATAGCAATTGAATAAAAAGTTTAGGAAGCTATATTCCACTAAAACATCACTTAACACACATACTTATACACTGGTTCACAATAATATTTTTCAGATACTAGAAAACAATGTATAAATATGTGTTAAATTGCCTTAGTTTGGAATCGTGCTGCCATTACTTTTGGGAGAAATAAAAATGTGAATTTCTTCCATTGTGATGTAATAAAGACTTCTCATTTATTTGCTTGGTGCAAGAGAATGATCACATTACCCATTACCCCTGAGGGAACAGGCTGCTTCCTCAATCTTCCTGCTTTAATCTCTATATCTGTACTTATTAAAATGTATCCTTGTATCTAAATATAATAGGATTACCTATCTATTGGGAGCTAATGCTACTTTATTGCTTGGTGAGATCCATAACCCAATACTTAAAAACAATGAACACAAAGCACACTGAAGCTATTCAAATGGCACATTTGTAGGAGTATCCCGGTTGCAAAGATGTGAATCCAATTCAACAGTATGCAGATAAATTGTACCTCGGAGCTTTCATCCATAAGCTAGCTTTTTTACAAATACCTATTTGCCTGTGTGTAGTTTAAGAAAAAGCAAAGAAAAATGAGATAAGAAAGTGATTTTCTAGTTTAAGCCCTTAAGAGTTTTGGACTAAGATAATCAGACCTAATTCTGTTCCAAAAGCATACCAATTTCACCACAAAATACAACTATTATGAAAACTACATATGAGGAAACATTTTAAAAGAATGGGTCAGAAAACAAACCAATTTATAGTGTCTTTTCTTACTATTGGAATAGGTAGAGTGCTAGGTTAGATCAACTAGTTATAGTTGTTCAATTTATGGAACTTTGCTAAAAATCTTAAGTCTCTGATTAGAGACAGCAATTTACTTTGCATCTCTAGAAACATAATCATACATAGAAATATGTCAACAATAATCACATGGTGATAACATTTTATTGAATATTATCTGCATTTTTATCACTATTGTAGGCAATTTTATCTATTATCAATTTACTCCTCTGTTTGATAAAGCTATATAAAATTCTATGGTAGTCACTGTGACCAAGGAGTGGAGAGGAAGGGAGAGCGTGATATAAAATTAAAATTCAATGAAAACATAGTCTGTACTTTCACACAGCTAGCTATTTGGGAGGGAGTTTGATACACATCTGTCAAATTGAAAGAAACTGAAGTTGGAAAATACAGACTGTACAGATTACATATGAGAATGATGTTTTGTAAGAAATGCAAATAGTAGACCAATGCTTAAGGAAAGCCTGTGATTTGCATCAAGATTGGCAAATAAATTGATACATTTGCAATTAACAAAATATTTTAAAAAGATATGAGTTTTTAGGATTTCTTTTCCTTCCATTTCAAAAAAACAGTTTAACATCTAATCAGCAGTCTATGTATTCATACATGCCATTCCACTCTACATATCTCTGTATATCCAAATGAAAAATGTGAGATGTCCACAGATACTACACAAGCTCTAGAGAAAAGGAAATGAGTGTTGGCATGTCTGGAGATTTGTGATGACACAGTCTTGCTTAATCTCCAACTGGGGGTACCTGATAAATAGTAAATAGTGAGAGAACAAAGCACTTCAAATGAGAGTTCTTCCAAGTCCTTTTGTTTCCCTCCTCCTATTTCAGTCACCCTTTTAAACCTTTTATTTTCCAACATTTCTTTTGAATCTATGGCTCTCATCATTTGGTAGAAATATTAGCATCTTGAGTGCTATCAGTACCTTTAAAATTCTTTGTCCTTGTTTCTGGTATTCTCTTGGGTAAGCTAGTCACTGAGAACTGAGGTCATGCCACAGCCTGTGCTGGGTGCTGGAAAAGAGAATGGAAGGGATTTGCATCCTTTTCTGAGGGCCCTACCAAGCCCTGGTGTGTAGAGGAAATTTGAACAAAGGAAAGTCCTGTTCTCCAGGAGGGCACATGCATATTGCCAGATTTTGATTTTGTGCCTGCTCTCGCTCAGGAATTTTTCTAGAGATCCTATGAGCTATAGAGAAGAACATCTGCTGCAGATTCACTTGTGTTATGTTCGTTCATAAATCAGTTCACTACTGAATGTATCATTAAATACCAAGGACAGCAAGAGTAACTCCTTCCTTTTAGAATCTGTCATTTCATGACAAATGATATTAGTAAATGCATTGACATTTTTATCAATATCAACATTTATTGATTTCAAAAGAATATTATGTACAAAAAGAAAAATAAAAACATAAAAAGTGCTAGTATTTATACTAGTTCCTGTAGAAATTTTCACCAGCATACAGCAAAAATATTGGCCTAAGATTTCCAATGAGACAGATGGATTCTGAAAGTGTTTCTCTGTTATATTTTAATTTTTATAGCTTATAAAATTATGTTGATAGCTAAAATTTATTGATAATTTCAACATCCTAAGTATTTCCACTGATCATCCATTTGACATCATTACGGTTTTATGGATAGGTAGATACTATTATCATCTTCAGTTTACAAATGTGAAATCAGTCTCAGAGTCCAGAAAATTGCCCAGTATCAGTTAATCAGTCAGTTAATAAGTACTAGTAACAGGTCTCAAATCAGATAATTTCAATCCTAACAGAAGGTCTTAATTATTATACTGGAATTCTTAGCCCCAAAGCCTTTACTCTCACATCTACTTATCACGTGTCAAACTTAACAACAGGAATTGTTTCCCAATTATAGTTCCATTTTACACTCTTCTTTGGCATATAAAATCTGGAAATGCCTGGTCTAGAGTCTGGGCTTCAAGTCCTAGGGAATATAGCCTGCGTTGTTGGGAAAGACATTAACTTTCCCTGTGGCCAGCATTTAAACACTTGCCTAGAACAGATTAGCTTCCTATCAGCAGCCATCATGGCCACGTGGCCAACATCCCTGAGCAAGGAGATTCGAGGACATTTAGACAATAACTAGTGTTAAACTGGCTTATAATTAACTGCATGATTTTTAGATTTCAAATTGAATTTCATTGAAACTGACTAGAGAAAACTAAGGGATTTATTATGTATTTCTAGCAAAAAAAATGGGTCTCATTAAAGCTTTACCACATTGATGTTCAGACAGAGCTACTCTGAATACTCAAATATCTACCTTGTTGGCTCATTCCATGATCCACAGCAATTCATAAACACTGAGCACCTTTGAATATCTTGGTTATTACTGCCATAGTCCAGAGAATGCAATTAAAATTATGACAAAAGAAGGGAGAATGATCTGGGAAAGAGTTTAGGATATGCTTTCCTTAGAATATCTTATCAGCATTTTAAAACACGTATGTATTTATATATTACTTGTATAATTAAAATTTTAATTTTCAAGGATTCAATCCCTTCATTACTTCATCAAATATTAATGGGATATCTAATATGTCAGACCTGCTGCCGGTCCCAGATGATTCAGCAGTGGATGAAATTAAAAAGATGGTGTATCTCATGCCTCACACAGTTTGGAGACAGAGGGTGGTTCTTAGAGACCCAGATCAGCCTACCTGGGTTCATATTTCATCTCAGCAGTGATTAACTGAATGTCAGTGCTCAAAATATATACCTTCATCTCTCAATGTTCTAATATAAAATATCATGATATTGCTATTAGCATCTCCATTATAGAGTGGTATTGAACATTATATGATGTTTATGTATATATAATATGATATATATATATTATATACATGTATGAAAAAGGCTGATACAGATGGTCATGTAAAAATGGAGATTCTTCATAGCTCTGAAATAAATGGCATAGAAATGTGATTTATAAAATAAAAGTTACTATACAAAGAAGAAAAAAATAATAAAGTATTTTGCTTAAATGGACAAAGACACAGATTCTGGACACAAATTGCCTGGGTAAAATCCCAGTCCACAACATCCGATCACTGTAGCTTTGAGTGAGTTGGCATTTCCCAGTTTTTAGATCCATCTATAATGAATAATGGTACATATTCCGTGGGGTGATATGATGACTAGGACAGCCTAGGCAATTGTATATGATCCCATAATTAGAAAAGCCTCATGCTTGCCCTAATGCTCTGAAACTGCCATCTTCAAACTTTTAATTTTTGAATAAGGAGTTCAGCAGGATTTTTTTTTCCCACCATACCTCCAGAAATTGTACATAGACAATTCTGGTGAGAATCAAATGAATTCTTATATGTAAATGTTTAAGGAGAGTTCCTGACACAAAGTGCTATGTAAGTAATGACTATTATTAGAAGTCTTTTTATTCACATATTCGAAATTCTTATTTCCAAGTTACTTTGTAGATGTTTGTTTTCAGTAGAATAAGATTACCATTTGTTCTTGTTCAGACTTAAGTTAACTTCCATATAGCATATCAGCTGATATGAAATGCCATGTTTATGCAGAACACGCTGTTATATGACAGAACTTGACCTAAAAGTTCTTAATGATGACTCACAGCAGTCCAGAGTGAGATGAGGTGGAGTGGATCATCTTTAAAAAAGTCCCAGCACTTATGGAACATCTACTATGTGTAAGGCACTACTATGGTCATCTATTCCAGGCCTTGCTGTTCTCCTATGATTTATTTTGCTTACAAAATTTTGCCACTGTGGGTGTTCCAAAACAGTTAAAAACAGATAATGCCCCTGGTTATACTTCTACCTCTTTTAAACAATTTTGCTCAACATTTGGCATTACTCATATAACAGGAATCCCATACAATCCACAGGGACAAGGCATAGTTGAAAGAGCTCATNCCCATGTGACCCAGCCAATCGGCCTCAAGAGCAGGAGGATTGGGGGAGGTGGGGAGAAGCTTGTGTGGGAGAGAGAGGCTTGTGGAAAGCCGGTGGTGGCAGTTGAGGCTCTGAGGATTTTTCCTGAGAGGCTGTTTTGTTTGGCGTGTGTGGTTCTAAAAATAAAGTTAGTTTCTTTTGACAAGTGGCTTCTGATTGTGCCCAGCCAGAGATTATGAATCTAATGCTCAAGGCATCAAAGTATCTAAATTTAAATCCAGGTCTAACTTCAAGGATTAAATTTTCATCTTTATCTACTTCAAATATTGAGTACGTGAGTGGCATATTTGTGAGTTCATCACACACATAAATACATACTGCCCGGAAATGGTCAGGGAAAATATACTTCCATGATTTTTTCCATCCCATCAAAATCCTGAGGATAGGAGCTTCCTGGAATACAGGAGGATCCCAAAGTCCCTCATCCCAGAGGCAGAGTGATCTCCTAGACCAAAATCTCTGAGAGTGTCCACAGTTGCTCTGTTATTCTAAGCAATGATGAACTTCTTGAAAATATAATTTACGAAAGAAAAAAAAGCAAGGGAAAGAAAATATCCCTGAGGGGAAGTAAAGCCAGACAAAAATGAGAAGCGGAAGTTTTATTTTCTTATTTGTCCATTTTTGCATGGGAGACTGTTGCATATAAAGGTATCAGTAACAAAAACTACTGTCAGTTGATTAAAAAAAAAATGAAACAACAAAAATTTCAACCACTACATGCAAGCTCAAATAAAAATAATTATGGAGAAAAGTTTTCAAAAGTTAAAAGGTGCATCAACTAGAGACCTCCTTGAGCCAAAATACCACATAAATTTGAATTCAAATATCTAAGAAAACAAAGAAACCTGATGGAAGCTCCCTCTGTTCTGGTGTGACCTGGAGATCAACAGCTGCCTTAACTTCCCCTAAAAGCAGCTCTAAACTACAAAAGGAACAATGTTCAAAAGCAAAATAAAACCCAGGGATTCCTACCAGAGAACTACAAATGTGAATGGCAGATAATTTTCATCTCTATCTGTTGTCTAGGGTCATGAGTATAGGAGAATTCTCTGATGTCATCTCACCTTTAGGATAACAAGGAAGATGAACATCCTTAGATGAAAGGTAAAACAGGCCAGTCTCCTTTAAGACAATCCAAATAGAAGCTCTAACTTTCTATTAAAGTAGTACATTGCAGGTTATTATTACAAATCCTCCAAGTGAAGAGGCAAGTTCAATTTTCTCAGTGCAATAATTTAAAAATGTTAAGAAAAAGGCAGGGAATTCTTTCTGTTGGTTTTAAGCAAAACAAAGAAATTTGAAACTTATTATTGAAAATAGCATGCCTAATTCTTATATTAGTTTTTCTCTCAATTCTGAAAGTGTTGCTTAACACATGTGGATGTAGAATTCTATAAGTGTCATGTGGGTATTTCTGCATTTTTATGGCTCCTGGTAGTCTCAGCTGGTCTTCACTCCTCTCCTGGGTTCTGGTCTTTTTCCTTCCAATAGGCTAAGTTCCCTATCACCACGGCTCTTTGTACTTTTTGATCATACTGCCAAAAATATTGTTTCCTAACCACCTCGACTGCTTTATTTCTGGCTCGGCTCATTTTTCACCATCTCAATAAAATCTTAATTTCCCTGATTTTGGCATTTTCCCATGTTGTACAAGTTCATGGCACCATTTTAGTGGTTCTTAATGCAGGGGATGGGAAGGCACACTATATGGAGATGCAGACTAAAGCCTGGGACAGTAGTCTTCTCTGGAAATAAATATCTGTAAGTGATTTGGCTGCTGAGACAACTAAATTTTTGCTGAAATTACAGTAAGAACAAAACAAAAACAAAAACAACAAAAAACAGATTTCTAGCCTGAAATTTGGGAAACATACCTATTTGGATATGGGACCAGGAGAAACTATAGAAATTAGGAATAAGCAAAAGTAGAAAGGGATTATACTCATTGGATTAAACTAAGGAAAGTTTACCTATAATAAATGGATAAACATACCTGAGTTATTTTTCATTGCTTTCTAATTATATTCTACCTTATCTTGTGGCATGATCACACATGTGCCCTGGAACTGTCCCTTAAGCTGATTTTACCTTTGAATAAGGTTTATGCCATCAGCTGAGGTGGTGAAGTGTCATTTACCCTGTCTTACAAAGGATGATCCACAAAAGAGAGGTTAAGTCCTAAACTCAAGACCATGCTGCCAGGGAGCAACAGGGCCAGGATTAGAAGTCAGAACTCAGACCTTTGAAACTTTGGGTCCAATCTTTGCACATTGCTCTGTGGATCCCCTAAAGGATGACAATAAATAGTCCTGAGTGTCAACATAAAACAATCAGGTAAGATCAAAAGTTCTCAAGCGCAATCTGCAACTAAATTGGAGATCAAGTATACTTGCTTTGGGCAAGATCTGAAAACAATTTACTTTCTACTTAGCTAAAAACTGACCAGAACACTCTGAGTTTTTCCACTCATATTAACATAGTGAAACAAATGGAATAGACACCATCCAGCACACAGTCCCTCCCAGAGGTTCATTCTCCTACAACTAAGGCTCACTAAGAGTCACTAAGAGAAACACAAGAACCACAAACACTGCAGATGCTTTGAGGTTGCATTGCACTTATGCTTGAAAGGTTTTTCAAGTCTCTGGTGAGAACCTCAGGGCAGAGAGGAGGGGCTATGTGTATGGATTGGGAATAAGCCAGCCTGAACATTAAAAATTGAGACATGCCCCAAACATTATCATGGTCACTTTCTACCTAACAAGGAAACCTAGAGCTTGGGCATATTGTCTTACATGTTTGGTGGGCAGAGAACAGAGTCTGAGCATCAGGGCCCATCTCTTGCATGATCTCTTGAGGTAGCTAAAAGTTGATAGGAAATTCAGGATGTTCCAGGTGGAGAGGGAAAGCCAGGCTGCAATCAGGAAAGATTGTTAAAAAGCATGTTTTAAACATTGTGTAAGAAGAATTCAGAAAGAGGACCTGGATCTCCCAGTCTTTAGATAACTTGTAAATTCTTTTGTTTGCAAATTTGTGTTATCATTCCTAAAGAGGGTCACAAAATGTAAGCATTAGGATCCACAGAAGATTTTTTGTGGGTCCTGGAGGTTTTGACTTTAGGTTTCTCTTCAATTTCATTTCAAATGTGCCCTTCTAGACAAGTAGGTAGAGGAAGAGAGTATAAAGTTGAATTACTTAGTGGATGTGGGGGAATCTTTCTAGAGGTTTCAGAAAGAGCATATATTCTGTCCCTGAATCTCTACAAACATATTATTTATTTGGATACAGAAAAATGCCATAGAACTGGATAATGAGCACTATGAAGCTAACTAATAATTACAAGCATTACCAGAATCTCTAATAATTTCTATAAAATCCGGAAAAAGTTTGTGTTTGTGATGTGTATGCATTTGTGTTGAGTGTGCATATAGGTTTGATCTGTGTATTTATGTGTGTGTTTTTGTATATTTATGCTGTGTTTGTGTTGAGTTTGTATGTACACATATAGCTTTGAGCTGAATGTGCATTTGTGTTTGCATATATATATACCTTGTGTGCTATGTTTGCATTGACTGTGTGAGCTGGGTGTCCATTTGTATTGAGTATGTGTGTGCCTTTGTTTGCTATGTGTGTATTTGTGTTTGTGTGTTCATGTAGTTTTGAGTTGTATGTATATTTGTGTGTGTTGACTGTGTGTTTGAGCTGAGTGTCTGTTTATGTTGAATATATATGCATGTGTGTATATTTGACCTGTGTGTATTGAGTATGTATAGCTACTTGAGCTGAGTGTGTGTGTGTTTATGTGTGTTTTTGAGTCACGTATTTGTGTTCAGTGTGGATGTATGTTTGAACTGGGTATTTGTGTAGAGTATGTGTGTTTGACCTGAGTGTGTTGAGTCTGTGTGTTTGACCTGGTATGTGTTAAGTATGTGTGTTTGACCTGAGTGGGTTTATGTTTGAGCCAGTTGGATATTTGTGTGTCTTAGCTGTGTATGTTTACAGAGATTGTGTGTGTGTTTGACCTCTGTGTATTGAGTTCGATCTGTGTTGATGTGTTTGAGCTGTGTGTTTGTGTTGAGTGTATGCGTGTTTGAGCCAGCTGTGTATGTTTGACCAGTATATGTTGAATGTGAGTGTGTGTTTAAGCTGCATGTGTGTGTTGAGTATGTGTGTTTGAGGTGTGTATTTGTTTTCTACACCTTGGGGTTGGCACTAAGAAGCATGTATTGATTTTTATGAGGGAAAGAGAACATAAACAGAGGGATGAGAAAAATAAAACCAGCAAGACAGAGGGAGGAGGTGTAGAAAAGAGTGAGAACCAAGTGTGGGAAGAAATTATGGCTGGATGAGAGAAGCAGGGAAGCATGAAGAACACATGGCACCAGGTTTCTTCAATCATCAGAATCAAGGTTGTCTTGACCTATTCAGAAAATAAAGATATTAAAAAAAAAAGTCTCCAAGCCATCTAGAGAAAGTGACTCTCAGAGAAGTATTCTTTAATTGAGAAAGTCTCCTCTTGTCACCTGGGCTCCAAAGCCAGGCAGGGGGAAAGGAGCCATATGTTCCAACCTTTTGATTCTCATTTCACATTTTTGATGAATGTGTCTCTGAGGGGCCGTTGCTGCCAATGGCAAACTTTCTTTATGTTTTGGAATTTGCCTTCCAGCAGTCACATAAAATCTCCTCACTGCAAAATGCTAAGAAGATCTTGAGTTCTGAAGTAAATAAGCCATAATTGGTAGGGCATTTGAGTAGCAAATTTAAAACGCAAAACCACAAATTAAAGTACTAAAAGTTTACTAAAAAATAAAAATCATTATTTTTAGAAAACGGTTCCTTGCCCCCAAATGGCACAAAGTACTGGGGCTAGGTTCCAAATTTTTCCATATCTTAACCTCAAGTTTTTATTTTTTATTAATAATAATTATTATCATTATCATAAATGGTTAGCTACAGTTACTGACCTTCATATTTTGTTCATTACTGAAACTCCATAATTGCTTCTTTTTATATTTACATGATATTGGGCTTTCAATCTGCAATGTGTCAATATTTGGGTAAAATAGACATGTCACTGATTCTAGAAACACATCAAAATCTGAGGGATGAAGATACAAAATAAAGAAGGGAAAGGAGCTCTGACCAACTTTGTGAACAATTGACTTATTTTAACAACAGTTCCCAGATGGAAAGCAGCATACCCTCACTTTAAATTCATGACCTTTGGTTCTGTGCACCTCACCAGCATCATGATGCTAAATCCCCATTTGAACATAGAAGCAGTCTATGATGTGAAGACAGGCACAGTTACCCAACTTCTACTCCCTTCCCTCTACTTGCAAGAGTGTAATTTTATTTTCCTAACATTAGGTCACTAGGGTCTCCGAGGTCACCTGGCACACAGAAAGTTCTCAGTATTTATTCACTGAATTAATTATTCAGTGGGTAGGACATCTTCTTATGGGGCATTATCATTCCTCAGAATCTACACAAAAGATTCATATCTCGCTGACTGGAAAACACAAATCAATAATCTAAAATCCAAGAATAATAGAATCAAATTTCCAACCAATGGTGCCTAAGAGCCACATTCAGATTATTCAAGAGTATTTGCTCTTGTCTCCTTATACTACTGATAAAGCCAACTGTACCATAGTGATCCTAGTTTTCTAGATAATCTTGCTGCTCTTAGTCATTTGGCCACAAGTTCATTTCTTTTGCACAGTGCCTTGTAAAGAGAAGTAAAATGTGGACAGGCAAATAAAAGTTATAAAGGAGTAGGGAGAGAGAAAGGGGAAGAGAGATAGAACATACGTTCATATGGGTGTTTACTGGTTTTCCACTTCTGATTTCTATGGAAAAACAACAATGGTTAACTAGAAATAAATATAAATCTAGCTGCCAGATTATCAATATATTTTTATTGAATACTAAATGTCAACATTTAATAAGTTCCCAATCAAAATGTTGGAACATTGTCAGTTTTGCCTCTAAAACACCCTGTGTCTGAGCCGGGATGAATATGGACATCCTAGATGTAAATGTTAAATTGTCTTGGATGTTTCAGTCATAAGGCATCTTGAAATTCATTATTGTGAGTGGAGACTTACTAGAAGAACTGCAAAACTCGCACACATTGGTGTTCTGAAGCCCTTTGCAAGGTGTGAGACTTGATTCTGCCTGGCTCATGGTGCCACAGGCCAGGAGGTGTATTTTTACCTCCTCTCACATCTCCTCCAATCTCCTCTTAACATTCTCTTAGGCCTGTGGCTTAGACAAAAACAAGTCTTGCCTCTCAGCCAGTAGTGCTTAGTGTTAACGCATTTTGAGGGCTGATAGAATTTGTGGACGCTGTGGGCTGACTTTTCCACTCTTGAGAAATCTAAGCCATAGCTGGAAGGGGACTTTGGCATTAGATCAGAAAGCCCTGCCCCTTGTGGTGGGGACATCATTCTTCATGTCTGCCACAGACCTGAGGCATTGAAGAACCATTTCTGTCAGCGTTTGCATTCAAACCATGATATTGCCCTGGGGCTGGTGCATGCTTTTATAGAAAGACAGAAATCTCAATGTGCCACAAAAGAAGGGCTCAGCACTGAGAAACTCCTCACAAGATTGGCAGCTTCTGTTGAGCCTCAGGTTATGCTTTGACCACTCCTGAGTTTACAGAACCATAATCCCTCATTTTTGTGTCTATGTTGGAACTCGAGGTAAGAAGAGTGAGAAGAGAGGCAGGGATATTTTACTGTGGACACAAGTCAGAAGTATAGGATTCTGTCTCTTTTCATTCAAGTATTTTGCTATTGAAACACAGAAATTTAAAAAAAAATTCTATTTATGATGTGCATAAGAGTTCTTATATGATGTGCACATGCCCCACTAAACCCTGTATTTATTATATACCATATATCTATTAAGTCATTCCACAAATATGTACTAGCATATCAAGTAAAAGGAAGAATGAATGCATGGTTAGGATATTAGGAATCAGGGTCCATGGCATTTTGCCTCTGTGGAAAACAGGCTGAACCACAGGAAGCCAAGGATACATTCTAATGGTGGAGATGGAAGGCTAAATGCCTTAAATACAAATCAGATCTGCAATTGAAAATAATCTTTTCTACACTGTAGATAAAATTCAAGGGGTTAAAGGTATGGCAGTACAAGATTGGAAATTATTCAGCAGTACTCCAGAAAATTATAAATAGTGACTTTGACAATTATAGTTGAAATGAGGATGAAAGGAAATGGGTGGATCTGAGAGATGGCAAGTCACATTTTTAAAATGGCAAATAAGAGAAAGTAGTATCAGAGAAGAGGCTGAGGCCATTAGCCCGTGAAACTTAATGGGAACAAGGTGTTCTCTTAAAAGAACACCCTGGAAAATAACCAGGTTAAGCGGAATGATTGGCACCGCAGCTGTGGCCAAGTTGTACTCACTGGTCTATTAAGACAGTCAAGGAAAGAAGTTATAGAAGTCTACAGCTCACTATAGAGTTTTGAGTGGTAATAAGAATTTGGAAATCCTATGCACATAAATAGCCAAAGAATATCAGCAAGGAAGTGAGAATAAAGTACAGTGATCACCCTTCTCTATGGGGTTATATTTCAAGACTCCCTGTGGATGTCAGAAAACATGTAGAGTATTAGACTCTATAAAATATTTCTTCATCTGCATATATAGCAATGTTAAAGTTTAAGTTATAAAAAAATAGAAAAAATATCATGTATTGTAACAAATATTAGTTGAATGTAGTGTCTCTCAAATGCCACGAGGTTGGTAAATGCCATGGATATTCTGGACACAAAGATGATTCACATGCTGGGCATAAGGGAGTAAAAAAGCACAAGGTGTTATCATACTACTCAGAACAGCAAATCAAAACATAAATTATTTTAGGAATTTCCCATTAAAAGCTTGGGACCACAGTTAATGGTGCTAATTGAAACCACAGAAAGTGAAATCATCGATAAATAGGAACTACTGATCTGAGAGAGTAAATGGAAGCACTCTAGCATTTCATGGCTGAGGAAGAGAGACCAAGTTTGCAAATGAAATTGTAAAGTAGCAGTTAGAGAGTAAGAAGAAAGCTAGCAGAACACAATAGGATGAATACCTGGTAGGGAAACATGTAGGTCACCTCAGAGAAGGCATATTCAACAGGGTACAATGATCTTGAGATTTCAAGTGAGATGAAGACTCAAAAATGTCCTTTATGCTTGGTGTGGAGGTACACTGAAGTTATTGAACTGGGACCCAAGGAATATAATCAGAATAAGGAAAGAAATGAAAATATTAAGGTTGTTGGTCTGATGTAAAAAAAAAAAAAATAAAAAGTAGAGACCAAAGGACTAAGGATGCTTATGAGGTTAGTAGGAGGAGATCTAGGTAGGTCAAACTGTGCAAGCCAACCAGGAAGAGAGAAGGTTTTCTGAGTGCAGAGCCATGGACATGATACAGAGGTCAGGTCCAAGGGGTAATCTCAGAAGTGGGTGGGAAAGTTAGAGTGTAAGAAAAAGTTATTGGTGATGAGGCTGTGAGTGTCCTGATGTCAAACTGGAGTATGGCCACATTTTAATAATAAAAAATGAAGTGTGAAAAACTTTATAGATAATTGAAAGAAGAGGATGAACTGTGGTATAATTTGTCTCAAAGAATAATATTTATTTTTTAAGAACTGAAGGAGCAATTACTAGGAGAAGTGCAGTGGGTAATCAGTGGGATACCAAACCCATTTTTTAATATAAGCATGGAAACCACAGAAATCCCAGCCTTCTCTGAAGAAGGTTCACAGAAACAGTCAGGCATCAGTAAGGGGATGCTGCAAACAGTACCAAGATGGTCAAAAATGGGAATAGAAGGATATCTCTTTAATGTGGAACCATATTCTAGATGTCCTAGTGAAAGTCTATGAGAAAGTGAAGAAGTGGAAGTTATAGTGAGCAACCAGAAAATATGGATTAGGAGCTATAGATAGAGGATTGATGAAGGAAGGATGAACACTCAGAAATAATTACAATAAGAAACCTGGTTGAGTTTTCAGCAGTCTCTTCAACTCAGGCCTTTGGTTCTCTTATCAATAGATTCTGGCCTTTGTAATGACAGATACTTGTGCCACCATGGGGGTGAGATCAGGTGCAGTGGATGCTAAGGGTGCACGTTGTGGGGCCTAGGATGACATAGACCTCAGACTGTTGCTTGTCTCTGACCATCAGAAAGTTATAGAAGGCATCATATCAAATTATATGAGTTTATGAACCCACAGATAACATCCAGCCAGACATTCCAACTTAATTACCATGGACCACATTATTATGACTAAACCCCAAGCTGCTTAACTTTGTTGCTAATATGATCACTTTAAATAGCTTGTGCCTACTGGGCTTGGGACACATTCCCAGCAATAATTAATCCGGATGAAACCAATCCTTCTCTCCATTAATTAAGGAATGCCTTTTTTTCCCAATAAATTAAAGAAAATCTTCATTAGCAAATTGATACTAACCCACCATATCAATGATGAAAAAACAATCTCAGGAATGTGGTTCTCAAATGTTTTAGATCTATATATATTTAGAGAAGGCTATATCTGTCAATCATTTTATACTAGAGAAGAGGAGTGGACAGGATGAAACTGCATAAAGGAAAGAAGGTGGTGCAGAGAACAGTAAAAGAAATTGTATGGTGGTCTTATTGCAAGCACTTACTAGTTCAAAGATTAAAGCAGTCCTGAAACTAACATAGTACTATGATATATATGATGACCTAAAGAATGACATTTTAGGATGGCAATAAGAATGTGAGAGAAATGTAGACTTGAACACATACAAGTATCAGGCAGTAAGCCTAGAGCTATCCCAGCCTCTTATATGCAAAGCATCCCCAAGAGTTGGGGACTTAATTCAGAGGTCTTTATATGGTGATCCAAACTTCAGATGGAATCTTATATCAACTGAGACCAGTGGCCTAATAGGTCAGTTTGCTTGGATGTGTTTTCTGGTACAGGAAATCCCTCTTTACATTCATATCTTTTAAAAGTCCAGAGATGATTTGGGCATAGAAGGATCATTATAACCTTGCTTATTATTAGTGACCAACCTGAAGCACACAGAAGTTAGCTGCAGATCCAGGCATTTCCCACAAACCCTATATTTCTATTGTTCATGCTAGTATCATTTTCTAGTGTTTGTGGTGAAGCTAATGTCCTCCCCCGGCAAGAACACATCTTCCCAAAGCTACAAACTCTTGTTGAATTATTGGCCTTCTTAAAGGTCCGAGTCCAAGGAGCACTGTGTTTTCATAAAGATCAGTGGGTGCTTTCTATCTCCCTTCAACAGCTTAGGGCATCTAGAAATCCCCCTTTATCTTTTGATAAATCCCCTTCTCATATGAGGCTATGTAGACCTTTTCAGGAAAAGATACCCAGATGAATTACGGTTCTCCTCACAGTTCCTCACACTGCCATGTTCTCAGCACACATGGGCTACTTTGTATTTTATCCTCATACCAAAATTTAAATTTTAATTGATTTATGCAGTGTAGCTCCTAACAACCTCAGCCCTTGCTTATTCTCCATCTCTGATTCCTGTGGTCCACAAAATGACAGCTTCCTTGAGGAAGATGCTCACCATTAACTGGATATGTAATGACCTTGGTTTGGTCCATTTATCTTTTTAAGACTCAGGTTTTATTTGGGATAATTAATTCTTTCTGCTCAGATACTGCTTGTTACCTACCCAATATCATTTCATCTTCTTGCTTGATAAAAGAACACGATTTATTTGGAATGCCAACAAATACTGTAAGAGATTACAGATGGAAGTCTTAAAATGGGGCTTTAAGACAAACTCTTCACTCCATATAGTCCTTTCTACCTCGAATGGAGATTTGTTAGCTGTGTTTTAGTAGCTATCTTGTGATCCTCAGGATGGAAGTCACATGCTTCAGAAGGCAAGAAGTAAAGTTTTAAAAGACCTGCATCTCTGATAGCTTTGTGGAGCCTTTATACCTACTTTGGACTATTACCTCAGGTCCTAATTTGGTGGGTGAGGGTGATATATCATGATCCTAAGTCTCTTGGTTAAATCCTGGAAATATAAAAGCTACACTCCCTTCCAGTGATGGTATTAATTTTAAACCTGGAAGTTCACATGAAAATATGAAGGCAGTAGCTAGGATGCTGTCAGTGGATACATGTCAGTTTCCTGGCTGTGTAGCATCAGCCTGGCTTTTCTGAAATGCCATGTAGTTATTTGAACCATGACTGACTCCATCTCTGGCACTGAGTGCTGAAGTTATTTTCTGAGTGGTTTTGAGACAAATGCCTTGATAATTTCAAGGACTAGCTTTTTGTCTAAGCATCTTTTAGAGGGTAGGATACCCAAGGCCTTCTATTAATTACGAATACAATCTGTGAAGTAGCTGATGTGTATTCATGATAAAATAAAAATAGCCTTTTAAAGCTCTGCTAGTGGCTTTGAAAGTCTTCTGAAGCAGAATGTGATTATATCCGATGGACAAACAGTCAGCAGCCTGCAGGGCACTCCTTCCCCTCCCTTTCACATGTTCCTTTGCATTCAAACAAAGTCTCTTCAAAAAATAATAATGCAAGACATCCATGACAGCAGACCAGGTAAGTCCATTACCTTAGAAACAGGACATTGCTGATGCAGCCACTGTGACATCTATATTGTCAATAATATCAGCAACGTTTTTTTTTGTTTTTTTTTTTTTTTTAGCTTTCAGGAGCTTGTTTTAACAAGGTCATGGGGAAAGGGCACTTGTCTGCCAAACTCTCTGTGAGAACCTGCTCCCCTTTCACCAGATGATGGAAACTTTGGCCCAACTGATAAGGAATCTGAGGGTATTTGTTCAAAGGTACAAAGCTGTAATGACCTAAGGAGCCCTGTCTAATGCATTTATTTGGAACATCTGTTCTTGATCCTTACTTCAGAAAAAATTTGGTTAGTGCTTGCTTTTGTGGGGGTGGAGCAAATTATTTATTTTTCTACCAAGTTAGCAGACTACTGTGATTTTACATAAACACACCATGTTACGGTTTGGATGATAAATGTCCCCCCAAACTCTGTCTGCTAAGGCCTGTTCATGAAGGTGGTAATTCTGGGAGGTAGTGAAAACTTTAGAAGTTGAATCCTAGATAGAGACCCTTGTATAATCAAGGTTGTGATCCAAAGGGGACTATAGGACCTTAGCTTCTTTCTTCTGTGGTTCAAGATGTGACAATTTTTCCTGCATATGATTCTGCCAAGCTATTCTATTTTCCAAAGAGGCCAAATCAAGGGAGCCACCCAATCTTTAACTCTGAAATTTCAAAACTGTGAGTTAAATAAACCTTTCTCTTAATAAAAGTTAGTTGTCTAACATAAAGCTTGAAGTATCAAAAAGCTGGCAAATATATAATACAGAGTCCTAGCTCTGACCAGAATGTTACATTGAACCCCTGCCCAATGCTACACACATACATATATCCGAACAAAGACATCTATGTGTATACAAAAATTATTGATATATGTATGTTCACATATACATAAATTATCAAAATAATAGGAGAGCTTATAAAAGTTTTAGTACCTACCCTGAAGGAGTGGCATATTAGTAGACAAACCAATGAGAGAAAACATCCCAAAACTTATGCCTATCTTTCCATATATTTACACAGGTGTGTATTTAATACCATATGTTTTATAATCTTTTATCAATTATGATGCGTATTATTTTGGTATGATAAATACCACTTACAGCTGTTTATATATATGATATGGTGGTCTTCAGGGCTGGGAGAAGTCTGATGCTCTCTATAGAATAAAAACTCCATGAGAGAGGACTTCATTTGTTTCAACTACTATATCCTAGCTCCTGCATTGAGACCTAGGATATATTAAGAGCTCAATAAATAATAGTTGGATAAAGAATGAGTAAATATTCAACTAAGAATCTTCAACAATTAGCACATCATATGGAATACAGGAAATAGTAACTATTTGCTTCAAGAATTAATGTGTGCATAAACAATACAGGAAAAGTAAGCCCTTTTCTCTCAGTGTGTACAGATTAATGTATTAATGCAAACCCATCAGACTTTAAAAATTAACCTAGAATGTGAACTACAATGTAGAGAGAGAGAGAGAGCATTTAAAACTAAATATATATATATATATATATAAACACAGACCAGTTTTCACACAAAGAAGACTGCAAACCATTGTTTGTCAAAGTAAAATAAAATGAAACTGACCATGCAGGGAGCAAGCTAGAAAGTTATTATTAATAGATTGACAGATGAAGAGTGGAGAGCTCTATATAAGGAACCCAAGCAAATAGAAAAAAAATGATTAGGACTTGGAAGTTAATTAGATAAAGAGCCTGAGCAGAAATCTCAGTAGTTATCCATGTAACATTTCTTTCTTTCCTTTTCTGGTTTGGCCATGAATAGAAGCTTGATAGAATAAATTTCAGAGGTAATTTTGGCTAACGCTGCAATTATCTTGCTATTAGCATTGCCACTGATACATGAGTGTCTTAAATTCCATTTGCAAAGGCAATTTTAAAGTCCACTGAAGTTTCCTGAGAAAATTTGGGATTTTACCAAATCTATGAATTAGACACTTGAAAGGAGAAGTCAGTCACTGAAAGAACATGATTAGAGAGAGTCACATTTAATGGTGTGTTCCAGTGAATTTTGTTTTGAAAGGGTTATATGCTGTAATATTTTAGAGAAAACAATAACAATGATCAAAAAGTGAACATGGAAAGAGTTGACCAATTTATTAGTGTCTATTACAGCAATGACTCCTCCCCCGCCTGCATCAATAGAGATAGGTACCTTATATGATCAGTGCTTACTGAAATAGTACCAATGACCCAGTAATAATGGCAGAAAAGGCAAATGAGGGTAACCAGAGGAGTGGATGGCATCTCCATAACACAAGGAAAAATAAGATATGGCAAATTTAACTTTGGCTAATTCAAAGCCATTGACCTAGGTCATTGTTTCTTCTTTAGAATGCTTTAATGTTTGTATAAGTCACATGTTTTTGGAGAGCTATCCATACTACTATACTTGCATTTGGGATTATCACATTGAATGTCAAGAGAACTATTTCTCTAGTCTTTTGTTAATTTTTGTAGAAAGCTTTCAGTGATGAAAGAAAACAGTATGCAGACAAACAATGATATAACCATTGTTTGGGGAAGGCTCAAATACAACCATGAAAAAATACTGTTATCATTGGGCACATTTATTGACTTTCTTCACTTATGTCTTTGATAGTAAGCCTACTCTCAGATTTCAAAGTTCTTATGAGTTCAGAATAATGAAGTCAGTGAATCTGAACTGTCTGGGACAAGGCAGAAAGAACCAACTATTAGAGCCTCATCATTCCCACTTAGCATTTTCTAGCTTTATTAAAAAATAAAAAACTGTAAATACCTTTCATTCTCTCTGCTCTTCAAAAGTGGCACAGTTAACAAATTTCCCATGTGAAGAATCTTTGGATAAAAAATTTATCTTTTTACAGTTTTATGTAGGTTTAATTGACATGCAATAAACTGCACATATTTAAAAAGGAAAATAATTTTGACAAATATATGTATTCATAAAACAATGTACCCAATGAAAAGGGTAATTTTGCATTTCCCTGTAATTTGGGGGATGAGTTTTTTCACGTTTATAAACAAAAGCCCACTGAGTTTTTAACGTACATTACATTTAACCTAAGGATCAATTTTAGGAAAAGTACAATCTTCAGTTTTCCAACCCACAAAAAGTTTATATATATTTACTTAGGTTATCATTAATTTTTCTCACAATATTTTATAATTCTGAAGGTGCAGATCTTATCTACATTTTGTCAAAATTATCCCTAATATTTTATTTTTATACTATTTTAAATAGTACTTTCAGGTTTATTTTGGTTTTTTTTTTTTGTTGTTGTTTTTTGGTACACATGAAAGTAGAGTGTATTTGGACATATTGTAAATACATGGAGTATTACTTATCCTTGTTAGGATTCCATTTCTGTGGGTGTACGTAATGTGGAGTTTCACTGTTGGTATATTCACATATGAACATAGGAGAGTTAGATGACATCTGATTCATTTAATTCTTTCCTATTACTGTTTTGATTTCCAGTTGTTGCTAGTATGGAGAAACAAATTAATTTTCATATAGATCTTGAAATATGCAACTTTATTAAACTCAATGCTTCCAGTAGCTTTAATTTTGCTTTATTTATTTTTTGTATATTGCATTTAGTTTTCTACATAGATGATGATCCTGTCTGTAGATGAGATTTTATTTCTTCCTTTCTTCTCTAGGTCCCTATTGTTTTTGTGCCATAGCTGGTTACATTATCTAGAGACGCCAATACAATTCTGAATAGAAGTGGTAAGAGAAGAAATTCTTGTCTTAGTTCTAACTGAAGGAGGACCACATCTAATATTTTGTCAATGAATATGATGTTTATTATAGTTTTTTTATAGATGCCACTTATTTAGAAAGTTCCCTTCCATCCTAAGATGCTGAGAATTTTTTATCAGGCATAGATATTGAATTTTATCAAATGAGCTTCCCTTATACTCTGAAATGACTATTTTTGTCTTATTTTAATTAGTTGATATAGTGAACTATAATGATCAATTTTCAAATGTTAAATCAGCCTCTCAACAAAACATATTGTTCATGATGTACTATTTTAATAAAATATGGCTATATTCAATCTTCCAAAAAGTATTTTAAGGGTCACTGCAGTTATTTCCATGAGAAATATGGGCTCATGGTTTTTTATTGTAAAATTTTTTTTCTGGTTTTGGTGTCAGGGTAATACTGATTGCAAAGAATAGTTACAATTTTTTTCATTCCTTTAAATATTCTAGAAGAATACAGAATCAGTTTTTTTGTTCTTTACAATTGAATGTTCAGTAGATTAACAATGAACCTCCTGAGTTGGAAATAGTCAATTTTACTTTGTGTAAAATACTTAATTACATTTCAATTTATTTTATTGCTATTGTACTATTTACATTATCCATTATCTCTTGAATGAACTCTAGTACATTGTGTATTTTCAGGTATTTGTTCATTTCATTTAACTTGTCATATTCATTGGTGTGACATTTTTCACATATTTTTGGCTTTTTAATGCCTCTAGAGTATGTAGGATTTTTATATCCTTCATTTCTGATATTTACAACGTGTTTTATTTTATTCAGATATCATTTTATAGATCTACAAATCTTTTTTTCTACAATATTCTCTATTCACTTTGTCTTCTTTCATTAATGTGACCTTTAACCTTTATTCTTTATTCTCTTTAGTTTTGTTGGTCATTGTTTAGAGGTTTGTTGGATAGGCCTAAGTTACTTGTGATGTTTCTTCTTTTATGATACAGGTATTTAGTATTTTCCATTTCTCAATCATTGCTTAAGTGACTTCCCACATAGTTTAATACATTTTACCTTCACTAATTACAAAACACTTCCAACTTAAAAAAAAATTGACCTGTATATTATATAAAGGTGTGTTTGCTTCCAAATATTTGGTTTTTTTCCCCACGATCTGTTAGTGACTTATAATATAATTCTATTGTGTTCCAAGGGCAAATCTTGTACTTTTACTTATTCAAAATATGAGGTTTATTTTATGGTGTAGGTCATAATTTATTTGGTAAATGTTCTGTTAGTACTTGAAAAAAAAATGTGAGTTTTGCTCTTGTTGAGTGAAGTGTTACAATGAGTTCAAGTTGACAGTATCATTTAAATCTTTTGTATTTTTCTATTTGTTTCATCAATTATTTAGATAGGATAGTGAAATCTTCTACTATAAATAGAAATGTGACCACTCTTGCTGTTTTAACAGTGTTTGATTCCATTTTGAGGTTTTGTTTTGAGATATACCAACATTTGGATTGTATGTGCTCTTAGTGAATTGACCACTGTGTTATTCTGTAGACTTTTTTAATCCTTGGTGATATTCTTTTACAGTTTAGTTTGTCAGATATTAATATCACCTCTATTCTTTCTTTTAATATTTCCATTGAAAATAAAAGAATGAAAAATTATACAAACTATTTCTGTCTTTATGTCTTAAGTATGATGCTTTTCTGCAGTATATGGTTGGATTTTTAAAAATATTCAATCTGATACTCTTCACCTTTTACTTGAGAATATTAGAGCATGTACATTTAGTTAGAAGATTAGGTTTAAATCTATCCTGATACTATGCTTTCTATTTGTCCCACTTATTTTTTTTAATCAATTTTATTTTGTTTTATTTCTTTTGTATCAGGTTATTTTTTGTATAACTATCTTTTTTATAGTTTTTGAACTTTAACTCTGTGATGTTGTCCTATTGGTTGTTTTAGTGTTTATGGTCTATTTCTTTAATGTAGCCATGTATCATCAAGTGATATTTTACCACTATACATGTTGTACTAGAAATGTGTTTTATGCTATTTTTCATACATCTTCCTTTCATATATTATAGATATTACAATGTTATTTATTTCAATATTAAACTATCTCTTAAAGAGATTTAAATGATTTTTTAAAAATATATTAACTATATAATTAGCATATTCAATGTTCATTTTTTGTGCAGATACATATTTACATCTGAAATCATGTCCTTCTACCCAAAAAGTTTACTTAATCGTTTCTTATTGTGCAGGTCTGATGGTGATGAAATGTTCTGTTTAGGTCTGAAAATTTTTGTATTTGTCTTTTAATTTTGAAAATTACTTTTTCAAAATTAGAAGGGGATAGTTTTGATAATGGTCTTGAAGTCTTCTCCTGCTAATTATTATATCTGTCAAGTTGGTAGATTCTGTTTTATTTCTTAATATGGGTCATAGTTTCCAGCATGTCTGCATGCTTAGCAATTCTACTATTTTTTTAGTTATACAGGATAGTAGAATGTGTTTTAATATATCATACATACATGGAATATTACTTCCCATTCTTGTGGTTGTACATTATATGGAGGTACACTAGTCATGTATTTATATATGAAACAAGACAGTTATGTCTGATTCATCCTACTGTCTTTCCCATTTCCAATCCCCTCCTTTCTCCCACTGTCCTATTGGTGAACCTCCACTCCTCCCTCTCTCCCATAATGCCTGCTTATTATGAGTCAGTATTCCGGGTATCACAGAGACCACTCAGCCTTTGGTTTTGGGAGATTGGCTTACTTCACTTAGCATGATAGTCTTCAGTTCCATCCATTTACTGACAAAGGCTGTAATTTCATTCTTCTTTATGGTTGAGTAGTAGTCTGTTGTGTATAGGTACCACATTTTCTTTGTCCATTAATCTGTCAAAGGGCATGTAGGTTGGTTCCATAGGTTAGCTATGTGACTTTACTTGCTTGAATATTGATGTGGCCATGTCACTATAGTGTGCTGATTTTAAGTCCTTTGATTATATGCTGAATTGTGGCATAACTGGTTCAAATGGTGGTTCCATTCCAAGTTTTCTGACAAATCTCCATACTGCTTTCCAGAGTAGTTGCATCAATTTGCAGTCCTACCAGCAATGTATAAGTGTACCTTTTTCCCTCCATCCTCGCCAACATTTATTATTACTTATATTCTTGATAATAGCCATTCTAACCGAAGACAAAAATCTCAGTGTAGTTTAAATTTGCATTTCTCTAATTGCTAGTGATGTTGAAATTTTTTTTCATGTATTTGTTGAACAATTATATTTCTTCTTCTGTGAAGTGTCTGTTCAGTTTGCCATTTAATTGGGTTGTTTTTTGGTGTTAAGGTTTTTGAGTTCTTTATATATCCTAGAGATTAATGCTCTGAGGTACAGGTGTGCATGCCTAGTGATTCTTTATTACATGCCAGATATTGTGAATTCTTATGATATATTTTATTCCTGCAATATTCTTGAGCTACAGTTTTTATTAGGCTTAAGTTACTTGGAAATTGTTTCATCCTTTTTGGTCTTTAATATGTATGAGACAGAAATAGAGTAGTTTAGTTTGGGACTAATCTCTACTATTAAATTAAGATTAGGTACACTCTCCTCAGTTTCTATGAATCATGAAATTTTCATGGGAACGAACACAGCTCCCTTGTGTGTGTGCTCACACAAACACACACATGTGTGCTATTTTTCCCAATAGTTCTGGATGGTTCTCTTCCTGGTCTTGGATAGTTTCCTCACAAATATGTGCTCATTAGTAACAAATTAGTTACTCAAGGGGCAGCCTTTGCTGATATCTGAAGTTCTCTGTATTGCTCTCCTTTTTGAGGCTCTGTCCTGCAAACTATAACAATACTAATCTCCCCATGTTCCCAACATGCTTTGTGAGTTTATGATGTCTTCCAGGTTCTGTGTCAATTCTTCCTGAGCCATGACCAGGAGCTTGATCAGAGCAGTAGATTGGGCGTGATCCTAGAGTTTACATAGTCAGTTTGCTATCTCTTAGGATTATAGATATTTGTTTCCTTATTCTCAAATTTATACAAACATCTTATTGTTTTTTCGTGATTTTTCTGTATCTTGTTTCAGGAGGTCCCTGTTAAACAGTTTTGAATAGAACTGAAATTATCGAATTTTATAATTTTTACTATATTAAGAAAAAGATGTCTACTTTATATGTATATGCTTATAAGTGCTATCATTTTATTTTTACTTAATCCCTGTATTTACAGTCTGTTACCAGACTGTTTTGTTTTTGTTTTTTTTTTTTTTTTTTTGTACAAGTGCCTCCCCACCCCAGGGAGAATACAGGCTAATATCTAAGTCATGCTCAGTCAAGCAAGTTAAAAAACTTGAAGCTTTGTCTTTCCAGAGGGGTACCATTTTATAATTTATACAAAGGTACCATCATAGGCTACCAAAAAAACTCATGCCTTTCAGATATCAGATTAAAATACAATTTTTTTTTCATAATTACTTGGAAACCATATTAACATCTAAAAAAGATAAGAAAAGGAGAAAACAGTAAATCAGCCACTCAAAGTAAGATACTTGACAATTTAGGAAAATTTCCTTTCCAAAAAAAGGTTTGCTGCTTTGGATGGGTCATTGATTAGTCAATAGTCCTCCTTTTCAAGGACTCAGAGGAAACAAAGGCCAGATAAAAAGGATCTGTTTTTATCTGGTTTTACTTTGAGCAGGCTTAAAGGGCTGCCTAGTGTTTTCAAGGCTCCTAAGAAATTACATGCAATGAAACATGTCCAAATGGAGGAGGAAGAACTTTCTTGAATTATTTTCATTTCATCATTCTCTCCTTCCTCCCTTTCCTCATTTCTTCTTCTCTCCCTATTCAGAAAATTTCTATTGAGCACCCCTGCTGTCCTAAACTCTTATCTCAATTTCTTGAGATCAAAGCAAAAAATAAAATCTTACTTGGTACAGTAACCTTCTAGAAGGGGCTGAGAAATTTGATTAATGGCATGCATAAAGTAAATTTTATATTTTGTAGACTCATTAAAACCAGAGAGGCCAGAGAGCATTAGGAGTTCAAAATAGGCATTAAAAGAGCTAAAGTGTTTTTTTTTTTTTTTTTTTTTTTATAAACTGGTTACATAATGCTTACTGAGAAGGTGGCATCTGAACTGAAACCTGAAAGAGGTGAGCAAGTAGGGATTAAGACACCCAGGTTTGTGGGGGAGCATGCCTAGTGTAGGAACCAGAGCTTGAGGGTCAGTGTAATAGGACAAGAGGGCCCGGGAAGGAGATTCTGTTATAAAATTGGTATGTGGTATAAATATAGCAGATAAAATGTGAGATTGTCTTAATATTTTCAGTCTCCTCTACCTTCATAACTGCTAAAGGAAGCAGTTGGTCTCCAGGCCCTTGCTGAGTAGGTACAAGTGATTTGTTGGGAGAGACTTAAACCTGGGCAAATGTCCCACAGACATTGAAAGAATGAAGAGAAAATCATGGTAAAAATAAAGATGTAAGGGCTGAAGAACTAAGAATTTGAAAAGGAAAAGAGGAGAGTCCTTTGGTGGGGGGAAAGGTATTGAGAAAACGATCTTATGAAGTCTTTTGGATATAACCATATTAAAACCTGCTTTGAGATATTTCAGTATGGGGAGATTACCATGAGAGAGAGAGAGAGAGAAAAAATACAACAAATAAAGAAAAATCACAATAGTTCTTGTATTCATCATCACTAATAGTGGGGATTAGTGAAGACTTTAAAATACAATTTTTTGCTGTTTTTGTTTTTTGGTAATATGGTTATCTACTTGAAATTTTTTTAATCGCGCACTTTTTTAGCTGAAAATTACTCCATGAACTTGTTTAAAAGCTTACAGGCATACCTGACTTCTGCATTAGAATCTCTTTGTACCCAGAAGCAAATGGTTTAACAGTTTCCTAAATAATTTTCAAAAAATGACTTTTACATATGAGGTGGAACTCAGATTGCCATTTCTGTAGATCAAAAAAAGTCAAATATCAATTACTTCATGGATTTGAAATAAACACAAGTTCATATATATAATTTCTTTTAGCATGAATGAGGTAATTTTATAAAGGTCTGAGGACATTTTGTATGTATGTGTAGCTTAATCAACTGTCTACATTTTTTACGTAATTCTAAATTAGTGTATATAGATTCACCTCACATTTCAATATTTGCAAAATATTGTTTTATGTGCACATAATAATTCCATTCTCTGTTGATAGGCTTTTAGATTGCTTGAAATAATAAAAATTTGGAAGCAATATTGTAACAAGCATTATTGCTCTCAACAGGTATGCATAAATACATAGGACAAATTATCAGAAGTAAAATTGCTGGGTTAACAGTTTTTGTAGTTTTTATTCATTTCTCTTAAAAGATGTTACTCCTTCCCCTTCAGTGAATCCTGACATTATTGGGAATACACTATGTTCATGTCATAAAGGAGAATCCACATCTAATCGTTCTTGAACCACACTTGGAAAATACATTTTTTACATTTATTATGTGTGTTTACAATTTTATATGTACTCTTTTCTCCATATTTTTTAAATCCTATTTCATTGTTAACTGATATCTTATTTCAATTGTATATTTTATGACTTAAGAAACCTAGTACTTATTTTCACAGATGTTTTTTTCTTCAATTATAAATGTTATTTTCTATGGGTTTTTTAAATTATGTACTTATTTTATCATTATTTCTCCCTTTTCTTCCTTAGACATTCCTTCTTTAGTTAGAAAGTTTATGAATGATCCTATTGTCTTTACAACCTTTCATTGTATTTTTTAACACTTAAGTCATTGATCTTTTGGATTTTATTATTCTACGCAAGAAAATATTGTGGTACATAATTTCAAATGCCAAAAACTAATTTATTTACTATGTTTTATATCATAGTTAAAGCAAATGTGCTTTTTACAGTACATTAAATTCCATTACTAATTTAGACAATAACTTGTTTTCAGAGTCAATATCTAATTGTTTATATCTTTCAAATACTTCAAAATTTGCACCAATAACATTTTCAGGGGGTGGCACATATAATTTTTTTATTAATAGACAAACTTCTATGTTATTGAAGGATTTGGCCACTCAAGAAGGTTTCCTCCCATGTAAAGAAATTATTTCCTATTGTATTTGTCTTTAACATATCATTTATAACATTGCTCAGTGAAGTTTCATGGCTTTCATGTTAGGAGATTGTGCATTCTTTGAGAAAGAAACTGTTTTATTTACCCAAGGATCAACAGAAAAAAATGTACACAACACAGGAAACCAATCAAGATAAAATGAAAGAATTAATGATGGACATTTCTCATAGGCATGATTAAAGAAATACATTTGCTCATTATTTTTATTCTGCACACATTAGTAGAAATCTAAGATGAATACAGGTAAAGTGCTATCATTTCTTTATACTTTAAATGTTTGTTTGGAATGATTTGTTTTTCACATATTATGCATTGTGTGCTGTAGGGATGGAACACCTGCTACTTCTCAGTTCTCTATACCCCAGGCTCCGCCATCATCATTCTTGCTCATTTTATTGGGAAATGACATCCAGCTATATTCAGAAGCCTGCACACTGCACAGCCAGTGAGCACACAAACTCTCTTTATTTTAAAATGATTTGCATGGAGTCTTAACTACCTGCCAAAAAGCCTGCAATGGGAGATAAAATGCTTGAGAATAATAAAAAATGCATTTTAAACCCTCATATTTAACATAACTCCAACCTTCCCTTTAGAGAGAAGGGAATCATGTCCAACCTGTCACCATGATGTACTGTCACCTAAAATCATATCCCATGAAATCCTGGGAAAAACGTATTTGTAGTTCCATTTCATGAGCCCTAAAATCTGCACAAATAATGTAGTCCACTTGTCTATGTGTTCTATGTGGCATACTTTCCAGCTGAAAATTTTGGCTGCCATGGGTATCTCTTAGAAATAAAAAAGAACACAATAGTACCTAATCTCTGGCATTGCATCTAATGATGCACTTAAAGTATGTTCGTGTGTGTGTGTGTGTGTGTGTGTGTGTGTGTGTTATTCATAAAAGTCAGAGCTTCCAGTCTTCTTTGATATTGTGACTGGTATGGCCCAAAGAAATCCTATTTATCCAAATTTGAAGAGGCCCTTATTGTTATGTAATAGTTTTTAACCACATTATAGGTATTTCAAATCTTTTCCCTCCCCAAACTACTTTTTATTTTTTATCCCCTTTTCTTATCATCTTCATTCTTTTTAAGTATTTTAATAAAAACTGCTCCACCTTTTTTTAATTTATTTTTGTTCTTTGTGTACCTTTTTTACTCTCCAAATGGCTTTAATATGCCCAGCCTTATGCAGTTCTTTAAGATAGCTAGTCTGCCTAGAGAAACATTTTGAGGGGTCTTACAGGTCATATGAGAATGGATCCATTTTGTATCTTTCATACATCTGTCTTATCAACATAACTACTTCGTATTCCTGAGGTCTCACAAGAAGAAATACACCCCTACAGAATTAAGTCCTTCTACCTTCTTTTAGGACTTATTACTGAAATGCAGACTATTTGACCCCAGGCTAGACCTTCTGAATTAAAATCTGCATTTTCACAGCAATCCAGGGAACTGGTATGCAATCATATTTGCAAAACACTGGCCTTGACCTCATCTCTTACTTGCATCTTCACTCCTCTCTGAACCTTCCACTGAAGTTTACAAAGATTATCTCTCAAGTATCTTTCTTCCTTAGCAGAGACCCTCACCTTCCAAGATGGCAAGCTTCTCCTTAGCACAGACTCATTTCACTGATCCATTTGTGAACAGTCTCTGTTTCTCTTTTCCGATTCCATAATACCTTGCAGCCTCCTTCAGCCCCACCCCAATATCATCCTGATAATCTCGAGAGTCACCAATTCCTTTCTGCCAAAATCTATTAAACATGTTTCATTTCTAACAAACCCATTGCTATATTTATCACTAATTGAGCATTTGGTAAGTCTCATGAACTCTGATAATAAACTCTACATTAGGCCAAACCTGATATTTTGCAGAATTATTTATTCATGTTCTTCATGTGCCTTCTGTGCCCTCCGAATACCCTTAATATGCCCAGACTGATTCAGTTCCTTAAAATATCCACTCCTGCATAGAGAAACATTTTGAGGGCTGTATTAGTTATCTACCACTGCATAAATCTAAAACTGAACAATTTCACACAACACATATTTATTATCTAACACACTTTTGGAGGGTCAGAATTCCAGGAGCAACTTGGCTCAGTGATTCTGGCTCAGAGCCTCTCCTGACATTGCAAACAGAATTATCAATCAGGCTGCAGTTTTCTGAAGACTTGGGACTAGAGCAAGTTTTCTCAGCCTTGAAAGTATAGATTATATGTATTTGAGGATTGATAATCCTTTCTGTGGGGAGCTTTCTTACACATCAAAAGACGTTCAGCAGCCTCCCTGACCTCTTACCCACTAAATGCCAGTAGTATGTCCCTCTTTTCAGTTATGCCTATATATATCTCCAGAAGTTGATAAGACTGTGGAGAGAAAAATGACTTTCAGATGAAAACTATGGGACCATAGATGGACACTGAATATTACCAAGGCTCTGCTTCCAAGAGGGCACCCCTGGCAGAAGGTGTAAGCTCCTTTATTGCTACTTACTAGGAGGCCTTTAGTGGGCTTCTCCATAAGTCTGTTTGAATGACAGGGCAAATAGATTTCCCCAGAAAGAATGATCAAAGAGAGAGCAAAGCAGCAGCTATACTTTCTTTTATGACAAAGCCTTAAAAATAGAAGTCTCATTCCTTCACTTTTGCAATATTTTCTTTGTTACTAGTTAGTCAATAACATAAGCTCACAATCAAAAGGAAAGAGAGTAAACTCCATTTCTTGAAGGAAGAAGTGATAAATAATTTTTAAAAATATCTTCCAAGTGCAACAGGGTCCCATATATAAAAATGCCTTTTCACATTTAAAATGTTCAGGAATATAAACCAAGACAAAGATATCTGGTTTCTCACTCATACACCACATGTTGGTATATCTTTTTCCCCCCTATTTTTACCTTTTCTTTTCCTCCAGTATTTCTACTTAGTCTTACTTGATAATTTTCTCATTATAAAATATGAAAATCTGAATTTAATTAGGTATTTATATGTCACACAGTCATCTCCCTTTTTCTGAGTCTACTTCCACCTCCCCCCACCTTCCAGACCTCCACATCCTAGAGTGGTCTCCCCTTCCTCAGCTCCCAAGGCTTGTATGTACTCTTGTTCCATGTTCTTATCTTCTAAACCATCTAAAGAAAATTTTTAAAAAGGACTCCAGAAAACATTGGCCTAATTTCCTTATCATCTTCCCTTGTTCTCAGTATGGCCTCCTGTTGTTTTCTGCCTTTCTTAACTAAAATGCTAATTATAGCCTTCCATAAGCTGCAGATCTTTGTATGAAGATTTACACTAAATCTTCTCTGGTTAAATGCACTAAGCATCTGAAAAAAATGTTCCTACATGTGTGGAACTGAAATTTATCAGGATCACTTGAGGAAATCCAGGCCGTATCTGGATATATGAACTTTGTCGTATTTCTGTAGGTGTGGTCCTAGCATCTGTTCCTTTGACAAAAACACCGGATGATCTGGACACTGTGGTGTACACTTGCAATCCCAGCAACTTGGGAGGCTGAGACAGAAGGGTCTCTAGCTCAAAGCCAGCCTCAGCAACGAGGAGGCACTACACAACTCAGTGAGACCCTGTCTCTAAATAAAATACAAAATAGGCAAAATAGGGCTGGATGTGGCTTAGTGTTTGAATGCCTCCTAGTTCAATCCTGGCACCAAAAAAAAAAAGCCCCCCCCCCAAAAAAAAACAGACAAACACTCTGAATATTACTTATTCTTTTGTAAAAAAAAGTCTGTAACATATCAAGTAAAGAGTGATGTGATTATGAGGCCTTCTTCTGCTTTACTAAGAGGAATAATCAACATCAGTCTATCTCTGAAAGTGACTTAACTAATTAACCTGTTATATAAACTAACACAAATGCATGATACAGCAATCTAAACAACCTTCTGAAACTTATTGTATTTGATACTTATGTCAGAATCACTGGAGATTACCCAACTCTCAACTCATTTTTTTTTTTCTCCAAAATTTAGGCATCACTCTTGTGACTGTTTTCCTGGCTAGTGAGAGAGAGTCCTTCATGCTGACATAGTAGAGGTCAGACAATAGTGCATTTTGTCTCTGCTGTTTTCTTAATCAGGTGCTATAAATTAACAGACAGCATCTGAAGTATCCTATTTTTTTTTTTCTTTTTTAAGAACAAACAATTCTCTGGAAGGAGCTAGCAGCTGAAAGCATAGCCCAGGGTCCAAATCCAGGTCAATGAATAGGAACCTAAGCAAAGTCCTAAGTAAACATTGTTACAAAATACCAAAGTTGGGAAACAGATTGCAGGGCCTATAAAGGAAAAGACACACACACCAAAAAGTTGGGGAAGTGAGGTCACAATAATTTTCCTTATTCATATTGAAGGGAGAAGTTAAAATGTTTTCACTGCACTCCAAATAATCTCTGTGGACCACCTGGTCCCATGCTTATCTGGTCTAATTGACTGAAGAGGGTTAATTTCCTGAAGATTCTTGGATTTAACTAAACTTTTGAGAAGCTAACACAGGTGTAATCTGCTACTAAGATACTCTTTCACAGAAAATGTCCACCATTCCAGTGATAAGGTCATCTGTGGGTTATTTTAAGAAAGTGTTTCTTTTGAAAATTATAAAAAGCTCTTAGCAATAGTCTATCCATCCAAACTCCCGTACTTCTAAGACTTGACCAAAACTTACAATGGCTTCTAGAAGCCTAAGGAGGCAATTATAAATATTTTCTCTGCCTTTTGAAATATAAAATCTTCTGCCACTCAAACTGTCTTCTCAAGGTCTGTTGGGAGGAGGGGGAGGGATCTGTCTCTTTGAATTGCAAACATTCAATGAGATAACTGTCTCTCAGTCCCAGTTGGAAGGAAAGGGCTCAACTTCTTGGGTACTTCGTTCCAATTTGCATTACCACTTACTGAAGTAATGAAAGGAAAGGTGTATTTCTCCTCTGGATAGGTACCAATTAGCAAAGCCAAGATGGCCCAGTCATAGGGACCAACACCTGCCCACATGCTTATAGGACCACATGTGCACATTTTCCTCCTTTTAGTGCTATTCCTTAGCTATATCCCAGCATTTAAAAGGTTTCTTGCCTTTTTTTTTTTCTGGAAAAGTCATGAACAGTTTACACTGGACTCTCCCCCTATTGCAAAAGTTAATACTGAATAAAATCGAACATCCCTAACTTTAATCACCATTCAATTTTATTTCCCTTTGGCACTATGATTCACTCTAATTGAAAGTTAAACCACATTTATCACATGTGTGAAGAATTGAGGGACATTCTATGATGTACTTGTAGAGAGAACATGAATATAAATCTCTTCTGATGGATGACAACATTGAACTTCACATGGCCCTATAATCCTAGAAGTTAAAACACAGCCAAGGTTGAGAAGCACACCATTGTTTTGTATTCCAAGAAATGAGAAATGGGTTGAGTGTAAATGACAACTCTGCCCTTGAATATTCCAAGATAAGACCCATCTCCACCTTTCCACATATTTCTACAGACTAGATGACTCCCCTATCTATCTGCCCATGCCCCATTACCTTTTCAAAAATTGTTCTTTGAAGGGCAAAGGGGTATATCAGAGTAGCTGGCATAGGAAGAGTTAAGTAGGACACATCCTGATCATCAGTAAGAACTACTGGGTTCTTTTCCTTTCCTTTTCATGGACAATTAAAATTATCAATTTTATATGAAGTGTCATGTGAACAGTTTCAATATTCTCCATGCCTTGTTCCAACCCGACTGCTGACCTTAAGCCCTAATTTTATAGAAATGTTCTAGTTGTCACTAACATATGTTAAACTATATTTTGATGTTATATAACAGATTTTATCTTCAGGTATTACAGCTGAAGTAAGAGGAGTCACTCATGAGACAGGAAAAAAATATCAGAGAAAAAAAGTGCTTTGGAAAAATGGAAAAGATTTCAAGGCAGGTATCAATACAAAGTCTTATTTTTTTTTCCACGAATAACCATGAAGGACTACAAATCTACTGAAGTCTTAGCAGAAAATATAAGTCTTGTAAAAAAGCATAAGCAGTCAAAAAGAGTCTATATTCATATAACCTCAAGGGCTTATATTGCCATGAATTTGTGCACTGGCAATCAGAAACAGAAATAGCACAAGAAATAGAAATGTATTTGTTCAATGGGTAATGGTTGAGACACAGTTCACACACTGAAGGGTAACTTTGGACAATTATGGATGAATAACATCAAAAAGGTACTGGTGCACTAGGGCAGGCTGAGCTGTAGCAACAGGTAACAGAGGTGAGAAAACCATGTAGGTAAGGCACTTCTAAGGCAAATAATGATTCTGATTAGGCCTGAACAGTGACCTGCACAGGATGCTCCAAGAATAAAAAATCCCCTGATGCTCTTGATCTGATATTTTGATCTGGTGCTCAAATCAAATGATCTTACACTTTGTAGAGGATGCTAGAAAAGAGAATATTTTCTGCAAGTAACAGACCTTGGGTGCTTTTCAATTATCATTTAAATGTTGGTAAAAATCACAAAGAAGAGATACTTCTAATAACACCTATATTAGATACATCTATTTTATTCATTTTCTTATATGGCTTTTCTGACTTATAAGAGAGAAAAAGAAAAAAATATGAAAACACACAGGAGCAAAATGAAAAATTCAGGCAACATATCATGATATCAATAGTCTCTCCCAAAATTTTAAATTATTTTAGATTGAAAGAAATATGGGCTTACTTTTATGTAATACAATCTACTAGAAAATTAAAATAGGTGGGAGTAGGCCCATTTAAACTTGGATGGCCCATGTAAACATGGCTTCATCCATTCTTTGGCCAGGTGAGTGTATGTGTGATGTTGCAGGGAGGTCCCTGGAAATCTGTGGAATGCCTTAGAATACTCTTCTGTGATATCTGATTCTGTGAGAGTTATTTCACAAATCTGTAAATTGCAGAATAATACTAGGAGTGCAAAATAATCCCTGTCTACAGACACATAGCTATATATTCCATCCAGTCTAGTAGAGGTTTAGTTGATTTTCTTCCTCCACTGTGGAAGAAATCTGATATGCCTATATTTGGAAATGTATTTTAATATTCCTAATTATTAATGTATCTTTTCCTTAGAGTCTTCTTCAAACTGCTTCCAAGTTTTTACCATTACTAAGTTTCTTCAATACTAAGTTAAATAAAATCTTTAATATGATGAAAGACATGACTTTAGCTTTTCTAAAAATTATCTCTAGCAGTTCAAAGCCTCACTTAAAGTAAGAAAAAATGGAAGAAAAAAAAAAGGGAGGAAAACAAATCATCAACCCTCAAGAATAAAAAAAAAAATGAAGAGATATCAACAGTCATTTGGAACATTCAATGTTCCTAATCATGGCTGATTTAAGAAGTGAATATCTTAGAAACTTAACACCCATGCAGGAAAGTCAAAAAGCAACAAGCCATTCCCATATGTGTACCCTGGACATTCTGGAGAGCATCAGAGATTGGAATCAGGGACCTCTAATGGTGGAGTGGGGCTGAAAACATGGGATCCTGAAGTTTGTATAAAGAGCACTGAATACACATATTCCCACACCCCCAGGAAAGCTTTTATGTTTGCTTCTAGAAAACTGTCAGTTGAGTACACAAAGTAGAAGACTAAAGATTTACTGTTGTAGACACTGAGCAGCTGGATATGAAGAACTTATCAGTGCTTGTGCATCCCAACTGACCCTATACCCTGGGTTACCAATCTGCTTTTTTAATGCTTTTAAAATACAAGTGATTAATTAAGAGTCAGAAATTTGGGGATTCCTTCAGTGTATATGTGGGGATGGGGGAGAGAATGTACACATGCAGGTGAGATATGGGGATGACAAGGAAAGGGAATTAAAGAGGAATAGAATAGCAATGAGCCAAATGACAAATAAGGAAGACCCAAGATGAGCTCAGGGACTTACTGGGGAACTGGAGCATAAACACAGTGGACCCAAATGTAGCAATAGGGTAATTTCATCCTAATGGGAAAAGGGTAGGCTAATAATCAGTGTATGGAAAGATAGCTCGGGGGTGGGGGAGGAATGTAGTAAAATTAGAACAGAGAAACTCTAAATAGAGCTAAATCTTTTCCAAGACATTACAGATTAAATGGGTCACAGGGTCTAAGACCTTTAATGAGAGATAATTGCTCTTCAGGCCTTAAGCTACTTATCTCTAAAGATAAATTTGCTATAAGAAAAAATTAAATATTACATACATGTCTAAATATATAAAGGTTGAGCAAAGAGGATAATGAACCTCAACATCCATTTCAATAAAGATTAATTTGTGACCAATCTAGTCTTAACTTCTTCCCTTTGTTTTAAAGCAACTTCCTAAAACTTCATATTTTTCAGGATCCATTTCTACCTGACAAATATCATTTTAAATATATATTCTTTCTCTCTCTCTCTGTGTGTGTGTGTGTGTGTGTGCATGTGCATGTATATTAGAGCATTATCTAAAAATTAATTATTTCTTAAGCCAAACCCAGAAAGTCAAAGGTTGATTGTTTTATGTGCTATGCAGAAACTAATTTAAAGTAAGAGGAAAAAAAAGGGAATGGGATTCCATCAAAATAGAATAGAGATTAGTGGAGTAGAGAAAGGAGATTGAGGAGGAGAGGGGGAAGAAGAAGAAAAAGAATAAATCTGACCAAACTTTCCTATGCACATATACACATACAGCATAGTGAATCTCACCTTAATGTACATTCACAAGGCACAATTAAAAAAAAAATCCTATAAATAGCAGAAAGATCGGTTGAGTGAGGAGAAAAGGGGGAGAGAACAGGAGAGGAAGAAAAGGGGAAGTACTGGGGACTGAATTTAAAGAAAACTACATACTACACTTTTATAACTGTCAAAAATGAATGTCAATATGTATAACTAAAAAGAATAAAAATTAAAAATTAACTATTTAAAATAATATTTAGTGTTCATAATTCAAATTCCATAAATGTTAAATATATTTTTACAGCTTTAAAAAAATGATATTTAAATGAAGTCCTCACATTGCAGTTGGTTGGTATTTCACTCTGTTTCTTTTACCCCACAGCCTTTTCTTTCTTTTCGATGTGTTTGTTGGAGAAGGCCAATACTCACCCATGTAGAGTTCCCCATAGTCATGTTTTGTACCCATGATGTCATCTAATTAGTTTTTATTTTCCACAAAGTATTAGAGTTTGGGATTTGATCACAAATAGGTTCATATTTTCTTCCTCAACACTAATTCATTGGTAGTGTGTTTTCTTCCATCTTGAAGCATGTACTTGTGGTTGGTAGTCTCCTTCACTGATATAAATAGCTGTTAAATAATGTCACTCTATTCCTTCACTGGGGAGTTTACAATATAGTGATATTCAATCAGTTCTTCCTTACTTGCCAATTGGAATATTTCTATGAAACCATTCTTCCAACTATAATTTAGTTAGCTACAAGTAGATGAGTTAAAAGAAAAAACAAGATAAAGGTTTGATTCTTGCCCTCTATTCACTAGATTTTCTGAAACAAGTTCATTTTCAAGTATCCTTCAGTGATGAATATCCAGTTTTGTTTTATCTGGTATTATTATGATTTCATAGATTTTAAAATACCTTTGGTGTATTTGAATCCATTAAAGTTTTCATCATTATCAGTGCTTGAATTGCTCCAATATTGGCTATTTGGCCTCTGACTGCTGGGGTTTTGACTCTAAGTTGACTCATAAGAACTCTTGATGGGACCCATCTTTCTTACTGTTATTTTTTTAAACATGAAAGAATGTATTAATAACCTGCAAATACTAGCTGTTATTAAAATGTTTCAGGCTTTTCTTATACATCTGATGTATGCATCCTATACAACAGATCTAAAATTAACCATTTATTCAAAGCACCATACATTTTTTTTGGTTTACTTATTTTTATTGGAAGATAGTTATTTCAGGACCATAAACCATTTTGCAAGGGCACTTTGATATTTTCAAGTGAAAATGGAATATGTAAAACATTATATAAAATATTGACTTTGTTAAAAAAAATACAAACATGTACATATACACACAGAGGTACACATTAACACAAGAGTTCACAAATATAACCCTGAAAGACGCAATGTAAAATTTTTATAATAAATATATTTTATTTGGGTAATTTAATGATATAAATATGAAAATAAAAATAATTTCTATTTATTTATATTTTAAAACAAGCATATATTATCTTGATGGGAAAAAGTCTGAAATTTTTAAAGAGTTCGGGTTTTATAGTAAGGGATTTATATCATGAGAAACACTAACAATTCCTGTTAAATCATACAATCTGTCTTTAAAAGATTAGTGTGTATTAGTTAATATTTGCAAAGCACTTTAAAAGTAATAGGTCTATGTGGCATTATCCCATTTAGTTTATGACATTAATAATGCATTTATTTATCTGGCATTTGAAGTGCAGCTTAATGAACTAATAAATATAACATCCAATCATGTTTAATGAAGAGCTTGAAATTTCTCATCTAAATGATTCTGTTATAATTTTATTATAATTATATTTAGCACTTTCATTGCATTTGTTCCTTGGAAGTGTTTTGCAAACACCTAGTTATTTAATGCTTAATACATCCATCTTCAGGTAAAATGGATAAGAAGTGTCCTTGCTATATTTCTATTAATAGTAGATGAGCTAAAACATCCACTCCTATCTAGTCCCTGAAGAAAAACTGTTACCCGATTCTGAATTTGAGTTAAGAATAAGATATTGGTAGGACCTTGAAGGTGATCCTAAGAAACATTACCATGGAGTTCAGTTTTTTAAATTAATCTTAACAAATGATGCCAAATGCTCCAAATGACTACAGCTCTGATTTAGTAATTGCAAATGTGTCATCAACTGGACAAAATAACCAGTCTGCTTTCAGCCATTTCCATGAATCTTTTACAGCTGAGACAAATCTTAAAGGAATAGGGAATGCACTTTGATTCAGACCTCAACATGAGCATAGCTGCTCTGGTTTTTAATGGAAATGTTAAAAAGTGAATAACTTCTGGCAGCTTAGAGTAATTTAAAATAACATTGAAAAAGATGTGTCATATGAACATCCTTCCTGCAAATACCCTCTCAGCTTTATAAAGTGGCTGCAACTAGAGAAGTCTGGGGATGGCTGGCTTCACAAAACCAGGTTAGATCTTTGGATTAGTAAATAGTTGCTACACTATTAGTAAATGTTAGTGTCTCGTCCTCAAATTCAGTTGAAACCTGAACCCTGAAATGATAGAATTAACAGGTGGGGTTTATGTGGGATGATGAGGTGATTAGGGCTCTGCCCTCAGGAAGGAGAATGGTGCCTGTATAAAAAATAGGCCCAAGGGAGCTCCTTCACTCCCTTTGCCTTGAGAGAGCAGAGCAAGAAGGTGCTTGACTGTAGTATAGTCTTCATCAGGCACTGAATCTGTTGGTCCCCCTGATCTTGTACTTCTCAGCTACAAGAACTATGAGAAATAAATTTTTATTGTTTGTGAACTGAGGGATTTTGTTATGGCTGCAGGAATGGTCCAAGATAATAGCCTCCTGTGTTCAGTTAAACTCTTCAAACCATGAAGAGACATGGTAGCAGATTGTTCCATTTGATCTTTTGATGTGGAAACAACCGAATCCAAGGGAGTGTTTCCAAATAAAAAATTTCACTTTGACTGTTTCACCAACCTAATGGTTACGTGACAGATTTTAAAAATTCCAATTTCAGAGGAATTTTATCGAGTTGTGATTTCAGATGCTTAGATCTCAGGTGTCTGGCAAGAAGTCATTCACAGCAATGGATGAGATCTAGTTCCTGCCATAATTTGGGAACACCAGCTGGGGCATTAGTCAAAATTCATTTCAGCTTTCGGGTCAAACTGGGCAAATGGAAGCATGAGTTAATAGTAATTAATAGCAAGCATTTTAAAGATCTAACCAAAATGTTTCCAAGGCCACAGTACAATATGATCTTTCACTTTTTATTCAGAACGTAAGCAAACTCTAAAATTAAATCAACCTAATTGTATTATGCTTAGATTAATTCCAAGTCTCCAGTCTAAAGGTAATATAAACAGAACAATCAATTTCACCTTTGAACATAGCATGAAAAAGGAGTGTATTGCTGTTGTTAACCTTTATAAATTGCACCAGAAGCTTCTGAAGCAAGAGCATCTCATCCAGGAATAAAGTGTGCACATGATACTCAAGATAGAATTGAACATGGTATCTTCTCCTCCAGTATTATTTTATAATTTGGAAACAAGCCTAAACTTTAGTAGGGGAGTTTCCAATGCAGTACAGAAATATTTTTTCCTGGAATTTTTGGGAGTAAGTTGCTGACTTGATGCTTGCTCTACCAACCCCAATTACTTCAGCATATATTTCCCACCAACCAGGACATTTTTGCACATGATAATAATAGAATTATCACAATTAGTAAATTAATTCTGCTGCAATTAGTAAATTAATTCTGCTGCTTTTATCATCTAATCCTCAGACTCCCCTCAAGTGTCACCAACTGTCCCAATGCCTTTCATGTCAAAAGGATACAAGTCAGAATTAAGCATTGCACAAGGCTGTCATATCCCATTCATTTCCTTCCACTTGAGACGATTCTTCAGTTCCCCCTCGACTTTCATGATGTTGACACTTGAATATTGAAGAACAGTTGTTTTGTAGCAGATATCACAATTTGGGTATTTCTGATGTTCCTTTATAATGTTTCAGATTGTTATTGATGTGACGTCATATTTTTCTGATTTCTTCCTATAGAATTTGTCCCATTTGTAATGATATTCTTATTACTTGAATAAAAAGGTGTGTGACAGGCCTCACCAGAGTAAATTTCCTCTTCCAAATTGTAATTAATAAGTATTTGTGAAAGTCACTAAAACTATGTAAATATGCTGGCTTTTCCTCATAAATGTATCTTACTGATATATTTATATGCAAATGGTTATTTTCCATTTTATATTCAATGACTATAATCTATTACTAGCAATATTACGCTTAATTTTACCAATATGTCTCAAATTAAGTCCCTTATAGTAGGTTTATGTGTCCTTCTAAATACGTTCTCATTTAAAAAATAAATTACATTATGTATATTTAAGGAGTTCTGCATGCTGTTATAAGATACACAAACATAGAATAAAATGATCATTATGGTGAAATGAATGAACATATCCATCATTTCACAGAGTTACTCAGCCCCCATCATCACCGAAGTGGTCATAACTTATTTATTTAGAAAAAATCCTGAATACATTACAATAATATTATGTGAAGTCCTTAGTTTGCACATTATATCTTTAGAGTTGTCTAATTTCCTACCACCTGTCCCATCCATGGTAACCTCTATTTTATTCTCTATCTCAAAAAGACAAGAGGGAACTAGTGCTGATGAGGGTGTGGAGAAAGAGAACCTTTGTATGCTCCTGGTGGGAATCCCTTTTCTCCACAGGAAATGGAATCAGTTAATTAAAGAGATACCTCTCTCCCATATTTATCATAGTAAAATTCACAATATTTGAGATATAGAAACAATAAACAGATAAATAGACAAAATATATACATATATATTAGTATTCATTGATCACAATATTATAACTATTGTACCATATGATTATATATTAATATATCACATATATGTATATATGATATAAAATCATATAATATGTATAATATATGTGTAATATATGTCATCGCTCTCAGATTCTCAACTGACCAAATTAAGAAAAAGCAGATATTTTCATTCTATTAAGAATGAATTTCTAGATCAGTTCAAATTAACCTCTATAAATTTCAAAAATTCAAATACTCTAATTTTGTTAATTGTTAAGAAGAAAGTTCTCGATTAATTCAAACTAACACATATATGCTACTCAGTAGTTCTCACAGCACCTGAAAGAGCAGGTCACACCTGTCTCCATCATCTTTCCTTCTCTCCCCAACTCACATTTATAGAGAAACTCTGATTGTCTCATTTCTTGTCCTGTATTCTATCCACCACAACTTATAACATTAGTACATGCAACCCTTTATCCACCTTCTATCTGCTCTGTATATGGAAGTCAAATGACTAAAGCCATGTTAATTAACAAGTGTGAAACATGTACTATTATCATTTATCGGTTCTTTACAGCTTCTGCAATGTACTTTCTATGAATACATTTTTTTTAAATATTGTAAAAAATATTTTTTAGTTGTTGATGGACCTTTATTTTATTTATTTGTATGTGGTACTAAGAATCAAACCCAATGCCTCACACATGCTAGGCAAGTGTTCTCCCATTCCTCTAATGATCCATTATTTTGACCTTGTTTTTAGGATAGGATATTGGACAGATTTCTGCTAGAATTCTTTATTGCAAGTTTCTAAATAAGTGATTTTCACATATCGGAGAGGAAGCATTGACTTCTTTAGGTCCATTTCATGAGATCTCTAAGAATTTTGAAAAAAAAAAACACTTTTATTTAATCTTAAATAGGTATTATTCAAATTATACAACTAGACATACTACTTTAAATCACCAACATATGACTATCACAAGACTAAAAACTCCAATATTTTTCTTTTTTTGAGTACTATGTTAAATACATATGTATACTACAAAAATAAACACACACGCACATACACATCATCAAAACTTGCTTTGTGGCCTGTTTTTCCCACTTTTCTATGATCTTGCTTTAAAATTACAGCCACAGTATGAACACATACCCCCTCCAATGCACTGGGCTTGACAAAAAATAATAGCTCCACCTTTTCCATGAACACAGCTTATTCTTAAGCACTGTCTTCTGTATTGGGGGAATTTACCTGATTTCTAGTCCAACACTTTGACTCTTTGTGTCCAAGTCCTGATCACTGAGCTTTCTTTTGTTACTCGTGTGTTAGTATTCTCCTTCATTATCCAAATGGAAGTCTAGACGTTTTGCATTAATGGCAGTTCAACATTTTTCTAGCCAGTTCTCTTTTCACAATTTTGACAACACTTCCAAAATGTATCTGGCTGATACACTGATGGTGTCATATTTGTCTGTTTTACCCTATTTAAATCCATTGGGACACTTGCATTTTGGAATGCATTCCTAAATGGTATATTGATTTGTGACTATGTCATACAACTTGATCTGGCTATATTACAGCTACTCCTTCCCCTTCTTTGAAAAAGAAACTTGATTTTGTTAATGATGATAATGGGCCTGTCCAGTTCAGGCATGATTAATGATGGTTTTAGCACAATCTTGGAAATTCTATTCTCCCATGCCAGGTACTTAATTTCCTAGCTTCTCTTGCCACTAATCATATTTATATGACCTTGTTCTAGCAAATGCACACCAAAGAAAAGCCTCCTGGAATATTCCTTAAAATATCTTTTCTACCAATAAAAAGATTCCTTTTTACACTCAGAACTTTACCTTTCTTCTTTAAACATAATTAGATAGAGCTATGATGCTTGGAAATGCATCTTGAGAGCATGAGTCAACAAATCTATGGATAACAGAATGAAAAGATGAGTCTGAGGGCTATGTTTCAATACACCACTGCATCAAAGACTAAATGACCTATCTCCAAAGATATACAAGTTTTCTTGTATTGCAGCCCAAACCATTCCTAACTATTCTAGGTTCCCACTCAATCAGCTGTCCCAACAGCTTACAGAGAGTAAGAGCTGAATTCGTATTTAATGAAACAAGTTATAATCAAAGAGAGGAGAAATAAAAATTAAATGGAAGAACAACAACAATGTAAGAGGATAAAGAATATGACTTACTCTAGTATGATTCAAAAGTATTTGTTCAACCTTGGTGGTGATGAAAATTGAACCCAGGGCCTTGCACATACTAGCAAAATGCTCTACCATAGTACCATACCAACAAATATCCTCAAGTACCTAAATGTGCCACTCACTCCACTACTTGCTAGATACAAAGGAAATCAATACTACACAGGCTCTCTCTTTTGGGAAGCTTGCCACCTCACAGAACACACAGAAGAAAATGAAACATCACATGTGCCATTATAAAGGATATTTCTTTCAGGGATAAATTCAGAGAAAGTTCTAAAAGGAGATAGTCAATTGATTTTTTTTAATTTATTTTTTTGGTACTGGGGATCGAACTCAGGGGCACTCGGCCACTGAGTCATGTCCCCAGCTCTATTTTGTATTTTATTTAGAGACAGGGTTTCACTGAGTTGCTTAGCACCTCACTTTCACTGAGGCTGGCTTTGAACTCGCGATCCACCTGGCTCTGCCCCCGGAGCTGCTGAGATTACAGGCATGCACCACCACTCCTGGCTCAACTGATTCTTGAAACAAGTGAAAGCATTTTCAGTCTGAGAAAGTTTGATATGAAGGACGACTAGAAAATGCAAAAGCACTCTAGGTAAATGCAAGTACATGGTGGCATAAAACCTATGACTCATTCAACTAATAGCAGTTGCCTCAGAGAAAGCTTCTGGATAATCTAAATTCACTCAGGCAAAGTATAGCTCCAAGTCCTGGAAAGAGTATCCTCAGTATATACTTTATCCCTGGAGATCATTTTTCACCAAAGGGCATCCCTTTGGTTTTTAAGTTGATACCTTACCATGCAAACTGATAGCACTTGGGAGGGAACACACTAAGCAGCTTAGGGACAGGGCCACTGATGGATCAAAAAATAAATAAATAAAAGCTATGTATCAAGCAATCAGTAGAAACACGGAAAATGACAAAGTAAATGGCATAAAATGTTAATTGCCAAGACTAGGAAAAGGGTACTTTTGAAATGCTTTTGTTTTTGTAGCTTTTCACTTAATCAGAAATTACTTGCAAAGAAAAAAGTAAAACACAAAACAAAGCGAATGAAAAATCTTTATCCTGTCAGGGTTGTTCTTTAGGAATATGAAGTCTAAAATGGAATTCTACTTCACTGTGAAAATTAGTGTTAGCTGTTATTAAAAAAAAAAAAAGAACAAGCCTGAAGCATCAGGAGATGTTCAGTCAAATGGGAGCAAAAGCATAAGAGAAATTGGTCACAATGTTAAAAACAGTATAGAAGATTATGTAAATCCCATCATTACTTTGAAATTGTAGAGAACTCATGCACAAAAAGGTTAAGCCTAGAGAACCCACAGGTGAGACTCTGGAATCCCCACTCAGAACCAAGGGTTCTCAAGCCTTGGACACACTGGGCATGGCAGATGAAGCAGTCCACAATCTTCCAGGACACCTCTGGAGCCAGCTGGCACAGTTTTAGAAGTCCTAAGTCATCTAGCAGGAGGCTTTCGCACATCCATGGAATTAGAATCTGTGTCTGTCAAATTGATTACCAACATTTCCTAGGAAGTGCTGCAATGGAGACATTTCTAACTCTCTCTCACTAGGGAGTTGGGAGGATTAATTAGCAGCTTTCTGCAAAGTGCTATATGTTCTTTTTATCAGGAGACAGATTAATGACTAATTCTCAGACCTCATCCTGAAAGGAAGTTTATAGTAACTAAACATACCCTGCCCTCAGAAATGTGCTAAAATTGTTTCTTGTTTATCTGAACACAATTGGAAAACACATCGTTATACATAAAAACCTTGATTATAGTCATACCCAATAATCTTATTGCAGTAGTACCATTTCAAGAAAAAAAATTAAGCTGTGTGAATAAATATGCAATTTTTAGTATTCCCAATAGTAAAAATAATGGAAATAAACCTCACTGTTCAACAGAAGGATGAGAGAATAAGGTAATGTGCATCTATTCCAGAAATAATATTTAGCAATAAAGTTACTTTTGTAGGGTTGATAATAATCAGGAGAAATAGTCTGGATTCATATAAAAAATAAATTTGTCTTTAAAATTACTTTCAACTTGCCAAGTGCAGTAGTACATGCCTGTAATCCCAACAGTACCCTACTTCTCTTCCTAGATTGAATCCACCTAGAAAGCTACACCATCCTAAAAAAAACTCATTTTTTTTTATGTCTCCATTATCAGGTCTCTCATTGAGAATTCACTCAGTTTTACATGCCATTAATCCAGATCTGTCCTTTCCATTCCAAGTTCTTGCAGTACAAAGAAATCATAGTAGGGAGAAAAATAAAAAGAAATCCATTTTTACTTTAATTCTCTAGTCTATATGTGAAAGCTCTTTGCAACCTCTATCCCCCAAAATTGCTAAACTAAACTTCAACTCTAGCACAAACCCATGATAGGAAGGATAGTACTTTTTGAGGCTGCTCACTTGAAGGCAGTTTGCTTAGAAAATTCTAGCACAAACAGAAAGACTTCTGTCCCTCCTCTATCTTCTGCTCACTGGGGCATGTGTCATTCAGGAGTGGAAACCTCATAACACTCTATATTTCTCATCACCCAGATTGGTATCTGCATGTTTGCAGATCAAAACCATTTACATATATTAAGAAACTGGTTCCACAGCAAACCATTAAATTATACACATTACTCATTTTTCATATTTTAGCTTTTAGTTTCCTAAAATCTGGACTTAGAGGCTTATTCAACTAATCATTGCTTTACAAATCCTTTTAAAAAATCAATGGGAAAAATAGTATATATTTTCATTTATTTCATAAAGTCCATAAGGTTTATCGGTTTATTGTCCTTTTCAGTTCCTATTGGATGTTCCTGAAAGAAGCCCATACAGTAGACAATAATTCACTGAGGGCTCCCTAATATTGCTGTGCTTCCTAAAATGTTTTATCTTTTGGTATTTTTATTCTTCCCTAACCTAGAAGATAGATGACATTACGCTCATTTTTGAGGGGAAAAATTCAGAGAGGTTAAGGAGCTAACTCTCATGGTATGACAGGATCAGCATCAGGGACCCAGCACAGAATCAATTGTTCCAAATGAAATTTCAGTTCTCTTTCCAATAGAGTGTGTGACTATTTTATATTCTTGTAAATATCGAGCGATATCTGCCTTTCTCTTGTTTCTCCAGCATTAAAAAAAAAAAATCTAATGCTTCTCCGTATAGAGGCTGTTAAAATCACTGAATAACAAGGTAAAGTTCCCAAAGACACATTTGTATTCCCATGAAACAGCTTCCTCTCTGCACTGGGTCATCTCTTCTCAGTGCTGCCCGAGTGTGCCTGGAACACTCTGCACTTGAGTTTGTAGCAGTGTAGATGTGGAACTGCTATTTCCCTTGCAGTAAAATCAGCATCCAAACTTCATCTGAGCTCTGGGCAGTGGCATTGCCAATGGAGGAAAGAGAAGCTCATAAGAGACCTGTCTATTGTGCCTTGGCAGAACTTTTTTTTTTTTTTTTTTTTTTTTAAAGAGAGAGAGAGAGAGAGAGAGCGAGAATTTTTATTTTTAGTCTTTCGGCGGACACATCTTTGTTTGTAATTGGTGCTGAGGATCAAACCTGGGCCGCACGCATGCCAGGCAAGCGCGCCACCCCTTGAGCCACATCCCCAGCCCCTTGGCAGAACTTTTCAGCCCTGCTATGTGGCCACCTGTTTTCAAAGTGACGGTACATCTAGTTCCATGGTACCAGTGGGAGTCAACTTCCATAGTGATCAACACCCTGCCTCTATTGTCTCTGTGCTTTCTGATTGTGGTGGAAGTCTTTTTGAGAATCAGGAGTTCTTACCAGCATGACAACACAAAAGTAAAAACATGTCACACAATGTTAAAAACAAATTCACTTGGACAGTTTTATGATTAATAACACAGAAAAATACTAAATGCAACGTTTTATAACTAAAAATATATAAAACGAACTTGCTTACGGTACATTCCTAATTCTATTTTTTAAATCTCAAATCACACAAAATCTTCAAAATGAATTCAGTGAAGAGGAGATAAAACAATTCCAGAGAACAATTCCATCTTTAAATATGTCTTAATTTTCTATCACAATTTTCTGACTATGTATTTTCTGTATGACTTCATTAGAAAACATTTGAATATATATTAGACTGTGAAAATCAGCTTAACTTTTTCAATTTAAATAAGGCAGTGTTAGAGCTATTATTTTTGTAAAATATGAATTTTTTTAATCATTTTGATTAAACAGGAATTGAACTCAGGGACACTCAACCACTGAACCACATCCCCAGCAGTGTTTTGCATTTTTTTCCTTTTTTCTTTAATTTCATATTTTATATATGACAGCAGGATGCATTACAATTCATATTACACATATAGAGCACAATTTTTCATATCTCTGGTTGTACACAAAGTAGAGTCACACCATTCGTGTCTTCATACATGTACTTAGGGTAATGATGTCTATCTCATTCCACCATCTTTCCTACCCTCATGCCCACTCCCTTTCCCTCCCTCTCCTTTTCCCCTTTGCCCTATCTAGAGTTCATCTAATCCTCCCATGCCTCCCCCACTACATTATGAATCAGCATCCTTAAATCAGAGAAAACATTTGGCATTCGGTTTTTTGGGATTGGCTAACTTCACTTAGAATTATATTCTCCACCTCCATTCATTTACCTGCAAATGCCATGATGTTATTCTCTTTTAATGCTGAATAATATTCCATTGTGTATCTATACCATGTTTTCTTTTATCCATTCATTTACTAAAGGGCATCTAGGTTGGTTCCACAGTTTAGCTATTGTGAATTAGCACTATTTTGTATTTTATTTAGAGAGAGGGTCTCACCAAGTTGCTTTGCACTTTGCTGTTGCTGAGGCTGGCTTTAAACTGGAGATCCTCCTGCCTCAGTGCCCCCAACCACTGGGATTATAAGCGTGTACCACTGTGCCTGCTAATCATTTGAAAATATATTCAGCATTACAAGTTTTATCCAAAAATTGGAGAACTGCTCACAAAAAGAAAACAGTTTTTTTTTTTCCTATAGCACAGAGAAATTCTGACTGAGCTAGGTGTATAACTGATGTGAAAATACTCAATAAGATTTGGGGAGAAATTTGGCATGATAAATTGAAGTTAAATACACATTGTAGTTAATGCTCCAAGAGAATTTCTCCTTCTCCTTCGTTTCCTCCTTCTTTACAAGTAGAAACTGAAGACACTTGTCATAACCCATAGGGCACAAAAGGATGGGTGAGATGCAGATCCTACCGACCCACAAGTCTGCATTAGCATTGATCAATACTGTGTCCTGGGCATCCTGCTTTTCGTGCATCACCTTATTTGTCTCATTAGATCAGGAACCCAAACATTCTTACTGCATGATCTGCTCTCCTAATTTGTTGCTCTTTCCATGGGACGTACTGCTCAGGAGCTCTCACTCTGTTTACCAGCTGTGACTTTGCACAGGACACTTGTGCTTTGTGTGTCTTTGTCTCCTCACCCATAAAATATATCAAAATAGTAGCACATTGTCTGATCAGGTTGCTGTGAAGGATAAGTGAGACTATACAGGAGTAGTACTCAGAATACTACCTGGAACAAGTAAGTAAAAAGTGACAATAGTGTTTTGTCATATCGTTTCAAGGGGATATTGTGGAAGTCCTCAAGCTACATACAGTTTTTGGCATGAACCTAAAAATGAAGTCTGAGTCATGGTTTGAATGCTAGGTAAATTTGATCAGTGATGGAGGAGGAATGCATGTGAGCATTCTTTGGCATCTGTACTAAAACAATCACAAGAGCAGGGCTCTATGGGCCTCTCCATGCAGGAAAAAAATGGTAAATTTTGTGACTATTCTGATATAGAGACTTTCAAAGATTCTTTTCAGTACCTAATAATTTAAATACAAGATAAAACTCATCCTTCTGATTCCAAGAAATTACCTGTCACCTTGATTCAAATTATGTGGGGTAATTTGTGCAGTGTCTCATCCTTTTATTTACTTTTTTCTACAGCAAAAATAAGCTGATGTAATTTTTCCCTGTCCTTCCATTCCTGCTGTGGACTCCATGCAGTCAAGAAGCTAATTAAAACCACCTAATTTAAATGCCAAGTTTGCCCTGAAATAGATTCCCAGTAATTTTACAAAATTACTACTGGGCATGAAGGTTGCAAAAGATGTGCTCAAATAATCTATGTTTTGCTTACAGTGATTTAAATGGAGAAATCAGACATCTTCAGCCTCCGTGCCCCACAGATTGCATTAAGAATGTGCAGGAGACAAACCTCCACTGGAAATTCACTGATGGATGCACAATCTGGTTTCATTGGCAAAGTCTAAAAGACTACTGGGGCTCCTCATTTTTATTTTTGGCATCTCACACCAAACCAGGAGGAGTTTTATTAAAATGTAACTATCACAGCTAAATGACAATGAACATTAGTGTGATAAATGAGTAACTAAACCAATGTATGAATAGTTGTATATCTTCACCAAGATAGCTTATAAGAAAAACAAATGTATGAAAAGAACCAGGCAGACTGACCAGTAGGAGAATCCACCAGTGAACTGTATGGCTGACATTCATAGGCCAACTTTGAGAATAATAGAAGAAAATATCTTAGTATGGGTAGAACCAGGAAGAAGGAAGGATTCAGGAATGGTTCTGGGAATGCCTCTGTTCTTAACTCTCTTGAGTTAGGAACTAGATGATATTAAATTCAATACTATGGGAATAAACAGGCCAAAAAGTTACTATGTGTGTGGGGGTGGCAAACATTCAATAGAAAAAGACTAAATTAGTTTTAATATCCCTTATAATATTTTTAATGTGTGATTTTTAATTTATGCTCTTTCTTTCATGTGAATTCACATTTACAACCTAAAGGAGGAATCTTTTAAATGATACATGTGCATGGAGATAATCCATTGTGCTCACTATTTTTACTTGACTGAATAGTCACAGAATCTGTGGGTAATCTTGGAAGTTTAGACCCTTGATCAGTTTCTGTTCGTCCTTCACAGTCAGTTTGGCAGCCTTTGGCAGGTTCTACTCTTCCTAAGGCACACTGAAATTTCTATCACTCCCATGGTCCATAAGTTGGTAGATTTACTACAGGGGCATTTAGTTCCTTTCTCTTTTTGCCTCCATAGTTTGAAGTACCTCTAAAAAAAGAAAAACCACCTGATTGACAAATATTGATTGAAAGAGATCCACACAACTTCTAGTTGATCAATCAGTAGATTTACTGCATAATCTGAGTCAGTCAACCATGGATGATGAGGCCAAGTGAATTGGTGATACTGATGGTTTCTGAAGTTAGGAGCCATTAGCCACTATGTTATCAAAGCCCAACTACACAAATCCTCAGAGACTCAGCTCAGCTTCCCAGATGCCATGGTTAAGCCCTGGAAATTGCATAACGCCAAAGAGCTCTTACTGGTATTTATCACATATCAGGAAGCCTATAATTTCTAATGTATGTTTGACAATCTCTGATTTTTTTAATTCTAGTCTCCGGGGCTCATACATGTTACAAAAAGAAAATATGAAATTCATACTCATGCTGTCACCTCTGCATTACAGTTCTTGCTATAGTGATGACACATGTTGCCATTTAGACATATTGTGGTCATATTAACCAACATACAATATGTTTCTGTCTTTAATTTGGATTTTTTTTTTTTGACATTCACACATCTGCCACCAACTCAGTTAAGATTGAGGAGAAATGTTTAGGTCAGGGGTGCATAAAATCTAATTGAATGGCTTAGAACTCTACTATTTACATCTGTTCTGCTTTGCAAAGACCAGACAGATGGAAAACAAAAAAACAGGACTAAATACTTAACCTGTAAGTGCCCCAAAAAGGTTGCATCAAGAATTGCCTCAGGCTGGGGGCATAACTCAGTGGTAGAGAAAGTGCCGCCCACATATGTGGTGCTGGCAATGGAACCCAGGGCCACACAGGTGTGCATGTCTGTACACACACACAAAATAAAATAAAATAAAATAAAAAGTAAAATCAAAAATAAAGAAAAGACTGTCTTATATCCCGCACTTGCTTCCAAGGCACTATTGTCATGGTTTACCAAAAAAATATTGTTCCAATACTCATATTTGTGCATTTCTATGAAGAATGAATTAGTTAGCATTAGACATAAACCAACCTGGCAATAGAAGAGCTATTTAAGTGTTGAATTGTATTCTGGATGATGGAGGCATTGTGCTCTTGTAAAAATGTTTATCAATGACTTGTGATTTTTTGTTTTAATTAAAGATAGAGTAGGAGAGAGAAAAGCAAATGGGCCAGGTTCCACACATCACTGTTATACCACTCAGTAGCAATAAAAGGGGAAGTTGATTTTGAGAAATGGGGTTTCCTTAAGTGGGTATATTAACACTTTTTAAGTGGGGTTGCTGAAGGATTAGAGGGCCTGGGGTCATGAAGAAACTAGCACACTATCCAGTAGATAACAGGCACTTGAAAATGCATCAGCTTTATTTCTGAACTATCTAGAGTGGGAAAGCTCTTTAAGGTCCTTGAACCCATTTTGTCCCATCTTCTTAGAGTGGGACATCTATAAAAACTTAAATTGAGCAACAAATATACCATTTATGGCAACTTTGAAATAATTTTTGTTTGCAGAATTGACAACTTTGGGAATTAAACTTACTGGTTAAACTCACCTGTACAGTCATTCTTTGAATAATGCACTATTAAATGTACTTAGTTTATGTATTTTGGAATTAATGAGGTACCTGAAATTTCAAAGTACTAAGTAGGGTTTAATATTTCATACATTTATTAAGCTTTCAGTTACATATATTTCTCATAAAAATAAAGAAGTCAACTGTTCTGTTATGTTACAGTAAAACAACCTAGAGTCAATACTATATATATAACATACACATGTGTATATGTGTGTGCCTGTGTATTCACAGTAGAAACTGTGGTAAATATAGATCCATAAATCTTTGAAATTAGATATTAAAAACCATGAATTATAAAAAAAATATTGATTCATATTTTAATTGATAATGTAAATTACAGAAGATAATATTTATCAGTTGCACAAAGAAGAGTTATATGGTTACCATGCATTCCACAGGTAAAGACATATTTTCCTGTGAATTAACTGCTCATCATTTCACTAGATTTTGCCACCAGGGAACAATGAGACAGTTAGGAAAAAAAAAGAAAAAAAGAAGGGGAAATTTGGGTGTAATTAGGGTGATATAGAGCAAAAGAACATTTCTATCTTAGATATAAATCTGTGTAGCTTTAAGCATGAGCTGCATAGAAATTCATGAAAATAGGTAAGCATGAGAGCAGGGGACTTTTCTTGTTGTTTTTACTAAAATGCATAGGTTTGACTATTTCAAAGTCAGACTACAAAATGATGCACATGTTAGCCACTGGAGTGCTTTTATGGATATTATCTTATGAAATTTTACAACAATGCTGTAAAGGTGTGTTGCTCATCCAGACATGTCTTTCACATGATAAAATTAAACCCCAGAGGTGTTAAGTGGTGGAGTTAGAACTGAATAGTTGTTTCTGTCTCAAAATTCATGGTATTGCACAAGCTTTCTAAGGAAGTCCTTCTAGAGCCAGAGGAGGCCTGGGAGAATTTGCAAGTTGTGATGTGGCCATAGAAAGATTCTGGGGTTCCTTCTCTGCCCCATCTGTTTCTGGAAGAAGGATCATATGTAAATATGAGGGAAGCCAATGTCATAATCCAGGCCAGAGACCTAGTATGAGTTATCTTGGCTGGAGCTGAGATCTCTAACCTACAGGCATGTCACAAATGTACCAAAACACTGAGCAGAAACTGTACATTTAAAAATAAATTTCAGCATTATTTTCAAAATCCATTCCCTATTTTAGAGAGGAAAGGTCTTAGATTGCACACTTCTGTCTCCTCCACTTTCCTTCCTACTTTGCAAGAGGTGCTAGGCTTTTCTGTCTCACAGGTGCTATGAATTTGGCTGAGAACTCTAGGTAGTTTAGTCCTGTATCTATCTTGTTAAGCTCTGTAATTATCCCTGAAGTCTCAGATAATGCCTGGCACAGAGAAGATGCTGAAGTGTGGAATGGATGAATGAATGAGAGGCAAGTATGATTCTGAAAATCCTGCAGGGAAGAAAACAAATCTGATTGAGAGTCCACAGTGGAGGAGAGAGAGAGAGACTAAGTAGATTAGGGGGATATAGTCTAGGGAGACCCCTAAGGGCAACAGTACACAGAAGCACTATTCATTTTTGATGGGATAGAGCAGCAACCTAGGGTTGAGGGACAGGATGCATAGTATTAACACCGAGGCTCCAGAATGCCAAAGTCCTATGCCCAAAGTTTAAGAGGAGAAACCACAAAAATATCAGATGTTCATGTACTTCTTTACTTGCTAAAGGAGGAAAGATACAGACAATATATTTATCAGATTTGAATTGACATAAAAATCAGATTTTGATTGTCATTCTGATTAGCAGTACTCTGGATGAATCCCTGTTCTTCATCAAACAAAACTGGGAATCCCCAAATTAAAGCAAGTCCTGACTGAGATCATGGTATAAACAGATAATACTTACATAACATATTTAAAATGTCAACAGAAAATGAGATGTGGGGAAACAGAATTGAAAGAATATTGTATTTGTCTTGAGTGAATAATTTTTATCAACTCCATTGACACACAGTCTATCTTTCCCCCAAATCTGATAAAAAAATTAACAACCTGACCCACAAGTGATGTTGTAATTTTTCAAAGGGATACAGTTTTTATCTCAAGAAAGACAACCTAAGGCCTGGTACAGTGATACACACCTATAATCCCAGCCGCTCGGGAGGCTGAGGCAGGAGGATCTCAAGTTCAAAGCCAGCCTCAGCAAAAGCGAGGCACTAAGCACCCAGTGATACCCTGTCTCTAAATAAAATACAAAATAGGTCTGGGGCTGTGGTTTAGTGGTCCAGTACTTCGAGTTCAAACCCTAGAATCCCTACCCGCCAAAAATAACAACTTAAGGCAAGGCCAGAAGAGGAATTAGCATCACTGTATAGAACAGTAATGATTTCATGACTAAGTAGTAGCAATAGTTAACTTCCAGGTCCTTAGTAAATTTTTAAATGTTCAATTCTGTTTTTAACAACAACCAATAGTCCTACCTCTTTACAAAGTTGACTCTGCAAGGAGATGAACATATTCAGCTATTTCTCAGTCATGGTCAGTTTCTGGCTATTTGCTGACCCAAATGGAAAGAGGAATTGGAAGATCCTATGTTCTCTCTCAAATCCTCTAGTAGCACCTGGCTTGAGGTAGGAAAAATTATGGTTAATGGTTGGTTTCTGCTTCATCTACTGTTGGCTCAGGTTCCAAGAAAACAAGACAGACATGGACACCCTGGGAGTTAATAGCTTTGAGTCGGTCTTTGGCTGAAGTAGCTATGGAAGATAAAGAAGTTGGGATCAGACAGACTAGAACTTGAGGACTTGAGATTTAAGCAGGCTTTAATTTTGTTACCTCAGGAAGGTTAGGAAGGTAGCTTCATTTTAGGTTTTCCATTGAGAATTAGATGAGGTTGTCATTAATGCACCCCAATCTAAATGCTTTCAAGTTAATCACATTGATTTTATTTTATAGTCAGTGAGACAGTATTAATGCATTTTTAGTGGGCTCTCTCTCTCGCCCTCTCTCTCTTTTGGGAGAATAACCATCCCTGTGTAATTTAGATGACAATAATAGCCAACAAGTGCTACTTATTCTTCTGTCTCTATTCCACATGAAGCTAGTCACTTACTTATCACAGCTCCATATATTAGTTATTTAAAGGGGAAAAACTAAACCTCAGAAAAATTGTACCAGCTCATAGAGTTTGTGAGTTGTCAGAGCTGGAATTTTTCCCAGGTTTGCTTACCTTCAGGATCCCTACTATGCTTGCTTTTTACCTAGTGGAAGGTAATAAGGTCACGAAGGCTCCACCCTCATGAATGATAATTGATGCTGGTCTCACAGTGTGGGTTGGGTCTCAATAGCAGGAAGCCCATTCTTGAGAATGTAGGTTGTTATAAGCAAGACCATCTCACATGTTTGCTCCTTCTGTACACGGCTGGCTCCTTTTCTCTGCCTCTTTGAAATGTGAAATGTTATGTTACAGCCAAGAGCCACTACCACAATGCCAGCACCATGTTTGGATCCTCCAGTTACCAATATTGTGAGCCAAAGAAACTTTTTTACTCTGTAAGTTAGTAACCCTCAATTATTTTGTTATAGTAACACAAAGTTACTATAACTGGGACTGAGTCCCCACACTTTTTTTTTTCTCCAGGCAAGATGAGGCAGACCCATTCCCCTATTTCTTACCATTATCCCTGATATTAGCTTCCAGTAGGTCTGACTTTACCCTGGTAAGTGAGCCTTAATTGTGCAGTAGAAAAACTTAATAAAGTTAAAACCTTAAGATTACCAAATTTCCAACATCCCTATTCCCCTAATTTATATGTAGAATAATAAAAACCATAATGGAATTATGTCAACACATGGGCACAGGTTCTAATTGATGCTGGGCAATTTAACTAAAGTCACTGCTCTAAAATGAAATTAAGAATCTCCATCTCACTGAGATATGGTATATACATAATTACATATACATACCCACTATATAAACACATGTGTATTTCTTGATATTAAAAAACACTTAAAATTATTGTTAACTCATGTAAGTTAACATATATATGATTGTTAACCTATAGATAATAGAGACCTGTCAGAGGCCCTCACAGAAAAGGAAGAGAGCTGGTGTTTCTATCTGTATGTATAAGGCAGTGAAAGTGGAATGGCTCTGTAGTTGAATTAGTTTGCTAGGTCAACCGGCAGTAAACTACCACAGACTGGGTAGTTTAAACAAGAGGGATTTATTTTCTCACTCTTCTGGAGGCTAGAATTCCAAACTCAAGACATGAACCCAGTTGGCTTCTTTTGAGGCCTCTCTCCTTGATTTTCAGACAGCTGTTTTCACATGATCCTTCCTGGGTGTACATTTGTGTGTTCATCCCTTCTTAAAGGACACCAGTCATGTTGTATTACAGTTCATAGTCTTGGCCTCGATTGAACTTAATTACCTCTTCAAAGACCTTGTCTCCAACTAGAGTCACATTCTGAGGTACTGGAGGTTAGGATCTTAATGTATGAAATTAGACCATTAATGTTGATCATCCAAGGAAGTGTATTTGATTATAGGGATAATTAGGAAGCACTTCAGCATCTGAAAGTCTGGGAGATAAAGGAATTTCACATTTAAAAAAGAATGTTTAGTGGGGCTGCACTTTATTATTAACAAATGTCAATTTCTGTTTTACTTGGGTAGTATTCATGGTTCCTACGAACATAGGCCAGAAGAAACCTCATTGCAGAATGTGGGTAACAGCCTGAGTATAGGGTGAAGCCTCACGCTCCCCCTTCTGCTCAACACTGGTATTGCAGGCTCTCCTACCCACATTGCTTTAAAGTGCCTTTGGGAACTGATACATTACTGCCCCTCACAATTCACATGATGCAGGATTTTAAAGTTTCTGGGGTAGATTTTTTCTTTTATATTATTGGTTTTTTCCTAAATATTAAGCCTCATCTTCTTCTAACTTACATTGGGTAATGACCTAAATATTAGAAGCATAAGAGGATTGAAATGGAAAGAATAGTAATAATACTTTGGCCCAAAGTGGTAGATTAAAGGAAAGGAATTCTAATATCAATACCAAGACATTTACCTAGTCTTTGATTTGCACTAGGCATTTTAAATTTTTTTGATTGAAAGTGATTAGATCTTTATCATGGTAGAAATACAGTACAAATTTAGAAATCCTAGTAAATAATAAAAATCATTCCATTTTCTCAATCCAGAAAGAGTCACAATTAAGTGGGCGCTGCTCCATGTAGACTTAAAATCTACACATAAAAACCCTTAAACTATTCACAAGAACAAAACTGGAATTTTTATATCACTTAATAGCATGGGTTTTTTTTTTATACTCAGTATCTTTCTGTGGTGCTTGAGATCAAACCCAGACCCTCACACATGCTAAGTAAGAGCTGTACTACTGATTTACTTTGCCACCCCATCCTCAATGTATTACCATCATATAATTTGACACTAAAATTCCCTGAAAATGTGATTTCAATGAATAATTAACATTTCATAATATAAATATAGGCCAAACATTTCTGTCAAGCTTGGCATTGGCATTGGTTTTCATAGCTGAAAATAAATTGTTCTGAATGGCATATTCCTTTGCTCGTTTTTCTATGATATTCAAACTGGGGAATGCATATATTCTGCTCAATATTACAATTTTAGTTTTAAATGTTTAATAGGCATCATGGCATAAACTCCAAAACAGGTACAAGGTGATGTGGATAGATACATTTCATCCTGAGAAAATTAAGTAAAATCTATCTGGCAATCACTAAGCAGTAGTATTACTTCATTCAGTTTTGGGTTGGCATCCTTTGACTGTTTCCTCATGATCACTGGAGCAGTTTCCTCTGTAAATGTCTCTTCTGCCTCCCTGCTCCTGGTCTCCTTACTCCCCCACAACTGCAGTACCCCCCCCCAACACACACACACTTAATCTGCTTAGGCTGTCATTTGTGTCTGGAACCACAGCTCCAGCTGGCTGGCTGGCGATGATGACAAAGAGGCAAGTTCCCTGCCAAAGTCAAAGACAAATGTCACTCTTGTAATAGAACTCAATTAGAGTCAAATTAATCACAATAATGCTGTGGCCTATTACAGAAAATGGAGCAATTTGGAGGAAATCTGTCCAACACACTAGGCAAGCCATACACTCACATAAGTCCCAGGAGCCCTGGAGGGCAGGGAACATACATAGATTGCAGGTGGACTTCTTGGCCAGGACACAGGTTCTCACTGGAGTCCTGAGAAACTCTTCCCTCTAATGATGTTTTACTTGATTTTATTAGAAGCAGCAAATAATCTGAACTGAGTAACCCTCACAGCACATTGGATCCATTCATCTAGTGTAGACAGATGTCCCTTCGCTCCTGCGTGAACAAATCACCAGAACATAACAGAAATATTGGTGTGGTGCAGAAGAGAAATTCGAGATTTCCATGCCAATTCTCCTGTGGTGTGGGGCTCCCCCCATAGCCCCATAGGTAGGAGACTAGTCTCTGACTTTCCTGGTCACTTCTCACATGGTACTCATTCTGACATTGTTTTTCATCAGAAACATCATCTCTAGTAGCAATCTGTGGTTTTCTCTTTAGATTTAATAGGAATATGGGGGGAAATTTTAAAAGATTTTGTTAATCCCCTTGCAGACATTTGCTAGATCTGACTCTTGCACAGGTTTATAACCTCTCATCCTGGGATGAGACTCCCCTTTCTTTACTGATACCAGCTTCTTCTAAAATGTGGCAGCTTGTGTGAGTGTGCACATGTGTGTGCATATGTGTAGAGGGTCTTCCTGGAAGCTCAAACAGGCAGAGCTTCACCCACTTCTGTATTTGCAGGGGACTCCTCCCCTCAACCAATACACTCAGAAAACACAGGATTTTCCAATCCCCCAATGCAGAAAAAAGAAAAAAAACTTTACATCTATAATCTTATAAATTTAACTTTTTACCTAAGTTTACTCAGCCTCTCAGCTTTTCAATTTTCCATCTACAATGTAGAAATAATACAGGTATAATAAAATTCTAGCAGTAATTAAGAACTCTAAATATGCATTAAATAGAGGATTTGGTCTAAGGATTACACACCATTGAAAATCAGTGACTTTCCTTCCCCATGTCTGAAGGTACTGCTGGAAACAGGAAGAGATAGAAGGCAAAAGAAACTAGAAGGAAACAGTTCAACAAAAGACATAATCTGTCGATTATGATATACGGTGATATGGTTTTTAAGAATTTATTATGACAATACAAAATGCTGTAAGAAAAAAAAAGATGCCTATAGAATAAGAATGACTTGTAAGGGAGGGCTTCAAGCAGGAAGTGATGCTTTGAGATGGGATGTGGGGTAGTTTTGGGATAGGTAAGTGAAGGATAAGAATGGTCAGAGATTCAATTTCAGTCTAACTTTCTTGCAAATGAAAGATTGGTATTAACAGGGCAGGAAAATGCTCACACCATTATTTCTAGCCACAAGTAGCTCAGATATGTCAGGAATAAATGGGCTTAGTATAAATTAGAAAAATAAATACAACATTGCATAAAAGTTGACAATGTGAAAACTCATTTCTTTTTGGTTATCTGAAATATTGATGCCTGTTTCTCAGTGTTTATATCCAGTGTTTTCAGCGTGAAAAAAAAATTATGCATCCAATTGTCCAGATGACAGAACAAAAACAAAATATTCTGCATGGTCAAAGAACATTGTTTTAATTTTGAGTGCAAATGGCTTTCAAGTTACTATGGCATGTTATAGTAATTCATGTTACTATAGATGTTTTCTGAGAAACTTTTATTTTTTTAATTTTTTTTATTTTGCAGTACTGGGAAATGAATCCTGGGGCACACTACCGCTGAGCTCCATCACCAGCCCTTTGTATTTTGTTTTTGAAATAGGGTCTCCTAAGTTGCTGAGCTTGGTCATGAACTTGCCATTCTCCTGTCTGAGTCTTGCAAATCCCTGGGATTATAGGTGTGTGCCACCACATTCAGCCATTTCCTGGGAAATTATAAGGGATTTTATAAATGTTGATAGATATTGCCTTGGAGAAGTTGTTCAATGTATGCTTACACATGACACTCATATTTGTAATATGTACTTGTGTGTGTTGGCAATATATGTGTGACCTGTTTAAAAGTAACTATTGTTAAGGCTTAACAACTAGTATTTTAAAATAATATCTATTTTTTTGGTAATCTTACAAGTATTTTTGTCTATCTCAGTAAATAAGTTGTGTAAGAAAACCTCAGGTAAACATTATTATTTGCTTATCTCTTATTAACGTAATAACTGTACATATTTATGGGGTACAGTGTGATATTTCAGCATATGTATGCAGTGTATACTGATCAGATAAGGGAAATCAGCACTTCCCTTTTACCTGTCTCTCTTTCCCTCTCTTGTCTCCTTCTCCAAAGATTATATGGCTAGACTTTATTAGATCCTTTCGGATTTTTGTTCTTTCTTTCTTCAGTTGGTATAATAAGATGAATCTTAAACCCTGGAATTTATTGAGCTCACTTAGAAATAAGGGATTCATCCTGGCACAAAAACACCACCACCAAATATATATATATCCCCAAAAAGCCACCACACTGCTTAAGCATCTATGGAGGTCTTACAGCATACTTCCCACAAAATTATTTCAAAATTTCTGCCTACATTAGAATTATAGTTAGACACATGGCTATTTATAAATGCCGCATTTGAGGATGCTAAGACACCACAAAGAAGCATTTATTTGTAGAAACAAGTTTACCAAAAGGTATTAGATATGATGGGCAATAACAGAAACTTCTTATCCAATGGTACTTATAGGTGAGGTAATAAAGAACATAACATTAAGGAAATAAAGATATAATAACTGAATTAAATTGAGTATATATTCATGAATAGAGTCCTTGCATCCTCAGTAGAAGATTCAGATATGTTCCTGGCTTTGCAAATAAATGTTTTCTTTAGCACCGTTCTTGCAATTTGATATTCTATCAGTGAATTCCCCAAAATGCACTTCTGAATTTGCAAACTACATTTGAGGGAAGCTACTTTGCCAAGCAGAGTAATGAATTATAAGTTAATCAATTAGGACTTTTATGCGATAGGTAATTAACAGTGCTTTAAGAAGGTACAGGGATATTAACCATCATCTTCAAATCAATGACATCTGGACTCGCAGATTTCTAAATCTAGTTTGAGCAGACCAGGTGTACATAATGATAAGGAACCTGAACTGTGAATGTAACTTGTTTATCAATAAACATGAAAGAAACTACAAGGCAGTGATTTCATAGCATGTCCCTGGACAAGCAGCATTAAGGTCACAGGGGACTTGTTGGCAACAAATTCTTGGGACCCATCCACACAGGCAAGAACTCTGGGAGTAGGGTCTAATTTTTTAAATGCAAGATTTCTAGCATATTTTGATTAATGAGGCTTAAATTTTGAGAATCACAGTTGGCTGTGAGTAGGTTAAAGGGAGAAGTAGAAAGTGGGTGTTTCCACAGAGGCAAGGACAGAATAATAGTCAAGACCAAGTTTAAAATGTAAACTGGATTTGATCTTGCTTCTATTACTTGAAAACTTCTGAACTTCATACAGCCACTTACCTTTAATTTCAGTTACCTTGCCTTTTATAAAAAACAAAATAAAGCATTAAACTGCATATATTAGTGTTCAGTTAGTACTGATTATTTTATTAATGACTCCAATAATTTGCAAAATTAGAGTTAGTTAAATCCAATTTAGCTTTTTAAAATCAATTTATTAACATTTTCTAATTTGTAAAAATTAATCCTGGCTACTGATATAACACTCTAACATTTATACTTCTGTGACTGCAGTTTGTGAAATAACTAGGTATAAAATGAGTAGAGCATAAACATGCAAAACTCAATGGAAAATGATACTGTACACATCTGTACCAGGACAATTTTCAAACCCAAATTATGCAATGTGGATGTTCCAGAATGACCCAGGGGGGTCTGCTGGTTCAAATGATGGTTCTCTTTCTATAATTTTTAAATGATTGTCTGAATAATCAAATTTAGCAAACTAGTCAAGTTATAGATCTGAACCCTTAAAAATATGAACTACATGAAGAACTTTATACATAAAAAATAGAAATGTTCTGTACAAGTGCTCATTTCTTAAAATGATTATATCAATACTTCTGAAAATTTCATAAAATGTATCTTGAATCAGTCTCTCAAAGTCTAACTGGAAAGTAACATTCTAAAAGAACATTTATTCCTAATTGGATGCAAGAATTTTTATAATGTACTGAGCAACTATATCAATAACAGATATTAAATCTTACTTCTCAAGCTACCATACTGAAGCTTTGTGATCTAAATAGCTAAGACAAATCTAGAAAAACTAGAATCACAGTGACTTTAGAAAACAAGCTCATTTTATATTCTAAGAGATATTAGTAATGCTTCATGCTTTGTGGCTACACAACATTTCCTACAGCACCCAGTGATGCTAAGTAGTTTCTTTCAAGGCAGAACATGTTTTAGAACATTAGCACATATTTACAATGCCAGACTTTTCAGCCAAGAAATGGAGGTTTATCAGCATTACAAACATATTTTCAATGTGCACTACAAAACCATAATGGTGTAAAACTCTTATACCATACCTAAGAATAAAGTCCGGAAGAAATTTGGAAAACTCAAGTATTTTATAAGTAAAAACAGTACATCTCACTAAATGCCAGCCCTTTTTCAAGTAAACAAATTTATTATACATTGTACAAAGAAATGTTTGATGATAACAACTTTGAGAATTTCCAAAAATATATGGCATTATTCTTTATGGTAAATTAATGCCATATATTTTTTCATGACTTTGAAAATATTTGTATATTGCTGGAAAACTAAATACTGTTATGTTGAAATTCAGAATTAATAGGAAATTTTAATAGTGTCTAATTTTACTGCATATGCCTATATTTTTAATCATAGTAATATGCTATTGTTAAAATTAAAATGAAAAAAAGGGAGGAAGAGTGGAAGCAAGAAAGGAGAGAGAGGAAAGGAAAAGAGAAAGAAAGAAAATCAAACCAAGGCTAAGGCACAAAACTCACTGCAATCTTAAAATGTTTTTTAAAACCAAAGTATATTCATTAGTTATTCTGGAAATGACATAGTAAAACAGGCACTTTTATGTAAGATTAATGAGGATTTAAAGTAGCAAGCTGGCAATATATATTTATAATCTATATATGAAGTATATATTATACATATGAACTATGTATTATATATAAATATATATGTTCATATGTAGATTTATATATTATATATATAATCTATATATTTATAATCTATATAATCTACATATTTATGATCTATATAATATATAGATATATACTAAATATATATTAGTCCTAGTATTTCTCTTATATAGAGATGTTTCTACAAAAAAAGTATTGGGTAGTAAACAAATGTTATTTGTTTAAAAAATACAGATTTGCAGTAAGGTGAACAGAGAGCCTACAGCTTGGGAGCAAATTTTTACCACTTGCACATCAGAGAGAACACTAATGTCTAAAGTATATAAAGCACTCAAAAAGCTAAATGCCAAAAAAGCAAATAACCCAGTCAATAAATTGGCCAAGGAGCTGGACAGACACTTCTTAGAAGAGGATATACAATCAATCAACAAATATATGAAAAAATGTCCAACATCTCTAGCAAATTAGAGAAACGTAATTCAAAACTTCTCTAAGATTTCATCTCTCTCCAGTCAGAATGGCAGCTCTTAAGAATCCAAATAACAATAAGTGTTGGCAAGGATGTGGGGAAAAAGGAACACTCATACATTGCTGGTGGGACTGGAAAATGGTGCAGCCAATATGGAAAGCAGTATGGAGATTCCCTGGAATATTGGGAAAGGAACCGCCATTTGACCCAGCTATCTCACTCCTTGGTCTATACCCAAAGGACTTAAAAACAGCATACTACAGGGACACAGCCACATCAATGTTTATTGCAGCATAATTCACAATAGCTAAAATCTGAAACCAACCTAGATGCCCTTCAATAGATGAATGGATAAAGAAAATGTGTTATATATACACCATGGAATATTACTCAGTAATGAAGGAATGTAATGAAAGAGAATGGCATTTGCAGGTAAATGGATGAAGTTGGGGAGTATAATGCTAAGTGAAGTAAGCCAATCCTAAAAAAAAAAAAAAAAAATGCCAAATGTTTTCTCTGATATAAGGAGACTGATTCATTGTGGGGTTGGAGGGGAAGCATGGGAAGATCAGACAAACTGTAAATAGGGCAAAGGCAAAGGAGTGGGGAGGGGGCAAGGAGGTAAAAAAAGATGGTGGAATGAGATAGACATCACTACCCTAAGTACATGTATGAAAAAGACATGAATGGTGTGAATATACTTTGTTTACAAGCAGAGATGAAAAATTGTGCTCTACATATATAATGAATTGTAATAAATTCTGCGTCATATATAATAAATTAGAATAAAAATTTAAAACCAACAAAATAAATAAAAATATGGATTCAATTAAAATATTTCACTTCCTTTACAATGGAATGTAACAGCTATTAAAAACTGTACATTAGTGTACACTTGAGCAGAACTCCATATCTTGTCAAAATGTGTGCCCGGAATGACATTCGCAAAGTCATACCTCCCAGAATGACAGCCAGGTCTCTCCCTCTCAAAAAAGCAGAAAGAATATAAATGAGTAAAAGTAACTGTGTCCAACCTTGAATCTTCTTCTGTTTAAGATGGAACGTAAGACATTCTAAATTTCTGTATCTGAAGTATTATGGGCATGAAATTATGTGGCACTCCTCACCCTTAAGATTACCCCAATGTACTTGGCACTGGGCCTAGAATGAGAATCCAGATCGTTTTGAAAACATGTAAAGATGCAACCTACATTGGGTCCCAAAATAGTCAATTTCAAGTCAATATATCTATTGTTCTGTTCTAAGGATGTATATGCTATTGCATTCTATGTAATAGAACTGAGGAACATTAAAATGTGATGATAGCAAAAGGGTTCCTCCCAAAGATATCCAGACCCTATCCTTAAAATCCAGGAATGTCATTTTATAGGACAAAGGGGATTTTTTCTGATCAAATTAATGGTATTTACAACAGATTATCCAAATTGCCTCAATCTACTCACCTTCAAAGTCTAATAGGTCATTTTAACTGCAAGCAGAAAAGATACAGAAGTCAGAGACAGTGACTCATGAGAAAGATTTAAAGCACCCTTGCTGGCTTGAAGATAGAGGGTAATAAGATAAGAAACACAGGTGACCTCAAGGGACCAAGAGAGCCTTTGGCTGACAACCAGTGAGTACAAGAGATCTTAGCCCAACAGCTAACTGGAACTGAACCTTCAAGTAACTTGAGTGGCCCTAGAAGCAGCATTGTAAAACCAAGCAGACACACCAGCCATGGCTACTCATTCTGACCTAAAAGACTGTGTTTCACTTGTTTACATACATTTGCTTCACTTAAGGATGCTAACATTTGTGATATAAATAGAAAATTAATATTTAAGTACATAGGGGCTGTGGAATGAAGTTGATTTTATTATTGTCTTCTTTACCCTTTGTGTTTTTCTAAATTTACAATGAAGAATGTAAAATAATTACATCTTAATGTAATTATTTTACATCAGCTTTGTGTTAAGCTAAGGTTTAGTATATTCATGGAAATTCCATTACCAGACAGAATATGATATTTAACAGGTGAGTTTTCCCACTATTTTCCCTGCACAATTTGCTCTTCTTTCTTGGAAAATATAATGCATTAGCATGCTATAACCTACAATATTTAAATCTGAAGTTGCTTTGCAATTTTCTCAGTTGATTGGCACCATTATTCTGGAACAGAAAAAATAGCCCTGGAGTGGCAGAGCAGGAAAAATAAACCTTTCTCTATGTATATTGTAATCCTGAAAGACAGTGCCATTTGTCCCTCAAACCTGCCTAGGAGAGAGTCAGCTCTAAATATGACAATGCCACATACCTCATTAGATCCTGGGTTCTCTATAGGCCCTCCATAAATAGCACTGGAATCGATTACCATAGACTGAATCACATCACCTTTACAGTTAATGCAAAACTATTACAAATGAAAGCCAAGGAATTAATGAAGCTCACTAAAGAGGTTTTTAAATAGGTCACATTGGTTCTTCAAATCTTATTCCTCTCCATCTTTGAAAAATTAGCTTCCTTTTCTATCATAAATTGCAAATCACTATGGTAAACTCTAAGTCCACAAAAGACATGAGATCCCTTCACAAGGAAAGAGGAAGACATAATGATGTATTTTTCTTTCGTTTTGAATTAAAATTACAAGGAAAACTTGGACTATAATCCACAGATTGTTTCAGGCTTGGTATGGACAAGCTTGAGATATAATCATCAGGTAGTCCCAGTCTTGGAGAGCAAGGGAAAGCTCTTTATGAAGAATCCCAATGCTTCTGGTAGGAGGAAGGGAAAAGTAGATATTTTAAAATATGCCAGAGCATATTATTCTTACCAAGGCCTCCCCTCAAGAGAAGCATCAAATGCTCCTAGACATGATGGTTGACATAATGGTTTTTCCATTTTACAATACTGTTGAAAGCCTCCCTGGACAACCATTCTGCTTCTTACTTTCAGCACAGTATCCAATAAATTACATGAGATGTTCGAACTTGTATTCTAAAATAGGCTTTGAGTTGCATGATCTTGCCCAATTATCAACTACATGAGGTAGGTAGATGTGTGAGCATTTTAAGGTAGGGTAGACTAAATTATGATGTTCTATAGATTAAGTGTATTAAATAGATTTTAATTTGTGATCCTTTCAAATTACAAAGGGTTTATCAAATAATCCCTAGCTCTGTTATAAAATAAGGAGCATCTGTATTTTACCAAAGCCTAATCAATCTAAAAGAAGTCAATTTTATTTTCTACTTTACCAACTTAAAATACCTACCTCCAGCCCCCTCTAGCTTTCCTGTCTTAAGTAACAAGGGAAGTACTTAAGAAGTGACAGAAGTGGCAACCCAGAGGCACAACATCCCCTAAAGAGTGAAATCTAACAGAGGGTCAGAGAATTCATCCTTGCTTTCCTCACTTATGACTCATTTATAGGGTCCTTGTATAACATGGTAGAGATATGATCAAGGAAATATGTGATACAATAATTAAGAATTTACAGAAATTATTGATAAACACACAATCAAAGATCCAGGGAAATCAGAGAATACCAATCAGTTAAATGTAATCAACCAAAAAAATCTATACCTGATCTTACCATATTCAAACTGGTGGTAATCAACCACAGAAAATCTTGAAAAAAGCCAAATAAAAAATAAATCTTAACTATAAAAGAACACGGATAATAATTACATTGATATTTCCTTAGAAACCATGCAAGAATTAAAATATGAAACAACAACAACAAAAATATAATAGCCATAAACTCACATTCTGTATCTAGTAAAATTATCTTGGTAAAGACTTTCTCAAACAAAAGTCAAAGGATTTTTTTTTTCTTCAGTAGACCTGCCTTGCAAGAAATGTGAAGATTTCTTCAGAATGAAGAAACAATACTGGTCAGAAACTTAGATCTACAAAATCATTGTACTGTCATGTATAACTAATTAAAACAAATAAAAAATTATAAAAAAGAAAGGGCATTAAAGAAGGAATAAAAGAGTAAAGTCAAATCTTTCATTTTTTCTTATTCTAAATTAACAAATCACAGTTTGTTCAAGATAAAAATAGCAACATGGTATTTGGTGATTATAGAGAAGTAATATGAATGATAATGTTATGAGAGAGAGAAGTGAGGAATTGAGAATGCTCTGTTATAAGCTTTTTGCACTGCAGAAGAAATGGTAAAGGATCCATTTAAAGAGAACTTAAATTGTGATTATAAATACACAAAAATCATTTTAAACATTAGTGTTCTAGAAAACACAATAGTCAGAGATAAAAGACAAAGAAGGGCAATAAATAATAGGAACAAATATGACAGATATAACAATATTAATAATCACTTTAAATATAAATAGTCTAAATGCATCAACTAAAAGAATAAGTACCAGAGTGGTGAAAAGAGGAACCAATTAAATATTGTCTGTATAATCTACTTTAAAGACAAAGTTGGAGGAAGAATAAAAGAATGGAGAAAGGCATGTAATGCCAAATCCAATCAAAAGAAAACTGGAATAGCTACACTAACTTCAAATGAAGCTGACTTTAGAGCAAAAAATATTATCAGGAATAAAGAGTGATACTGCATAATGATGAGGGGGTCTATCTGCAAGAAGACATCCAATCCATAGACTCTGTACACCCCAAAAAAGTATCAAAATATGAAAATTTATAGGCTCCAAAATCATGTGACTCCACTATTTAAAATTTCAATGTGCTTCTAACAGTAATTTACAGAACCATCATGTAGGAAATCAGTAAAGACATAGTTTAATTGAACAGCTAAATCAATCAACTGGGTCTACTGGCATCTATAGAATACTCCATCTACCATGGCAGAATATATATACTTCTCAAGATAACATAAAACACATCAAAACAGACCACATTTTCGGGGTCCTAAAACAAAAGACAGAAATTTGCAAAGTAGTTTCTCATGCCACATTGAAATCAAATTGGAAATAAAGACACAAAATCTCAAAATACTTTGTGATTAAATAACATATTTATAAATAAAAATGGGTTAAATTTTTATAAATATCAAAAGAAACAGAAAAAAATTGAACCCCCCAAAATGCAAGTTAGAGACAAAAATGAGATATTATAATCAATCACAGAAATTCAAAGGATTATTAGGATTATGAAAAACTATGTTAATAAATCAGAAAAACCTAAAAAAATGGGCAAATAGGACCTACCACAATTGAACCAAGAGAACAAACAAAACTTGTATAGACCAATAACAAGCTATGAGATTTAATCATTAATGAAATGTATCCTGCAACGAAAAGCCCAGGACAATGTTTCACTGATGAATTTTACTAAGCATCTGAAGATAAATGATGTCAATTTTTATGGAGCTCATCCATAGAATTGAAGGAAGAAAAACCTTTCAATTCATCTTGAAGCCAGCATTACCTTGTTACCAAAACCCCACAGTGCCAGAACAATATAAAAGAAAACTATAGACCAATATTCCTGATGAACATAGATGCAAAAATTCTCAAGAAAACATTGTAAATAGAATTTAATAGCAAATCAAAAATATAACTCACCATCTTCAAATAGGTTTCATCCAATGCATTCAAGGATGATTTGATATACACATATCAATAAATACATCACATGAATAGAATGAAGAAAACCATATGATTATTTAACAGATGCAGAAAAAGCATTCAACAAAATTCAATATCCCTATATGATAAAAGTTACAAACAAATTTGGTACAGAAAATCTTTCCTCAAACTAATAGCAGTTACACCTGACAAAGCCATAGCCATCATCACATTGATTGGGAAAAGTTGGAAGCGTTTCTTATAAAATCAAGAAATAGACACGCATGTTCACTTTCATTACTTTTAGTCATTACTTTCATTACTTTTTAGAAGTTTCAGCCAGAGCAATTAAAACAAAAATATTAAAGGAATACAAATAGAACAGACACAGATTATATCTATTTGTAGATGATTCTACACATAACTATTAGAACTAGTAAATCAGTAAAGTTGAAAGATACAAAAATCAACATACAAAATCAGCAGTTTTTCTGTACACCAATAATTAATTTGATAAGAAATCCTGAGATAATTCTATTCACAATTGCTACAAATATAAAATGCCTATGAAAAACATAAACCAAACAAGTGAAAGCACCCTACAATGAATATGGCAAAACACTGAATAAAGAAACTGATAAAGACATTCCATGTTCCAGAGTTGGAAGAATATTAAAATGTGCAGTGCAATTCCCATCAAAATATCAATGACTCTTTTCTCTGAGATAGAAAAAAATAAAAATCCTAAAATTAATATAGAAGCACAAAAGACCCCGAATAGCCAAAGTAATCTTGAGCAAAATGAACAAAGCTGAAGGTACTTCGATTCCTCATTTTAAGACACATTGAAGAGTCAGGGTAAGTAAAACAGCAAGGTATTGTCATGAAAACAAACGCATAGACCAAGGAAGCAGAATAGAAATCTCAGAAATAAAATCGTACATCTTCACAGAGACACCAAAAACACTGATTGGAGAAAGGACAGCCTTTCTTCAACAAACAGTGCTAGGAAACTGAATATCTACATGAAGAGAAAACTTGATTACATTGTTAATCACCTTTTTGCCACTATGAGCAAAATACCTAACATACTTAGAGGCCAAGTTTATTTTAGGTTCACACTTTAGTCCGTGGTTCACCACTTCATTGCTCTTGGATTGAGGTGAGGTAGAATATCATGGCAGAAGGGCAAGGCAGAAGGAAGCTGTTCAGCTCATGGTGGCCCAGAAGCAGAGAAAGAACATGAAGCTAAGGACAAACTATAATCCCCTATTAACCTACTTCCCCTGGTCATGCCCCGCATGCCTATAATTACCACCTAGTAATTCAATCAAATTATTAATGCATCAAGCCGATCAATCCACTGATTAGGTTATGGCTCTCATAAGCTAATGTGAGCATTAGAGCATTGTAGAATATGAGTTTTGAAGAAATAGCTAATGTACAAAGCATAACAACTCCTGTCTCTGATCCTGTACAAAAGATCAACTCAAGTGCTGGGGTTGCGGCTCAGGGGTAGAGTGCTCACATAACATCTGCATGGCACTGAGTTTGATCTTCAGCACCAAATAAATAAATAAATAAATGGAGGTATTGTGTCCAACTACAACTAAAAAAATAAATATTAAAAAAAGATCAACTCGAATGAAAGACATTAATTAATGAATCAATGAAATTAATGAAACTCTGAAGTTACAAGAAAACATAGGGGAAACACATCATGATGTGGATAGTCAATGATTTTCTGACTATCACTCCAAAGCACAGGAAACAAAGCAAAATTTGACTAATGGGCTTGTATTAAAATAAGAAGTTTGTATATGGCAAAGGAAACAAGAGTGTAAAGAGAACCTACAATGCAAGAAAATCTTTGCCAAAAATTTTTCTGACAGAAGGTTACTATACAGTGTATGGAGTGGAAAACTTAAAAAAAAAATCCAATTTTTAACATGGGTAAATTATGTGAATAGACACTTTACAAAAGAAACAAATGGTCAACAAATTTAGGAAAAATGCGTGATATCTTTATTCATCAGGGAAATGCAAACCAAAACCATGAGATACCACCTCATCTCAGTTAGAATAGCTATTGTAAAAAATAATAAATGCTGGTAAGGACGTGGAGAAAGAGAAACTGATACTGTTGGTGGAAATGTAAATTAATATGGCAATGACAGAGGATAGTATGGAGGTTCCTCAATAAAGTGAAAATAGATGTACTATGATCCAGTTATCCTACTGCCTGGCCTCTATCCAAAGGAAATGAAGTCAGCATCCAAAAGAGATACCTGCATGTGAGTGTTTATTATAGCACTATGCACAATGGCTAAGATATGGCATCAGACCAGGTGTTCACTGGCAGATGAAAATATTTATAAATAAAGATACATGTGATATCTACATAAAGGATATTTAGCCATAAAGAAGAATGAAAACCTGTGACGTACAAAATAGTGGATGGAACTGGGAGAGATTAGGTTAAGTGAAATAAGCCAGACATAGAAAGACAAATACCTCATATTCTCATGTGCAGAAGCTTTAAAAAATAATGAGGTAAAAGTCTACTAGTGATTACCAGAGATTTGGAAGAGTGTTGGGTGAGGGAGGATGGGAAAAGTATGATTGAAGTTGATCAGTGTGTACTATATGCATGTATAGAAATATCATACTGAACCATTAATAAAAATTATCAATAGATATTAAAAATTTAAATATATCTTATCAACATTAATTGTATTTAGTGAAAACACTACTGACAGGTAAATTTATAGTATTAAATGTATAAGATACATTTGTATAAATGTATATATAGATATAAATGTATAAATTTATAGTATCAAATGTATGAGCAAAGAGGAAAATCTAATAATCTAAGATCTTACTTACGTTAGGAAACTAAGGAGTACATTTTAAATTCAAAGTAAACCAAAGAATGGACATAATAAAAAATAGAGCATAAGACAATAAAATTGACAACAGTCAGAGAAAAATTGATGAAACCAAAAGCTGGTTCTTTGAAAATATTGATAAAAATGATGAATGAGGCCAGTTTAAGTTAAAAAAAAAGGAGGCAACTAATACCAGAAATGAAGGAGGAGCTATTAGGTTTCCTTGAATAGTGAAAAAGGTCATAAAGAATATTGTGAACAATTCCAAAACTCACATAAGAAATAGACATCTGAATGGGCCTATATCTAGCAAAGAAATCAAATTAGTAAATAACATCCAAAGCAGAAAGTAGCAGGCCCCGTTTAATTCACAGGTGAATTTTAAAGAAGAAATACCAATTAAAGAAATGTCAATTTAAAGAAACAATACAAATCCTCTATCATCTCTCTCAAAAATTAGAAACAAAAAGATTATTTTCTTATTCTATGAGGGCAGCATTACCCTACCATCAAAACTAAAGACACTATAGGAAAGGAAAAAAACTACAGACCCGTTTCTCAAGAATATAGATGCAAAGAACTTCAGGGAAATATTTGCAAATTATACCCAATGATGTATAAAAAAATGTATACCACAAGTGGCATTTATTCAAGGTATGAGAGGTTGATTCAACATTTGAAAATCTGTTAATGCAACCCATCACATTGATAAGCTAAAAATACATCTTATGAGCATGTCCAACACACAGGAAAATATTTGAAAAATCAAATGCCCTTTCAGGGTAAGAATTCTTGATAAACTAGGAGTAGAGTAAAATTTGGTAAAGAACATGTCCAAAAACACTGCAGCAGTGATGAGGTTAAAGCTCAGTGGTAGAGTACTTGTTTAGTCTATATAAACCCTGGTTCAATCCCCAATACCACAAACAAGAAAACAAAATCTCTACAGCTACCCCATATCTAATAATGAGAAATGAGGTTCTCACCAAGTTCTGCCTGCCTTCCCCATTCCTAGTCAACAATATATTGATAATCCTAGCTGATTCAGTGGTACAAGGAAAGGAAATAAAAGTGAACACTTTGGGAAGGAAGAAGTACAACTGTGTGTGTAGGTGACATGAATGTCTATGTAGAGACCCCAAAGAATCAACAAACTCCTGAAATTAATAATCATTTTTAGCAAGGCTTCAGGACACAAGGTTAATATACAAACAGTAATTGCTTTCTTACATATCAGCAAGGAAAATAGGAAATTGAAATAAAAACACAGTGCCATTTATAGTAAGTTCATAACATAAAAGAGAGAAAAGAAAAATTGCCCTGTGCCTGTTTAGTTGTTGCAACACCATTTGTTAAAAGACTAAGATTTCTCCATTGAACAAGGTTTGCATCTTTGTCAAATATCAGTAGATTATATTTTTTGTGAGTTGATTTCTGGGCTGTCTATTCTGTTTCATTATTCTATCCTCTATATAATACCACACTCTCTTGATTACTGCAGCTTCATGATACGTCTTGAAGTCAGGTAGTGTCAGTCTAAGCCAGCAATCACACTCCTTAATGTTTACCCAAATGAGTAGGAAACTGTCTACACTAAAACCTACACATGAATATTTCCAGCAGCTTTGTTCATAATTAGCAAGATGTTCAAACAATCGAGATGTCTTTCATAAGGTGAATGGACAGACTATACATCAATACAATGGCAAATTATTCAGTGATAAAAAGAAATGCTAGTAAGTCAGAGAAGCTATGGAGGAATTTTAGATGCATATCACTGGGTTAAAGAAGCCAGGATGAGAAGGTTACCTATAGTCTACATACTGTATGATTCTAAGTATATGATTTAATTTTTTTCTAGAAAATAATTAAAATATATAGATAGTAAAAATAGTACTAACCGTTGTCAAGGGTTTAGGATTAAAGGGGTAGGAGATAAACAGGCAGAATTTTAGAGCAGTAAAACTACTCTGTATAATTGGATATATACCATTATGCAAATTTCAAAACCCATTGACTATATCTGGTAATCCATAAAGCCAAACAAATTATGGACATTAGGTAATAATGATGTTGCAATGATGGTTCAACAGTTGTAAAAAATGTATCAGACTGATGCCATATGTCAACATAGAGGAAACGGGTAGGTAGTTTGGGGATACATGAAAACATGTTGTGCTTTCCACTCAATTTTTTCTGTAAATGTAGAACTGATTTTTTAAAATGTATTAATTAAAAAAGGGTAATTTTCTTTCCTCTCCAATAGTCTGCACGACCCAGTGACAGTTAAATAAACTCAGCATTTCATTCTGTCTTTATATTCTCTGTCCATTCATTCTACATTAATTGATCCTGAATACAAAACAATTATTTTAACAAAATTTATCTGAATAAATATGTAAATATATAATCTAAAAATGACCTCACGCTAGATTTTTTTTCCTAGAAGCTACTTTATCAGAGCATCAACTTTTGCTTTATCTTACATTTAGACCTATACATCAAGCACTGATTTGCAAAGGTGAAGCTATATGTGACCATAATTAAAAGGAAATTACAGGCAGCATTGCAGGAAATGTGGAGACAGGGATTTTTTTGAGTAGATCACAATTAGAATCCACCAAGCATTTCAGCTACTTGCTATTCCCTAAAAGAAAGCTTATGTTGTATTCAAGATGTCCAGTTTTGAACATTTGCCTTTGTGGCTGAACAAATGGAGAAAACTTTTCCAGGACATATAATAAAACAACCTTGTGATACAAAATGGTTTGAATGATAAAGAAGAGAAACTATTTTTGATTTGAGTGCAGTTGGTTATATAAGCCTTTTTCTGCCTCCTTAGAATGGGCTCTATCACTCATAATTCCAACGATCTACTATGTAAACTTTCTGACCCCAGCAAAGGCAGCTAATTCACATTAAGGTCAAATTGTTCCAATTCTTTTTTTTTTTAAATCTTTGTTTCATTTATTATAGCTAAGAGACTAATAGTAAAATATACAAAATTTACTGAACCAGAGAACATTAATGCATGTGCAAATAAAATTAGACCCATTTCCAAGTTCCAGTCTCTGATTTTAGACTATTTTTGACCCAAAAAGCTTGACTAATTTTAGACCCAAAAAGTAATATTTACAAAATTTTTCATCTATTTGCCCTCTTATTTCTTCTTTGTAACCTCAAATTTCCTCTTATTTTTTTTTAACTTTTATTTTCCCTATATAGAAACAGAAATTGGTAATTGACAGTAAAGTTGTCTCCTTACTCAGGAGAACCAAGGTCGAATCCCTTGCCCTCCTGTCATTCAGAATGCCTCCTCCACAGCAAAATGGCCAAGGCATGTTGGCTGACAGGCCCAGCTCGCTCTCATACATATCCCAGCACCCCTGTTCTTCACTCACTCTATTCTGCTGTGGGAATTTGTCTTGCCCACTGCTTATAAGGAGGAGAAGGAGCCAGGTAACATAGTTATTACTTATTGTGTTCCAGTAACTGAATTTGGTTCTTCATATATGATATAATTCTCAAAAAATCATATTACATGGAAATATGAATTTACCAAATTATAGATATCAAAATAGTAACTTTTATGTCTCACATTACATGAGTTTTTATGCTTAACTCATGTGAAGGCTTTCACAAATTTGCAAGTACCCATCTAAGCCAGGAAACAGCGGAACCTGGGTGTGAACAGAGTTCTACCTGTCTTCAAAGTTCAGGCTGTGCTGACTCAATAAAATAACAATTCAATAAAATAAATCTAAATATAATAAGAATCTCCACACATAGTGTAATCAGAGTCTCATTCTCTAACAGTTAGTGTGTTACTTTTTTCCTGAAAATAAGAGCATTCCCTTGTGATATGATATGATATTTACTCTGTTCCTTGATCTCTGGTAAGAATGTCAAGCAAGCAGGGGACACAGAACATAATATCAAGAATGTAAGCACAAAATAATTACCACAAATCTCATCGCAAACCCAGCAGGCTAGAAAAGACAGCACATTAAAGGGCAAATTCCAGAGTGGATAGCAACTGTGAACTAGACATATAATCCTTGGTTAATAACAAAATGGCTAGAAAAGAATCGCATATACTAAGATCATCCACCACTTAATTTTAAAAATTCCTTTACTGTAGCAGACAGTTAGAAGGACAGCTGGGGAATTTAAGACAGGGAGGAAATAAATACCCTGTAGACCCAACATATATGCACAAATGTCCAAAGCTGATAATAATGTAGTAAAATTAGAATTCTAATAGATTGCCAATAGGGGTAAAATGGCAAAACTTTCAGAAAACAGTTTGGAAAAAAAATACTTTAAAAGCATAAAATTGTTCATGTCATTTCAGTACTTCCATTTCTAAAGAGAAAAAAAATTAACCAAAAGAATAATGTCAACATGAAAAAGTTCTATGACTGAATGTTCATTGTAGAATTACTGCAATAGCAACAAATTGAAAACTTGATATAATTAAAAATTACAGATATCTGAGTAGCAACTTTTGTGTGTATAAACAAATTCAGAAAGTTCTGAAGCAATATACAAAGTTATAGATTCAAATGCTGGAGAGGATGTGGGGAAAAGGGTACTCTTGTACATTGCTGGTGGGACTGCAAACTGGTGCAGCCAATTTGGAAAGCAGTATGGAGATTCCTGGGAAAGCTGGGAATGGAACCACCATTTGACCCAGCTATTGTCCTTCTCGGACTATTCCCTGAAGAACTTAAAAGAGCATACTACAGGGATACTGCTACATCGATGTTCATAGCAGCACAATTCACAATTGCTAGACTGTGGAACCAACCCAGATGCCCTTCAATAGATGAATGGATAAAAAAATGTGGCATTTGTACACCATGGAGTATTACACAGCACTAAAAAATGACAAAATCATGGAATTTGCAGGGAAATGGATGGCACTTAGAGCAGATTATGCTTAGTGAAACTAGCCAATCCCTAAAAAACAAATACCAAATGTCTTCTTTGATATAATGAGAGCAACTAAGAACAGAGCAGGGAGGAAGAGCAGGAAGAAAAGATTAACATTAAACAGATACATGAGGTGGGAGGGAAAGGGAGAGAAAAGGGAAATTGCATGGTAATGGAGGGAGATCCTCATTGTTATACAAAATTACATATAAGAGGTTTTGAGGGGAATGGGAAAATAAACAAAGAGAGAAATGAATTACAGTAGATGGGGTAGAGAGAGAAGATGGGAGGGGAGGGGAGATGGGACAGTAGAGGATAGGAAAGGTAGCAGAATACAACAGTTACTAATAGGGCATTATGTAAAAATGTGGATGTGTTACCGATGTGATTCTGCAATGTGTATTTGGGGTAAAATTGGGAGTTCATAACCAACTTGAATCTAATGTACGAAATATGATATGTCAAGAGCTTTGTAATGTTTTAAACAACCAATTAAAAAAAACAACAAATTTCTCTAACTATATAATTAAAATATTAAAATATAAAGACCATAAGGATATATTAACACAATCCAATTAGCTGAGGACATAGTGCAGTGATAGAGTTCTATGCTTAGCAAATAGGAAACCCTACATTCAATCCCAGGACCAGGGAAAACACACACACACACACACACAATTCAAATGTTTGAAATATGGTAAGAATAGTGTCATTGCTTACTACACATGTCTTTAAGAACTTACATAATGCTATAACATGTACCCATAAGATAAATGAAATCATTGATTTAAATGACCTCTACAGATAAGATGGACCTAAGCACAGATCCCTGGCTGTCACCATGCCTCCCTGTACCTGTGCCTAGTGAATGGACAAAGGCAATTCACAACACAAAATCTCTGTTATCTATGTTAGGACTAAGGGAAGCATGTCACCGCATGCCCATGACCTCAAGGAATTTATGCCAGATGCTTTTCAAAAAAATGATAGGCAAAGGTGAATATCATATTTTGTTTTTTGAAGTTCCGTAACAAATGTATACAGGAATGACATTGGATTGGACAACACTGGGCTGTGAAGAGTTGGAAGGATTCTCCACTGGGTGAATTACTTTTACCTATAGAACAGTGGCTTTCAAAGCAGCTACAAGAAGATGTTCCATCAGCACTGGAACTTACTCCTACAGGACATTGGCAGGTGGAAGGTCTCCTGACATAGCAAGTCTCACCTCAACACCAAACAAACACTGGGAAATTGACACAAGGCCTCACCATAGTAAGTAGAGAGTGTGCCATACTCAATTGTAAGTACATTTGAGAAACTGGCTCCTGTTCCAGTAGATGAGTCAAATATGGGCAGAAAAAAATAAAAACAAAAGAACAATGCCCATAGGGCACCTACAGCACCAGCTTTTACTGAGCAACTAGACCACTGAACTATCAATAAGAGAATCTACAGAACCTCTGCCTCGTTATTATTTGACAGATCTCAGAATCCAAGTAGACAGGAAGGCATGATAATATAATATTTGGATAAAATTTCAACCCAAATTCACCTTCTCTCATGACTCAGAAGAAAACAGCTAATATGGGGCATATGAGAGCATTAGACAATAAACAATTATATCAGAATTTCAAAGCACTTAGGGTACTTTTTCTTTTTGAAAATTTGGAAAGTCTAGTCTATTCTTAGATTTCATATTTGTTACCTTAAGAACTTAAATATAGCCCCAAAATATCTACTACTGAACAAATGCATTTAAGTATATCCACATACATTCCATTGTGAATAGGAATTACTACACTTCCCAATTTTTTCTGTCTCCCCATCCTTGTGATATTTATTTAAATTTTCCTTGTGAAAAATTTGAATATTAAAAAAAAACATTCAAAAACATATCTGTACAGTGAACATCAATCACCTGGATTCCACAGTTCATATTTTGATTTATTTACTAGAATATGTGGTAATTTAGTCATTTATATCCCTTTATTCATTTTCTTTATAAACAAATTTCAAATTAAATTTGCAAAAGTACACTTTACTATTAGACACTCAGCATGCATACAATTATAGTTTAATATGAACTTATATTTTTAATTAAAACAACAGGCATACAGTAAAATGCACATCTTTAATTCTACTCAAAATCTTATTTTGGTTTATTTCATCATCATATTTTTAGTACTTAACTTTTTACTTTTATGTAATATTCATTTTCATATTGAAAATATAGTTTGAGGGCTGTGGCTGTGGCTCAGTGATGGCGAACTTGCCTAGCATGCTTGAGGTAGTGGGTTCAATCCCCAGCACCTTATAAAAACAAAATAATATTATATATTAAATATATATATACACACACACACACACATATTTTGATCCTTCACTATTAGATTAGTTTGAAATCAGTTTGTTTGCACTTTAACCTTTTTGCTCTCAGAAACTCCATATTCCGATTTCTTTCCTTAGTTTGATTATTAAACACTGTCATGTTTTTTCCCACATCTATCACTCTTTGACACTTTGCTTATATATATATATATATATATATATATATAATTAAAATCATTCTTTATACCATTACTTTCCAGCTCATCTTTGATTAAGTCTTTATATTTCTTACCTGCAAATATCTATTGACTTTGCATTTAATATGCATACTTTATTTGCACTTTAAAACTGAGATGATAATTCCATCACTCATTCCCTCTCTTTAATCCTCCAGCTGCTACCTGATCTCTCTGGTAATGACCTGGCTGTAACCATCACCAAGAGTTAGATGAAGATGAAAATTATCTCACCTTTTCACCCTATTACCCAACATGCATGCATGTCTACTGACTGTTTTTGATTTTCCTCATTTTATAGTGGAAGAATATGTGTATTCATTTTGAAGCCCTTTGGTCCTCCCATATGTACATATGGATGCCTGTATGACCCTATCTCCTTTACCCACTCTCATATTTCTAAATTCTTCTTCCTGGAAAACTTCCTAATTTTAATATTCTCCCTACTGTACTTATTTTCCTCTATTTCCAATTGCACTTTTACACTCCCACTCTAATGGCTCTAATCAAAGTCACTGGAGAAAATATTTTGCTACAGTAAAAATCACCTATCTGTTCTCATCCTTTTTCTTAGTATCATTGGATGCAATCATTCCATCTGTCCATCCATTCATCCATGTTAAAACTGTCTTCTCTCGACTCCTGTGACACTATGTTTGCATAGTTCTCTTGCTATTCCATGCCTGGATTTGCATTTTTCTACCAAGCTTGTAAATATTGATTTTGCAAGAGATAGAAACTATTTCAAGAGCCATAGAATTTGGAAGACACTTTAAATTCCATATATGCGACCTTGGAGCATATCATTTTCCTTATCCTATTTGTGGCTTATCTGTTTTCCCTCCTTGCAACTCAACTCCACACAGAAGAGTCATGACTTACTGCATATGACTACTTTCCATTAAACCTGGTTTTATTGCTCAGAAGCTGACATTTACATCCACATTCTCCCAGGAGAACTGTCTAGATTTGTCTACCTAAAAGAGAAATAATTAGGTTGTCTGCAGCTATTATAGTACAAGGATAGTTTTCAAAATAAGACCTTTAATTTTGAGTAAAATGTTTAAAAAATTATACACTGTCGAGTTGCTCAAGTCTGTCTATAACAGGATAGATTTAAATAATATTCAATCATAATGACTCAGGCCACTGTACTAATGCAACACAGCTTTTGGAGATTCATGTGTAAGCCTACAAAGATCACAAATCACACCTTATCATCAAGTCACACACATTATAAAGCCATTGTAAGGTCACTGAAATAGATTAAATCAAGCAGCTTAAAAAATGAGATAAAAAGCAAAAGCAGTTTAGTAGCAAAGTACATCATGAAATATGCTAAAAATTAGAAGATTTTATGAAGAAAACTGCCCCCTTATAATGCACTCAGAAGCCCAGACTGTATGTGCATATGTGTGTATATATCTTATGGATACAGATATTTTACAAATTATGAATATCTACCATCACCACAAACACAATACGCCAGGAGCAGAGATAATTATTTTCTCCCCATTATGACTCTATGCACTGCCATTTCCACACTCAACATGGGGGGCAGCATCATTCTAGATTTTTTTCCCACATCCCCAACTACCACAGAAGTGTCTGCTTCATCTTTATCATGTCGATTTCCCTCTATAACTAAGCTGTCATCAGTCCTGCACATTGCTGTAAAACTTATCCCAGGGTCGACATCACTGTCATCTGTTTATATTTTCTTTGACTTATTATTATCTTTGTCTTATTATTTAACTTCTTCTACCCAAATCTTAACTGAAGGACCTTCCTGGGGCTCAGGCCGTACCCTTTCTTAGTTCACAACTTACTGTCTCTTAGGATGATTACTTTCATTCTCTGGTTTTCAATAGTCATGCACTCCTCAAATGGTATCTATCAATAAGGTAGACTGAATCTCCTGTGGGACAGCTTCTTCCAGCAACACAAACTCAACATGGGCCAAACATGTTATCTTCCTCATCAAACACATTCCTTTCTAACTGTGCCACATGGCATCAACCTCCACCAGGGACCCGATTTCATGGTGCCCTTGCCATTTCCTTTTCTCAGCATCCACATCTAATTACTTTTCAAGCTACATTGATACCATGGAATAACTGGCTCAAAAATACAGCCGACTCTTTCCTTCCTGGAATCTTCTCCTCTTACCATCTCCCTCAATCAGTAGCTGCTTTGTATGTTCATTCTGACACCATTCGGTTTTAAAAGATACAAAAAGAAGGTGGGTAAGAAGGGGATGGTGAGGAACCATGAACTCAGCAGATACTGGCAAAATGCATCCAAAGCTAACTCATTCTTCAGTAGGAGTTGCCCTATGTTCTTGTGGAAGTCTTTGAGCAGAGCCCCAAATGCCCTTTCATGGAATGGAAAATGCTTGATCTTCCCAGAAGATCAAGGATCTTCTCTGGGATTTGTCTCTGGGATTTGTCTCCTAGTATTTTACTGCAGGGATTTCCTCAGCTTGGCAGTCAAGATTTCCTCTTGAATATGACTTATTTTCAAATGGTCCTAAAAACATGAAAATAATAAAAAAAAAATAAAATAACCCTAGGCTGATAAGCCTACCTGGATTTTTATATGTGGCTTGAAATTCAGAGAATCAAGGTGACTTTTCCATTTGTATTTAGCCTATATCTTGGTGTCAGGGTCTACATTATCCTTCTCATGGGTACATCAGCCAAAATCTTCTATGGCTTCTAACCACATGAGCACACATTAACTGGTGACATTCAGAGTCCAGTCATGGTGAATTCCTACTACTTATTTTCAAGGGAAGGGCTAAGCAATTACTTACTCCATAACTCAAGTTTTTATTATATATAAACTGCTTCACAACTTCACCTTTTAATCACTAATTTTCATTTGCTTTAAATGCTAGAAATGTTCAAGGGGTTTCAAGAGCCACAGAAAAGTTCTCTTATTATTTCCTCTGAAATTTTGTATTTGAAATCGCTATTGTAATCTCAAAATTTTCCTCTCATACCAGCCTCTTGTACATTGCCAAACTCTTTATAAAGCAAACCTATCTCTACGTCATCCTCATCCCTCTATCTCACCCAAACATGTAACCATATGCTTAGGTATACACCTCATTAAGGTTGCTTAAAATTTGCAGAAATTCCTTTCACTTCTTTAACTAAAATTCTAATCCTCACACTGGAAATGGTCTTATTAAAACATAAGACAGGGAGGTAGAAAGAAAGATCACACACAGAAGCAAAGTCAATGGGTTGAAGGGTGATGCAGTTCTGGTGTTTGGAAAGAAAAAACACAGGGGGAAAGAATACCATAAAATGTTGAGCATAAATTCAACAGCAAGGGAAGGTCCTGCAAAGCCTCCCTGAGAAACCAGAAACATAACCAGCAGAAACAGAAGGTATCTGGAAACAAAGGAATTTGAAACCACTGAACATATTTGTATTTTGATTTTTGCAGTCTCTCCCCTTGGAGCATTGCCATTGATTTCTCAAAGACACACTGTCAGATTCACACTGCAGTACACTGGCCTCTGTTCCCTGGTTGTCTTATATGCACCAGTGAGAATGTGTGATCCCTGGGAAAGCAGGGAGGATATGTGGGCTGCAACTCTTGTTTAGATAAAAGTAAACCCCCTAGATCTTTTGCTTCGTTCTCTGTGGCCTACAGTTCAGTAAGCTATCCAATTCATTTTCCCAACAAGGATGGCTGAACACATTTTCTCTAGGGGCTGGAAATTTTCTACCTTCCAAGATTCCTCCTCACCAGAAGGGGCCCTGCCAGCATGAAGGAGCCACACCCTCTCCTACCTTGGAGAACGCAGAACAGTCACTTCCTACCAAAGTGCCTGAATGTGGCTCTCACATGGGGACCTCATCTAAATCCTTTTCCTGCTGCTCATTATTACCTGTCAAGACACACCTGCTGTGGTGAGTCGTTCTAATTAGACCGTGGCCGCCATTAGAAGATGGCGCCGGCTTCCACTGTGGCCTGTGATAAACAACTCCTAATATGGAGAATTGGCACGCAATCCCTTACCACCCTATGAGAAAGGTCCACGTGGCAGCTTAAGATTGGTATGCTGGAGGCTTTATTAGGCTGTGCTTGGGCGCTCGGCGACGGGTCACTAGAAGATGATACATGAATCAAGGCCTGAATAAACTGCTGAAAGAAGAATCCTGTGTCGTGTTTTCCCTTGCCGGCGAGGGGTCGCGGCACCTGCAATCTTGAATCTCATTGAAAGAATCAACTGACCCACTAGTCCTCCATTTCCCATTCTACTTGGTCAAACTTATCAGGCTTGAAGCACCAGTGGAGACGCAGATGACACTCACTCGGCAAAGCTCCTTAGCTGCTTCAAAGTCTTAACATCTTTCTCATCTTATGAGACTCTCTGTGGAAGCAAAAGTCTATTTTGCAAGAAAACATTTTTATTATGACCCAGCCTAGAAACCTGGGGATGGTACAAATTTAAACATACATTTGAGTACCATTCATCCATATGTTTTCTTATTAAATGTTTAAGTTTCTATTACACCTGACAATAACAATATTAACAAAATCAACCATATTGACACAATATTCTCATTTGTGACTTTCAACAGTTTGGAAACAGAGATCAGCGCAGTTCAACAGCTGAATTTTATGGAGGTTAAGTGGCTTCCCTAAAGTCAAACAATTAGTAAACTACAATTCAAGCTCAACCAATATGACAGATATCAGTTTGTTTCTAGCACAATATGTCATGCAACTTTTTTTTTTTTTAATAAGGCAGGAGCCCTATTTTCAAGAACTGGATTCTGACTAGAGCAATCAAAGCTGAAGACTAATTACCAGAGCAATTGTGAGTTAGGTTCAGACCAATGTGGGTAACAGAAGTCGTGAACATGCTATAGCAATTCTAGGATCTATTAACTGGTACCTCTCAAGATTGTATATTTCCACTAGACCAAGCAAATGGTTGTAACAAGGCAGTCTTCCTCCAGAGAGGATTTAGATATATTAATGAAAAATCAAATAAAACTGTGGACAAGAATATTAATGTGGGCCAAGAAGAGGAAGCAGGGTTTCTAATTTTTTGAGCATTTTCACCATATAGTCAATGAAATGGTGGGGTTAAGTTCAGTTGTATATATATCAAAGTTTACCTCACCAGGTTTCATTTTAGAGAAGAACAGGAAATCAGAGTTGGCCAAGAAGCCTTGTAATGCAGATGAATGAAAAACAAAACTATCAGTGGATTCACACAACCCAAAGCCACTCTAGCCTGGGCTTTTATCACCTCAAAGGCAAGAGTCACCACAGCCCTAGGCAAGGATCATGTCCTACATCAGTGGATGCAGGGCTGAGCAGATGGGATGCACAGCACCATGCTGCTATTATCTTGAGTAATAACAGAGATTGTGCCCAAGAAATTCGCTGTAAACTGTATGGAACACATGATGCTTTGTTGATAAGGATGACTTTGATTATATGTTCAAATTTCCGAACACTACTCTGCCATACCTTAAGAAGATCAAGTCAATCTTTATGCACCAATAACTCTTCAAACTATGATTTATCACTTTTGAATGCTTCACTTATGTCATGTTTATTTGAAATTCTGATATCCCTCTTATTTAAAGAAAGAGAAAACTGTATAAAATGTCTACATGCTTGTCTGTCACAGTTACTCCAGAGTTCAGATTCTGGAGCCAGACTTCCTGAATTTGCATTTCAGCTCCCACTGCCTTTTTCAGTTTCTTCTTCCATAAAATGGGATTAAATAATAAGTTTCCCAGAAAAGTGTGATAATTAATGTCTTCAAAGATACTGGAATAATAGTTGTGCTACCTACTTTTGTGACTACTAACTATACACAATAGCATTATATAGGAGAAATATTTTGAAATAACCAATAGACATATTTAAATAATTGTAGTAGTTGCATTTTATTAGTATCTTAAAATTACCATAGTAAACTTGCCTTTTAAGAAATCCTTACACTTTTTCTTTACTAATTATAAAAGTTATTATGAGAACAATACCTTTCTAAACTGGGGAACACAGAGCACTTACTTCTACAATATCCCTTAGATTATTTATAGTTCAATATTAAAAGTGGCCAGACATGGGTTACCATGAATTTGTGCAGAAATGGCATTGTAGTCTGAGTTCTCTTATATAGAGAAAGTTAATAAAATACAGGCTCACTTCTTAGAAATCCAAATTCATCTTGAAGGAACTGAGAATCTCCTTTGTATTCTCAGTATATATTAAGGCCATTATTCTAGCAATCCATCACGTTGGGTCTCTTAGTTGGAAAATCAGTTTTCCAAAAATCATTTTTCCCCACCCTGCTGTGATTCTTCAAAGCCTCAGAAAACAACCTGAGCATAAATCAAAGGTCCACTGAATCTGACATAAAACAAAACCAGTACTGAGATGAAAATCATCTACACAAAGAAAGTCAGGATTTTCAAAAATCATTAAAAAGTACTATTTTGAAGATCTAAAATGATTTGGAAATGAAAAGGTATATAACTTTCATTGTAGAATCATTAGTGCTAGAACTAACTTAAAGAGCTGTATCCCCCTATTTATTGAAACTAATATATATATATATATATATACACACACACACACACACACAACACAATATTTAATATGTAATTCTATAAAATATTTAATGCCTGCTAGTATTTTTTTACACATGCAAAGAAAGTTTACCTGTGTAAAAATAAGACAAAAACAGAGGTCTTTATTTGTAATTGTGCATTTTTCAAATTATTGAAAGTCAGTGATAACCAAGATTGTAATAGGCCACCATGCTAAATGCTTCATATAAAAAAATCACATTTCAATCTTAAAACAAGCCTGCAAGGTAAGTATTATTTCTAACATTTTTACATAAGAAAAATATGCGCCCAGAAATGTTTATTAATTTGTTCAAGAACACATAGGAAATGGGATCAACAGTAACTTGAACCTAATTCTGATTCCAAATGAAGTAGTCCCACTACAGTCTGCTTCTTTTTAAATAAAGGAAGAAAATACTAAGACTTGTCTACTGTATCAAATAGCAGAATTTCAGGCTATTTACAATATTCTTTTGACAGAATTGTAGCCATGTTTTCACATACCTAGACCTTTTCAATAGGATTGGTACTACACACCATATCCAGTTCCTCTAGGCAATTTATCCAGACTCTTCAAGGAAATTCTTTCCTTACATGTTCTTGGGTGACTACCCTTATAATCCTGTATTACCAGCTTTATCTTTGTCCCAAGAGTAGGACCTCAGGTCTATATACAGCACAAACAAGAGTCACAGAAAATTTGGTAGAATTCAAGCAAATTAAGAGAAGCTAGTGAGGAAGTAACAAAGAAAGATTAGAAAACTAAGATTTGACTTTGTAATTTTTTGTATGTATATACACATCAATTATTCCCATTGGACCTAAGTCTTACAGGAGGTAAGATACTAAGTAAGTCTGAGCCAGTTACTTCATCTCAGGATTTGAAAGAAAGGATGTTTTGGAGTACAAGATGAAGAAATTTTATAGATTTAATCTTCTCTCTCTACTGACCCCTATTTAATATTTACATAATAAAACTCATGCTAATGTAAGAGAAAAACAACAAAAATTCAAAGAATCTGCTTCTTCCAACCTTCAAAAGCTCAGCTGAACATAGTGGAGGTTTGATGTCAACTGCACAGAGGTTCTGCATAGGAGTCACCTTATCATGGACAGTGGACACTATCATCTGGTGACTGTCAGCAGTAGAAATGGATTATGGATATGAGAATTGCCTGTGGCTACCTCTGCTAGGTGGTAGTAATTGGTATCTATTTGGACATTGACAGTGTCCTGGTCCATCAAAAACGCATTTCCCCTTCTTCCAAGACACAAAAGAAACACTTTGTCTGACCAGCAACTGTTTGCCATGTGCCTGAGTTCTAGCCAATGAAATGTGGGAAGAAAAATCTTCTATATAATTTCCAGGACTGGCCCACCATACTCATCATATCCTCTTCCCCTTTTGGTTAATTAGACATGTGACTCTTTGGAAGGCCTTAAAAATCACATGTTAAAGGTGGCAGCTCTGCCATAATCCAGAATACAGAATACTACATGCAGAGATCCCCCACTATTTCCTGGTCCCTGCTTTACCTAGCACCTCTCTGGACAATATTATGTAGAAATAACCAATCTCATATTATATTGAGCCATTACATATTTGGTAGTATCTACTGTTGCAGCTTTGTTTATCCATATTAATTCACAGTGATTACCAAAAAACAAAATATAAAAGGAAGGAAATTCCATACGATCAATCCATGGTAGCAAATAGGATTTATTAACACAATGCAAAGCATAAAACCTCCCATGCTTCCCAAAACATTTGGTTGACACTAAAGGAAATCTAGAGCTCCCTGAAGAATAGGATCAAAGTTAAAGTAACATTGTTTTGTGATCATTTTTATCACTGTATTTTAGTCTGCAGATTCCCAGGACCTGTAAGTTTTGAGCAATTAAATAAGTGACTGAAGTAAATATTTTGCTTAAAATATGATACTTCACTAATCCATGCATAACATTCAAAATCCTTGAGAAATGGCAGAGTAAGTTGGAAGAATTTCAGGCATGTGTGTGTGTGTTTATAGTTGTGTTTTACTGAATACTGTATGGTCTTAAAAACATTATTTAACCTTTCTAAGCCTCATTTTAATCAGGAGGCTAAAAATATTTACCTCACAGTGTTGGTGAAAGGGTTTAAGAAGATGATACACGCAGGGAAAGTCAATATTATTAAGACCTTGACATATTTAAAAGAAAAATAAAAGTAAGCTCCTTAAGAACACACTAAGTATTAGAATTGCTCAGAATGTAACTTCAGAAAGAACCGAAATTACTCATTTTAAGCTTTACTAACTCCTTGGTTGTTACCACAATTTAGATACTACTAAAATCATAAATGTTTATCATGGGATCCTGCCAACTTTGATGAAATTTCAAACAATTTTGTACCACTTTTCCATTTCATGTATAAAAATATCAATTTCGGGTGTCTGTTTTCTAAAAAGCAGTGTAGCTCAGTGCTATTAAGAATTGAGTATGCTGTGCTCCTCCACTTTAGGCTGAATAAGCCAGAACATTTGCTCCAAACCCTCTCCTACCCAGTGAAGAGGTCTAAAACTAGGACCAAGATTGAAACCTGATGTGCCTCGGGGCAATTCCAGGACAATATATCCCTAATTCGTCCTTCAGTGGTCTGAGAGCTGAAATTATTTTAGTGCCTTCATTACTTGATATCTTATTGGATTTGGCCATCCCTGTTTATCTTGAATGGTAACTGTCCTGAATTTATTTTTTGGTGAACTAAAGTCCACCAAAAAGGTTTTTGATGATTGTGTGACCACCATAACAGTGGAACTACTGTCCCTTTGCCAATTCACTGAGAACTTTCATTCCAAATTTCAGCCAATGGCCCCTACCTGATGCAGAGCATCAGTAGTAACAGAATCCCAGCTGCCTCACTTATCACGCCAGTTGACAGCCAGCTGGTACTCTACCCTGACTCAGATTGAGCACAGATGCACCACAAACTCTCGTTATCAGGGCTTTACAATGTCTATATAAATCACATGGGAAGATTGTTAAGCTGATTCAGTAGGTCTGTGTGGAGACTGAGTCTATCCTAACAAGCTCCCCATGGATGCCAATGCTGTAGGACCATGAACCACATTTTGAATAGACAACATTTGTTGTACTGACCTTCCCACTTCCATATCCATTAGGGTGTGATATTAGTCCCTTAGCTGTACCTGGGAGCCCTCTTAGCTTCCCCCCATAACTTATTCTCACACAACTTTAGTTCCAGTGTGTCTCATAATAAATTACACGCAGGTGTTGATGTGCTCAGATGTAGACACATGAACTCGCTCTATACACTTTCCTATGCAAAGTTCATAATTCATATTTACAAGATTCTTGACAATCACTCAAGTTTTGCTGTAGCTAAAATTTAAATATCTGCCTAAGGGCCTTAGTGTTTTTTGGATATCACAGAATATCTGAGACTGGATAATTTGTAACTTTTATAATGTATTAAAATGTTTGACTCACAGTTCTGGAAGTCCAAGAGCAAGGGGCTGGTATCTCTTCAGCTCTTGGGAGGGGCGGTAGTAGCTGAGCCTTCTTCACAGGAGACAGAAGGCAAGCAAGCAAGTGTGTGAAAAAGAGAAAAGGCTACAAGGCCCTGACCAGCTTTATTAACAACCAGCTCTCGCGAGAAATAATCCAGGTGAGAAAAACCATCAGTGAGGGCAGATCACCCTCAAGACCACAACACCTGTTGAAAGCCCTATAAGCTCTAATAAGCATTATATTGGAAACTGAGTCCATGAATTTTGGCAAGGACAACCAAAACCAAACCATAGTTCAAACCTATTTGCTCTTCCTCCCATTGGAGGTCTGGTTTGCCCCACAGACTGGCAAAGATATCAATCAATGGGACACCAGATTCATTTGCATGGGAGATAAAGTAATATTCCTGCTGAAGCTCTAGTTCTCATTAAAGTGTTGAAAAACAACCCAAAATGTCACTAGCAATTAGCACGGGTGGAAGGTTGGAATTATATGCAAGAAAACAACCATTTTTCAGTGACTGTTCTGCAACTATATCTGGGTACAAACTATTATACTCTCTAAACATTTCTGGAAATAAGCCATTTCCACAGTTGCAGAGCAGAAATTTGATCCTGATTTTATATTATGTTTTAGTTAAAAAGAAAAACAGATTTTTAAGTTAGCTCACTGGAATTGTCAATTACCCTAGTCAATGGAAAATTGCAAATGCATAATATATGAAAGAAGGAATCCTGTTGTAGTGTCTGTGCAGGAGATAATGTTCACTCAGCTACCTGACTGATTGTGTTCCAGCCATGTAGAGCTATGCTTTTACTTTCCGTCTAAGGAGAGGGAAAATCAAAGCTCTTTGTCCACCTACTTAACACCTTTTTTTCAGACTCCGAGGGGTGTCCTTAGCAGAAGGTTTTCTTAGCAAGTTATATAAATATCTAAATCAAGTAGAATTGCCCCTCATTACCAGTCCTTTAGCAATGTGATCTCACACCTGGAATGCCTCCCACATGGAGTTTCAATAGGTTCATTATGAGAATCAGTACTGTTCTGTACTGCAAAAGGGTCTCCCTGGTAGTGATACCATGTGCCTGAAAGAACATCTGGCTGAGAATACAGCTGGCAATGCCTCCTTTTTGAATTGGGCTACACATCTTCAATAAATTACTGTCTTTTTTTTTTTCAAGGTTTTAGTTGGCATTTTGTTTTTCCCAGGTATCTATCTCAGCACCCAAACAGAGAAGGTGGGTCTAACCCCATAACTAACAAATGAATCTCTCCTTGGGTTGACCTTTCTTTATCATTTCTTATCTAAATTTGGGGAATGAATTTGTGGTTTCTGGAAGAAAATTCATCTGAACTTTAGCAGTTTCCCAAGCAGAGTCTGAGGAGAAAACAGGGTTAAGGTAAACCCAAACAGAGTATACAGGCTGATAAGAAACACCTGGGTAAAGCTGGGGGAGGGGCATCTCCCTTACAGTGTATAAGCTGGTATTGCCCAAGTCACTAAGAATGGATCCAAGATTCATCTAATGCTTGCACAGTAATCAAATATGAATCAAAGCAAATGAGGGAATGGCTTTAGACAATCAAGCTGCCTCTAGGGAAATAGGTCCTTAGTGATGTCAGGAAGTTTGAAAGGGTTTCACCATGGTATTGGTTGACACATACACTATACAGGACAGTCATGGGCAGTACTATCTTCACTTATAACTGTCTCCCCAACTTTTAACCCAGAAGTTTTTTTCAACAGGAAAACTAACAGTTGTTGTGGTCATATAGAACTTCAAATGTATTTGAAAAGGCACTTTTTCTTCTCTGTACCTGCCTACTGTTTTAAATATGTTTTGTTGGCAGCTTCTAAGGGATAAGAAGCTATGGTTTGAAACATATCACTCAAATGGATGTTTTCACAGACTAGACAGAGAATCTCAAGGGTCTGTTGATCACAACCTGTCCATCTTTTATCCTAATGTCTCTGGAACTAGAGGTAAAACACAGCAGCTAGATGTTCCCTTAGTCCACTGAGGGTGGGGCTGGTTCGGCTGGATGGTACTGGGCCTGCATCTTGACTATTCCAGAGACATGTGCAACAGGATGACTCAGATAAATTTCTAAGAGTCTAAAGACAGTTTAATGGAGCAGTTTTCAAACTTTTTGATTGAGGATCATTTTATATTTTTAAAACTTATTGAGGTGGGGTGCAGTGACTCACACCTGCAATCCTAGCAGCTCAGGAGGCTGAGACAAAAGGAATGCAAGTTTAAAGCCAGCCTCAGCAAAAGCAAGGCATTAAGCAACTCAGTGAGACTCTGTCTCTAAATAAAATACAAAATAGGGCTGGGGATGTGGCTCAGTGGTCGAGTACCGCTGAGTTCAATTCCTGGTATATATATATATATATCTATCGAGAACCCTAAAGAATTTCTTTTTAAATCAGTGATACTATTAAAAAATTGTCATCATTAAAATTACAATTTTGAAAATTTAAAATATTTGTTAATTAATTAAAAACAACATTACTAACCCATCAAACATTAAAATAGACTAAGGGTATATCTCAGTAGTAGAACATGTACTCAGCATGTACAAACTTGGGTTCAATCCCAGCACTCACACACAAAAAGATATTTTTAAATTTTAATAAAAATACATTTTCCAAAAAATGAAAAAAAAATTAGTGGGAAGCATCACATTGTTTTACAATTTACTAAATATTCTTAAATTTTAAGAGAAGGTAGTCGGATTCTCAGACCTATTTCTGTATCCTAACTTGCAATATTTCAAGTTAGTTCAGCCTCTGAAAAATGTCACTATGCACTTGTGGAACAATTAGAATGAATGACATCTTAGTATTAATCTGGAAATTGGCTACAACCTTGCCAACCCTCTGAAATATCCTAGAGACCTCAGGAGCTCCTCCATTGTACTTTGAGACTACGGATCTACTGCATAGATTTCAGTATCATTTACTGATCATTAACATGAAAACATCAAATAAAAACCATTTCATCTATTCCCTATTAAAATGGATAGAATAACAAGCTACTAGATGGATTGATCTAATTTCAAAAGCAGGTTTAAAGAAAAATAAAGTAGAAGTAATGAACAGGAACTATCTAATTCATGGGCACCCTAAGAAATGTCTATGATAAATACAAGTCCACATTCTACAGTCCTAAGCAATATTTTCACCTATGTTCATCATAGCAACCCAATTAGATTATTTCTATTTTACAATTGAGAAAACTAACCACAGAGAAGCTAAGTATTTCACTAATATTTCACAATAAGTGGCAGGAGAGGCAATTAAACCCAGGAATTCTGGCTCCAGAGTGAGGGGAACCAGTCCACCCAGCCTTGTGCTTACCCTTGACCATCAGTGTGATCCTCCCAGGGCTATTTTTGGGGGGTTTGTTTTAGATAGAAAATTCATTAAAGCATCAAAGAGCCAACAATTCCTCATCTTTTCCCCTGGGACAATAAAAATATTGCAAGTATTTCTCCTGATTTTGAAATCATTTCCCTTTGTATTTATCAACCATGATTTACAGATCAATACATTCTTTAAAAACAAGGAATATTCATTCCTATTTGGATCACTTTAGAAATCCATTTGACTAGTACAAGAAGTTCTAAAAATAATTATAGCTCTCATGTAAGCTATTTAAACTACTGTTTTTCAAGCCATCTTATTTGCAATAGTCTGGACATATTATTGTGTTAATATTAACATCAATGGTATTAATATTATGCCTATTATCCTATGCCAATATTAATACTGTTTTATGCAACTGATAGAGGACATTAGAAAATGCTTTGGTTTGAATTTTCTAAGCTTTTCATCAGCCTGGTGCTTTGACGGAAGCTGAGCAAAGATTATCATCATTGTGCTGAATTTACAGATGAATTACTAGACCTAGACCTGCTAGGTGAAGAGCATAGAACATTGTAAAGAAGAAATATGCCCTCAAAAGTAGGTCTTTTATCAAGGTAGTTGGTCTAGCACGGGTGCTTTAATAATCTGCTATGCTTCTGGCTGGTTCATATAAATGGGACGAGCCCAGTTGTGGAGCATGGTCTCTGACTAGGACAGTGCACAGTATACATCGATATTGAGAAATATTCTCAAGCCTAGTTCTGCCTCCTGGAACAAAGTGTCTATGCGGATTTGGGCTACAGGTTATTTTAATTTGGAAAAATGGGTTCATGAGGCTAAACTCACAGGCTTGGTTTCACCATTGGATTTGCAGAGGTTGTACCTCTCGCTTTATTTTCATTTTTCCATTAAATATAATAGGACCTCAGTTTACACAATTGATTTGAATTAGTTAACTAATTATCTATCGTTCATGTTCTGTAATGTTAATAACTTTTGTTGAAGAATACTTCTTTCAATTAGGAATAGCTTTTAAAAAAAAAAAAAACAATTAATAGCAGAAGGCTTCTGATTTGAGAGCAGATTCTTGATTTGAGAGCAGATTCTGATTCTTGATTTGGATTCATCTACACATGTACCCAGCATATACTTCCATCTCATAAACTCACTTGTTCCCAGATTTCACTGAACTTTTATTTATTACACTTGTGTATACATCACCCTTCACACCAAATGACAACAACAAACATCAAAGACAGCACCAGCAATTTTATCAGGAAAGAGCCCCTCGTGGATCATGATGCCTTGTTTAAAACCAGGGGCAAAGTCTCCTCTTTCTGCAGCCAAAAGTATTGCCCTGACTTCCATGTAGAAGACACCTTCAAATGAGGACAGCTATAGCAGGTAAATATGGTTCATGAGAACCCCATGCTCAAAATTAATAGCTAGATTTTTGTCAGAGCGATGTGCAGAGTATGCTTATATTTGTGTTCTGATTCCTGATTTGAGTGTCTTATCCAAAATAACAAACTATGTTTTGACTATTAGGGTAGGATATGACTTAAACAGGAAAAAATGAAAATAACCATGAACTGATGCCCTAATGACATCCTGAGAAAATCTGAGAAATTAAACATATCATTGGAAAGGAAGGGATTAAAAAGTAGAGGCTTGAGTCCTTCAAAGTAAATCTTTAATCACCAACTCAATAATCTGAGGCCTAATTTAGATACAAATAGTATCAATTACCAAGAAATGACTTTAGTGTCAACATTCCTGCCTACGTTTATCAGGAGGTAATGCAGATGTAATGGAGTGGCCATATTCCTGCCACGTTCCTTATATATTTCATTCAGTTCTCAGTACTGTCCCAGGAGGTGAGCAGTTTTAATCCTCATTTTATAAATAAGTATAGAAAATAGGATCACTATGGTTAACTAACTTGTCCATATTCATATGAGTGCAAGGTCCAGGAATGAAATTCAGACACTGGTTTATTGTACTGGACAATGCTATGTGATTTGAGAGGCCTAACACAAAATGAAAATGTGAAGGCTCTTGTTAAAAAATTATTGATAGTGACAGCAAAGCATTCACCAAGTCTGAGGCCCTTTTGAGCACACGGCTTTGTGTAATTCTTTGAGCAGTGAGCTCATAACCCCCCTCCCCCACATATACCCCACAAAACCTTACTCATAAGATCCATGTTACAACAAAAATAATATAAAATGACATGTTTCATTTCTGGTGGAACATAAAGATTTTTATAGAAATTACAGGAACAATGTTTGAAGCCAAACTGGTAGACATGGGCTTATAAGTAGTTATGAGAATCACAGTGCCAAATACAGTCCATATTTGCTTTTCCACGTATGCAGATACAATCAAGTATAGACCAAAGTGCTCAGAAAAGAATAAATATTTCACCTGTATTGAACATGTACAACATTTTTTGTCATTATTCCCTAAGCAATACAGTATAACAACTATTTACATATCATTTACATTACATAGATGTCATATTTACTCTATAGATGATTTAATGTACAGTATACATGAGGATCAGTGTAGAATATATGCAAACACTTTCCCATTTTCTATAAGGAACTTGAGCATCCTTGGATTTGGTATCTTTTGGGGTTTCTGAAATTGTACTTAAGTGTCAAGCAAATATATTCACACACAAACAAAATTATCAAGAACAAGTTATGAAATCTTGGCTCCTTTCCTCACTTGCCAATATGCTACTTACCAGTTTTACTTTTTAACAATGAAAAATGCTACGCCCTCCTGGAGTGAGTTATTGACAGCACTGGTGGGGGAAAAATTTTTTGGGATTTATACAGTTACCAAATCATATTTATTTTTTAAAAAGAGTAAGTGCTAAAGAAGAATGTTCTCATAACATTTTTACTATTGCTTGCTTTGTAAAACTGAGAAGTAAGGTACAGACTTCCAATGGTCAATCTTGTGTTTTTCAATTCAAACTATTTGGGCTCCTTTTCTTCCTCTGTCCTGTATTTATTGAACACGTACTACTAAAATACAAATTCACATGCAAACCTTTGAAACATTTCTTTCCTCAAACTGCTTAAGTTCAGAATTTGATATGCAGTTCATATTTCAATTCCTTATCTGTTATTTGATTTGCTGAATTCCCAATCTGCTGGGTTAAATTTAATGGCCTCTTATCTGTCCTTGGAGAGAAAATGACTTTCCAAGTTAAAAAAAAGTGCTTAAATGTTTGATTTCCTACCCTGAAAATAAACTTCTGCTTTTTTATGTTAATTTAAAATAAGGAGCTTCTTTCCACCTTTAATTAAATAAATTATTAAATATAAAAGCACTTTGAGCAAGATGCAGTATAAAATGAACAACTTTGTCATAGATATTAAGATAGGGAAGGAGAAGACACTATATGTATGTCTATGGATGCATACTGATGTATCACATGAAATACCTAAAGATACCCCCACCCTTCTTTATCCTTTTCTAGCCCTCGATCAGATGCAGGTATGTTGTAATCACATATTAAAACAATACTATATCTTATTGAATTGTTACAAATATAAACAAGTATTTCCCCAGTACATCTGATCTTTAAACTGAACAGATGTCCAAAAACTGTTTGACTGGGAAGATTTAAAGAATAATGCAAGAAGGCAACCATATCATCCAACAGAAATGGTCAGCAGCCTCCTGGGAGAGACTGCCTATCTATATGCTCGCTCATCCCCCAAACCCTTGTGAGGCAGAATGTTCCACATAATGTACTCTGTCCCCTCCTACAGCTGCTTAAAATGAGCTATGTATCCTTAATTTTCCTAGATTTACCTATTATTCTCCTGATATGAAAATTAAATAATGGAGCACTTCTCTCCATTACTTCAAATAATTTTCTATTCTCAAAAGCACCCCTCCTGTTCTTTGCAACCCAAGGAACTAAGCCTAGAAAAGGAAATTTTTTTTCACTATAAATGCTCAGACAATTTTATCCCAACTAACACCTACATAATATGCTCCCAGGAGTTAGAAGAGGCAAAGGGGAACCTCAAAACAGGTGTGGAGTGGACTTCTCATTTTGCAAATCCTAATTTGATATGATAAACACCAATGAATGAAGAAGCAAATAGAAAGTAAACTTATGTGGTGGAACATTGTACATCCACATACAAAATTTAAAAAAGAAACATGAATCTAAATGAAAATTATTACATTTCACAAGCATTGGTTCAAAATGTATCCTAGAACTAAATGCCAATGACAAAATTATATAGAACTAGAAGATAACATAGGAGAAAAATCTTGGTAAGTTTTGGATTGGCAGTGAGTTTCTTATTTTCAACTTTTTTATTATGGCAAAATGCCTACATCATAAAACTTACCACCATAACTCTGTTAAGTATACACTTCAATGGAATTAAATGCAATGATTATGGGTAAAGAGATCACTGCCATCCATCTCCATGACTCTTTTTCATTTTATAAAACTGAAACTCTATAACCATAAAAAAATAATTCTCCTTTCTCCTTCCACACCTATCCTTGGTAACTACCCTTCTACTTCCTGTCTCCATAATTTTTGGCAATAAAATTTTATATAAAGCACCACTCATGAAAGACAAAAATTTATAAGTAGGATTTATCAATTAAATCCAAATCAATTAAAATCATTAGTCTCCGAAAGATGCTGTTAAGAAAACAAAAGGCAAAACACACTGGGAAAAAATATTTTCAAAACATATATCCATCTGGCAAAAGTCTTATATAAACCAGGTGTGGTATGGTGGCACACATGCATAATTCCAGCAACTTGGGAGTCTGAGGCAGGAGGATCACAAGTTCAAGGCCAGGCTAGGCAACTTAGTGCGACCCTATCTTAAAATTTTTTTAAAAAGTACTGACAATTTAGCTTCATGGTAAAGATCTACTATGTTTAATTGCCAGTAACAAAATTAATTAATTTATTAAACAACTAAATAAAACATAAAGGATATACAAAATTCTACAAGGAAGTTTTTCACACTCAAGAAGAGAAAACAAGCAACCCAATTAGAAAGTGGTCAAATGATCTGTATAAACTGGTCACTAGAGAAGATGTTCAGATAGCAAGTAAATTAAAGAAAGATGATCAACATCATATATCAATAGGGAATCTCAAATCGAAATGCAGTACCATCATGTGCTCAGTTGAATGGCCCAAATCCAAACCCCTGACAACATTAAGTGCTGGTGAGAATCTGGAAGAACAGGAAGTTTCTTTCATTGCTCTAAGATGGAGCCAAGCACAGTGGCATTTGAGTGTACTCCCAGAGCCAGTCCACTAGGCTGAGGCAGGAGGAATGCAAGTTTAAAACTAGTCATGGTAACTTAGCAAGACCTTGTATCAAAATAAAAACATAAAAAGGGCTGGGAATGTGGTTAAGTAGCACTGGGTTCAATTTCTGTTACCAAAAAAAAAAAAAAAAAAGAAAAGAAGAGAAAATAGAATGCAAAATAATGTAGCCAATTTGAGCCACTTTGGTGGTTATTTATTTATTTATTTATTTTTGCAAAACTAAACACAATATCCCATACAATCCAGCAACCATACTCCTATCTATTAACTCAAATGAGTTGAAAACTTATGGTCACAATAACCTGTCCTATAAAAGACAAAATTATGAAGATAGTATACAGATCAGTGATTATCAGGAGCATGGGGAGGACACGGGAAGGATGAATAGTGAATAGGTGGAACAGAAGCTTTTAGGGCAGTAAAATCATTCTGTAGCATCAGAATATAAATTCTAATGTGTATATGAAAATATGTGTTTGTCAAAACTCATGGAAGTCTACAAACCAAGGGAACTCTAGTGTAAACTCTGAACTTTGGTTAACATTTCAATATTGATTAATCAACTATCATATTAACAGTAGGAAAAACTGTGTGAGGGAAGAATATCAGGGAACTGTACTTTCTGACCAATTTTTCTATGAACCTAAACTGCTCTTAAATGTAGACTATCAACTTAAAAATGTACAATATTTAGCATTTTTGCAAGTAAATATAATACGTTGTATCACAAATCTTAGCTTCATTTTTTTTTCATTTTTTAGCTTAAGCCAGCAGTATGACTATTACTATAAAGACAATTAAGATATTTTCCAGAATGATTATTTTTCTAACCACAGCCACAGATGCAAAATGAATAGAATCAGAAGGATAGCTATGTTATTAAAATAGTTTTGATATTGGTGGACTAAGACTGCCTACATAATGATAAAAGAAGAAAAAACCCCTGTGAGTGGGGCTTTAAGGCTTAGAAATTAGAATCAGAATAAAAGGCTCTTAACAGATGCCCTTTCTCCCTAAGGTAAATTTTCAAGTCTTTCCTAAACTAATGAAATAAGATTACGGAGGAAATAGTTGTTCCTAACATAGGGGTTGAAGCAAGAAGTTAACAATACAAGTACCTTTCCTACTGCTAGGAATGGTGCCTATGTCACGGAGCTCACAGAAATGTACACACGCTTCCAGTTATGATTTGACATGTCCTTGTCTGCCATACAAACAAGCCTGCTTACATATAGGAACAGCAATACAACTGTGAAAGCTTAGTAGGTCTACTAAGCCCTTACATGAGAAAATCAAACCTAAGCCTCCAAATTTAAAAGGAGGTGTTGAAGAAGGTGAAATGAAGCAAGATTGGTTGTCAGTTACAGAACCCTTAAAACTTAATTGAATTACATTTGACCAAATTAAATTCAACCTACTGCCATGTGTATTCTACCTTAATTCAAGGTGAGTACCTTTATTCATGGTATGTTAATTTAAACTGGGTGTTTTTCAATCCAGTAGGAAAAAAAATTCTTGTAGTATACAGTTTCCTTAATTTACAGATTAGTAATTACTCTTCTATTGGCACTGCTGTTTTCTTTTTTTCAGGATGATTTTAATTAGAAATTCTAATTAACTGCACACCACAATCACCCTTTTTGCCTCTTCATGAAATTAGTCCTCATAAAGCAGAGTGAATGGAAACCAAGTTACAATCAAAGGAAAGCCACAGATTAAGCAATAAGCATTGCAAATCTCAAAACATTCCACCATAATTCAGGAGCTCTTTAAATACACATGGCCTTTTATATATTTGAGGTCACTGAGGTTGCATTTAAAGAATGATTTCATTATTTCAGTCACTGAATTAAATAGAATAAGTTAATTTGAATAAAAAGAGAGTCATTTTTTTTATTGACCTTAGAAAATCTCCTCATATTCCCCAAGTCTTAGTTCCTCATTTACAAAAAAAAAAAAAAAAGTATATTAACTGTACCTACCTCATATGAATTAAATATTTAATGGGGATTACTGCAGACCTCTTTGGTGCCTGTTTGCTTGTTTGCTTGTGTGTTAATTCCTCACTGGCCTTTGTGTTTGGTGGTAGCATTGACTTTATCTCTTTCTGAAAATATGTGTTAAGCAGATTGTGGTTGCCATAGCAATAGACTTTCACCAGGATTTGCTCTGATCAATTTATTGTGACTTTAAAAAAAAAAAAAACTTGCAAAGAAATTTTGCAATACAACAATCTACTCTAACAAAATTATGAGAGAAAATAAATTTTGATAAAAGCAAAGTATTGCAAAAATTGTATATTTATTTTCTACAGTTGGGAATAATGAACCTTCTAATCTATTAACACAGATAAAGAGCAACATCCCAAATACCCATTAAATATCCTTAAAACAAGTCTGTGAAGGACAGTGCTTTCTCTTTTTCAGTGTTCAGGAGCATGGGAAGATTTTCCTTTAACTATTGCAACAAATCAATTGGATTATTATTTCTCAAATATGGAAAAATTTCCAATGTGATCAACCTTCTCATCACAGAAAAATTATTCCTAAATATTAATGATATTCAATTTTTCTTATGCTTCCATACAATCTGTCTAAATTCTTCTGATGGTATCCTCAGAATTTGGCTATATTTTTAGGTTAATTTACAGCTTACAATTATTTCTGTGAGATCCATTGTTACTGGTATTACTAAATAAATTTTGAGTAGAATTTTGGATTCATTCAAGTCAACTAAATTAAAATACACATTAAGGATTTTCATGAGGCTCTGTACTAGGCCTTTGATAGGGAAATCACGGTAAGATTAACCTACTGCAGAGTTAGTATGAGTCATACTCAGAATTTTCAAAGAAGATGAGCTATTACAGTCTAGCCAGAAAAATAAAACATGAGGTCTTGGCATGTGAAGAATTATGCACTGCATTTTATTCCACAGGGTACCTCAGATAAAACATATCTGAGTTTGGAACACTTAATAGAGTCCCTTGAATGATTTCAACAAACAAAGAGAAAATTGGGGAAATGACATAATAAACAGTTGGAAAACAGAGAACAGAATTGGTAAGCATTGAGTGACTCATTCCTTTGGGAAGGGGATGCCAGATTAAAAGGAAAGGTACAGGTGTCATTGGAGGGAAGCAGATTAAGAATGGATTCATGAGTAATGGTTTTACTCTTTTGCCATAATGAGGCAGGATCCGGCACTAAGTGACATTTGTGTGTTTATCTATTAACAAGCCCAGTGTCATCCAAGCATTGGGCTAAGCACAAGATAAAACTCTCAGGAAATCTGCCACTTTTTCAGGAATTTAGCATTTTCTTCAATTACAACCAAGAAATGAAGACTCCAGAGGTAGGCTGAACACAACAAGCTGTTTTGAAACACATCAAATACTTTAAAATAATCAAGAAAAAAAAAAGGTGACTATCATTTCTGAGAGATTAATTTATAAGCTCTTCTATTTTCTGCATTTCTCCATCTATGATCCTTCTCATATTTCAAGGCAACAGCAGGCTTTTGTGCTCCTTTCCTCAGGGACTTTCACTGATCAGGAACTAAAAACAACTTAACCAAATGGTTCATCTTGCCTTTTGAGAAATCCAGACCACAGGAGAGATTGCTTTAGATGCCCAAGAAGGCAGGGAAGCAGGAATGATTTTTTGATGCATCAAGAAAGTAAAAGGTCAGTAAAACATTAAGGTAGGGAGAATATGAGGAAAAAATACATATGCAGAGGCTCTGTAAGCAGTGAGCTCTTTAAGTTTGAGCTCAGAGAAAATATCTGAACTAGAAATACAAATGTGATTGTTATGTATTCATAGGAAAAAGTAGATCAGGAAGATAAAATATCCTAGGAACAAATTCCTGGAAAAAACATATTTTAAATTGAGGAAGATAAAAAAAATGCAGCAATAGAAGAGGCAGGAAAGAAAAGACTGTCAAAATGATGAAAATAAAGTACCAGAAAAGACGGTATCTGGGAGCTGATCTGTAGCTTCTCCTCTCCCACTGCACTTTCCCTGGACTGACAGTATTGGCACAAAATAATAATATCCCAGAAAGGGTATGTTATAGTTGAGCACTTAGCGTCACAGGGGGCTCTTCATACTGCAGTGTTGGAAGATGGCTCTTAGAACAGCATCAATCTTCCTCATGTCAAAGAACAGAGGCCCAGAAATTCATTAATTTGTACCACAAACACTCATCATCATTTATGCAAAAGGAATTGTTTTAGGCTCCTGGCATGTATGGAACTTACACCCAATGGAAAAGAGAAGTGTTTTGTCCAAAATCATATACCTGAAAAAATGAGAGAACATAAAGGATTTGATTCACTTATACTGTCCCCTTGATGTTGGCCCTGTACAGAATTCTGATATGAAGTCATTAATGGTGGAGACCTACAAAGAAACAGTGTCAGAGAAAAAATGTCATCACAACAATTTTTCTACATCAGCAATCTGATCACATCCCTCCTGTGTAAAAGTCTTTGATGGCTCTTTGTTACCTTCAGAATAACACCCAAGTGGACAGCCCTTCAAAACTTGGCACCTGAGCATTTGTTCACACTCTTCACGTTTACTCTTTGCATTCTGCCAAATGTACCCTATCATCCCCAAACACAATTTAATGCTTGCTATGCTCCCAAATTCTCCCAGTCTATCATAACTCGGAATCTATTCTTTTAGCTCCCTCCAAGAATCATCAGCTTTAATTCAAAGGCTCTTTTATGACTGAATTAAATAGTCTTTAATTTTTAAAACTGGAATTTTCTCATGTAGATTTTCCCAATTTAATTTTTATTTTTTTAATGAAAATTATACATATTTATACTGAACATGTTGCTCTGAAATATGTATGCATTGTTCAGGTATAACTTTAGCTAATTTAACACTGGTATTAACACTGGTATTACTTCACATACTTATCTTTTTCTCCTCTTTCTCCTGTGGTTAAGAACACTTAAAATCTGCATTCTTAGTAATTTATAAGTATATAACACATTGTTATTAGTAATGCTGCCAAGTTGTGCCATGCATCTCTTGAATTTATTCCTTCTGAGATTTTGAAGTTGTTTTACAAATGTCTCCCCAACCCAGTTGCACCCATAGCACCTGGAAACCACCATTGTGCTCTCTGCTTGTATCAGTTTGACTTTTTCAGATTTCTTACATAAATAAGATCATAAAGTCTTTGTCTTTCTGATCCTGATTTATTTCCTCAAAAATAATGTCCCCTGGGTTCATCCATATTGTCACAATTGACAGAATTCCATTTTTTTAAAGATAGAATCGTATTCCATTGGGTAGATGTATGACATTTTCTTTATTCATCCATTGATGGACACTTAAATTTACTACTGCCTCCTATGTCTATCATGGATAATGTTGGAATAAACATGAGATTGCAGATTTCTCTTTGATTTCCTTTCCCTTGAATGTATACCTCAAGGAGGGGTTGCTGGATCACATGGTAGTTTTTTCTAACTTTTTGACTCCATGAAGGTTTCTGTAGTAACTGTTGTGATTGGAATGCCTGCCCTTCATCTTTGGTGAAATGTGGAAATGTGTTAGTATCCTTTAAGTCTCTGTTCAAGTTTTGTCTCCTAAAGAAGTATTCTCTGAAGACTATTTTCATTTGCTGCAGCTTCTCTTCTCAGGAAGGCTTGGGTGAGCCAAATTTCATTAGTGCTTCCCTTTTTGTCCAGCACAAACTACCCCTGGAGCAATAATCATGTAGTACCATATGTTTGTACTATGTTTCCCTCTAGTCTTTGAATTCCATAAAGTGAAGGCATTTATCTGTGGGTACTAATGAGCTCTACATTCCCTGTGCTCTCCATAGTGCACAGCCAACGGTAAGTGATGAAAAGCTCCTGTTTGTATATGCAATGGATTCTGAAATAGGTGTATGCAATAATAGAGAGTCATCTGTGATTTAGAGAGGTGTAAATAAAGAAGGGGTTCCAAATTAAATCTTCTCAAAATATTTAAAAGTGATATTTCATAAGGAAAGTGTGGCAAAAAATTTGCAGAACAGGTGCCAAACGATATCTCCTCTGGGAAATTGGGATGAGGAAAAAGTTTCAGGAAAATTATGTAGCTTGATTAACAAACCTATCTTAAATATACTTTCAAAAATTAAAACTAGCAGCTTCTCAAAACTGAGCCAAGTTTCCATTTATACTGAAAGAATACCAGATCTTATGAGAGGGAAATTTTCATCTTTGCCCCAGAGACAAACTTGGTTCTGTAACAAACAAAGATGCAGTGGATGTGAGTAGCACCCACAATTCTCCATTTTTCACTCAAGACTCATTAACATGCACCAAGATCAAAAGCAAAAGACAATCTCGTGTCACGTATTTTCTGATGTTTCTCCCTTGCCATCATCTGTGTCTATCTTCCGTCCTCCCTTATGCAATCCTAGATCATATTCCTTAATACATTTGTGAATGGCAGCTGTTTGTCCAATGAGATCCTCATTTCCTGCCTCTGCCCTGCTCGGGCAAGCTGCACCTTGGCATCAAATTGAATGCCAGATAAGCAGAATTCTTCCATGTGCAATTAAAAGCCACTGAAGTGGAGATAACAGCATCCCATGGTTAGCTGAATAATTCATGGCAAAATGTTCTCTCTTTATTCATAGCTCCTCACATCCCTGACTTGTTAAGGAGCAAGCATCACACACACTAAAGTGCTGGTTGCAGCTGAGGCTTTCTTAAGCAACTCCCTCTGATCATGTATTTACCTTTTTCTTTAAAAATTTGACTTTTACTATAATTTCTAGAAAAAAAAGAGAAAAGAAAAAGATCTGAGGTCCATAATAATAATAATAAATCACAGGGAGCCTAATGAAATGTGGAAAAAAAAACAGTTTTCTCTTTAAAATGAGTACTTCAACTTCAAAGCACATGAAATATCATGTAGGGCTTAAGTTGGTTATTTCTGGTTATTTTCCCTTGGTCACTTACTCTCAAAACAGTGATCATGAGAGATTAGACTTTATTGGCAGGTCAAGGGTGCGGAAGAAATATATAATACTGAAGTCAAAGGAAGCACAGTTCTATTCTTTTGCTGAAGATAACATGCAAAAATCAAAGTGGGATACACATGGGGACTTTTATGGCATTTGGGGGGATCTACCATTGAGTTTGATTTAGTAAGTAACTGAAAACTGAGCATTAATTTTGAAGAATGATATAATTGTTTTGAGAGTCAACTTCTGACTTCAATTCTAGGTGTATGATCCTAAAATATCAAGAATTTTCTCCTAGCAGAATTATAAGCTTACTAAGGATAGATTCAGTATGTGAGAAAACATGAAGAAGTGGAAAAATGCTGAAGGCAACAGTTAGATAAAAAAGAAGGAATTATATAATATTAACTATATGTAAGAATAAGATTCATTTCTATTAAAGGAGGAGAATTTTTAAAAATATTTAGCTTTAGAATTTTTCTTAAAAGATAAGAATTAAAAGTCTAATACTAGTTTTTTTTTATAAGAAAGATGAGAGTAATATATATTTTTTAATAAAAATATTTAAACAGCGCAAAGATAGCTATAAGATGAAAAGTAGTTGTTATTCTTTCCCTTATTTTCCATTCCCACTTTCTCCCAAAGTTGGTCACTGTCAATACATTCCTATAATTTTTCTTCAAGAAAAATTGTTTCACAAGTAGTTTAAAAAATATATATTTGTATATATATGTATATATACATATATATGCATATATATATTTATGTATGCAAAGTAACCACCAGTTGTTACCATGAGCTTTCAGTATATTTGTGGCTTAGTGATTGCAGACTTACCTACTTTAATCCATACAATTGTTTGATCCTCTGCATACTACCCACTGACTGAATCCATATCATGCCTCCCCTAATGTGTCTTTAGCACGTTGTGACATTTTTGTATTTGATATTTTAGAGCGTGGCACAGTGGAAATTTGTAGAAATATTTTTAGATACGCTTCTGAAAATTTATCTATTGGGTAAATTCTCACAACAGTAAAATGGCTGATAAAAAATAGGCAGGTGAAGTGCTTCATTTTTGACAGACATTGTTAATGCATTCTTTAAATTTTTGTACTAATTTTCATTCCAAATAATGAGGTATAATCATTGCTTCTCCACAACCTAGCCAAAACTTTTGTTGCCAGCCTGAACAAATGACAGAGCTCATGTGATTTTTGATTGGTGTTTATCTAATTGTGAGTGATCTAAAACATTTAATCTCTATGATTATTTATAATCTGTATTGCTTTTTCTGTTCAATCTTTTGCCTAGTTTCCACTTGCCTATTTGTACATTTTCTACTGATTAGTATAAGTTCTTAAAATATGTTAATGGAATTATGCCTTTACATCAAATAATTGACAATTCAATCATGGAATTCAGGCATGCTTTCCTTAATAGAATTTAAAACCTGGTAGGCCCCCCATCTGCAGCAGCCTTGCCCTACAATTTCCTCTCCCACCTTCTCCTACAGCCTTTCACATGTTCACTGCCACCAAGGAAAAATAATTGTATTGTGTACCCACTCTCCAGAACTTCCACTATTCCCACCCCTGGCTGATGCAAGTGAGAATGGTGACCTGCCTCCTGCTGGCACTGAGGATTATTTATAACCATATAGGAATTCAACAAAGAAACAGTAGGAAGACCCTTACTCCTGTTCAAGGAATCACTGTTGATTATGATAAGAAGAAACTAGTGAAGGCATCGAAGAAAGATATTTGCCTGTAAGAGTGCTTTAACTGAGCAGCCAAAATATGGAGAAGTAATTCAGAGTGACCAGCAAAAGAACATATGCCAGTTCCTGGTGTAGATTGGACGGGCTATGGACCAGCAGCTGAAGGTTCATGGGTTGTAAGTGCTTTTGGCTCACTGAAGCTTAATTGAAGTTTTCCTTGAGAAGAGTAGAATTTCCCTTCTGTTCCTTGTCAGAAGTTTAAAAAACTCACAGCTTGTATAATGTAACCATTTGGGGTTGGCTTTTAATTTGGACTTGTGTAACTCCCTCATGCAATAAACTGAAAAGAGCCATACCAAAAACCAAAACCAAAGCCAAAACCTGGTAGCCAGCTGGGGCAGTGACACACATCTATAGTCCTAGCTATTTGGGAAGCTTGATGGGAGAATCACTTGAGCCCACCAGTTTGAGATCATTCTGGGCAATAATAGTAGCTCAGACAGAGAGATAAATAAGTAAATAAACAAAACCTGTTGATCATAAAGAAAAGAGTAATAGATTTGCATAAATACATACATAGAGAGACAAACATAATAAAATGGATCAAAGACCACACAAAAAAAAATCCAACACATTAAGAGGAGATAAATCTAAATTTAAAGCAATCTACAAAATGAATCAATGAATTATTGCTCTGGTAGGAAAAGAGATGGTGGGTTTTTCCCTTTAATATTGATTTCAACTATGGCCCATGAATGAGTTATAACCCATAGAGTTCTTGGAACGATAGTTCAAAATCATCCATCTGGGAGCTAACGCACCAACTGGATCTTTATATAAAGATAGAATAGCCAGTGGTAGAGTTAAAAGGTAGGAAAGTGGGAATCCTAAACACTTCCAAAGTGACCACATGAACCATTAGTAAAAATGAATGAAAGTTCATGTGGCCAGACTAAATACCACAGAGGAAGGCTGCAAATTCGGTAATTGCTGCTGGGAGCATCCTGAGTGACTGCTACCTATTTATTAGTTATATGACATTAAGGAAGTCACTTAACCAAGTTCGGCTTCAATACTCTTACCTCGTATTATCATTATAAGAGTTTAATAATATCTAAAAATACTGAAAATAGGGAGCATAGTGCTTGGCACATAGGAATCCATAACTAAAAGACTCTTTTGCATTAATTGGTCTAAGAACAGAAAAGTGGAGGGAGCTGGGGTTGTAGCTCAGTTGGTAGAGTGCTTGCCTTGTATGCACAAGGCCCTGGGTTCAATCCCCAGCATCACCAAAAAAACAAAATTAAAAAAAAAAAGAAAAGTGGAATTTGTTTTATTGAAAATGTGTTGAGTATTTTGATATTCCTAACATCTAAGACATCTGTAAAGAATGTAAGTCATTGAGAGCTGTCACAGGGAAAGAAAATCTACAAGGAAAGACCATTATAATATTGGAACAAAATTCACTAGAAGGTTAAAAAAAACAACCTCCAGCAAGCCACAGACCAGGAGGACAATTTATACAAATTGCTTCCACATACAGTAATCACATCTGAGCTGCTTCTCACTCTGTATCAACCCATGCTCCTGGAGGGGGGTTCAATGTCTCCTCAATGCAACTGGTTATAGTCATATTTATCAATAGATTCTAATTTCCTTAGGAGAAACCAAGACCTATTCACAAGTGTGTTCTTTATACCTTTATTAGCACTCCTAGAGTCAATGCCCAATAGGTGGATGAAAAATGGGCCTACTTATTTAACCTTTTATTCATTTAACAAATATGTATTGAGTACACTCTGCAAAACACAGTGCTATTTATTTGACATCAAATTTCATTTAAAAAAAGATCATCTCTTCCTACCATCCTAGAATGTGAAGTCTCTGATTAGCAAAGCATATATTATTTGACTAACCAAACCACTAAGAGTAAAATTGCCAACTATAAAAAAGTGCTAAAAAGAGATAGTTGTAAGGAGCAAGTGTTGAGTTATGAGAGATGAGACTAGGAGATATACATGGGCATAATCTGCACGATTTTTAACAAAAGACAAGTGACGGAACTTGATGTTCATCTGAAAGCAATAGTCATCATTTTATGTTATGACCTAAAATTTACATTTTGAATAGATGCATGGTAGGGAATAGTTGGCTGAAGAAAAGTATTACTAGTTGGGAAGGTATTTTATGGAACCTATGACATATGGTGGGGAATTTGCTCAGAATGTTATTAATGGAACTGGGAAACATGAGAAGTTTGTAGCATGACAGTACTTGTTGATGTTGTGGATCAGGAAGAAGAGGAGACCTAGATTTTAACCCTCAGAACTAAGTAGGTGGTAGCACCATTAGCTGGAAAAAAAAAAAACACTGGAGAATTGCAAGGCTTATGAGGGCAAGTGTGAATCAAGTATGAATCTAGTGTGGGCAATGCTTTGCCTGAGATGTGCCATGTATGCAAATGGAGACATCAGTTAAGAACTTGGATTTAAGACTAATTTCCATGGGCGAGATCTGGAAGGATGTGTTATTTGTGATATGTCTGTACATAGACGAACATTTATAAATAGGAGTTAACTCATCTAGCAAGAGAATACAGAAAAAAAAGAGAAAGGGGAAGGTGGCTTAAGCCAGGTCTTGAGAAATTCTGAAATATAATAACCCACTAAGAGAGAGGAAGGAAGAAAAGCAGGAGCATAAAATGTCATGAAACCCAAAGGGTTAAAACAAAGATGTTTTGAAAGAAAAAATAATGATAAACAGAATTAAATACAGCTCAAGAATCAATCAACTGAGCACAAATCACTTTAGCTTGAATATTAGTATAATTCATACAAAGTAGTTTTACAAACAGTGATCACATCTGACTTGCTTCTCCCGATGGTATTGTAAGACAATGGAAAAGGCAGTTAAAACTAACTCCATTTTAGAAAGGGCAAAACTGACTTCATTTGGTTGGTTAAGCAACTTGTATATGGTAATATTATTAGTCAGTCACTGGGCTACAATGTAAATCAGAATTTCTTTTCTATAATGCAATGCCTACTTTGCTGTATCAGGCTGTTTGCTCCATGCTGTTATTATTACTTTTATGTTATTGAATGGCTCTGAGTAAGATTCTCATAAGAGGATAAATGGATGAATCAGAATCAGAATTTTCAAGTTTGACTCATACAGAGTCATGTACTAAAATAACTGTAATAGGACACTGGACCTTATAGAGTCATGAGAGTTAGTGAAATATTACTATGGAATTTCACACTGGGAATGAAATTTAAGGCATTTGAACATGATAGACAAGCATGCAAGAAGATATAGGGTAATTTGGAGATGAAGTAAAAGCACTTAAGTTGAAGTAGAGACAAAGATATAGAGACAAGCAATGGATTGATGGGAAAACCAAATAATTCAGATTCAACAGACCAGAGGAAAAGTCAAGAGAAGCAGTTGAACCCATAAACAGAAATGTGGTTAGAATTTACATCATGGGGAGTTCGGGGTGTTAAAGGGAGGTAAAGTAGGTCCAATTAATCAATTGGAATACAGAAGATTGAATGATCAGAACATGATTGAGTCATGACCGGAACAATTAATAATGCACAAGATACTACTATACATGTGGACATTATCATGACTCTTTAAAATGTCCAACTAATATCTTCTGAACACAGAGAAAGAATATACTTCTGTGTTCTCTTAAAGACAATTATAGTCATGTAACTTCCTTTGGCTAATGGAATTATGTGCAGAAATAATAAGGGCTACCTTGGACAATAAGCATTTTAGAGTATATGATGGACAAATCTCAGTGTTTTCTTTTGCAAAGTCCACCATTCTGAGGACAGACAGTCAACTGAATTTTCAGCAGATTATGTGGTAGTGAGAAATTAATTTGTATTTTGTTAACACCTGTAGATTTGGGTTTATTTGTTATGGCAGTATTTACTAACCTAAGTTGATTGTACATTGTGTTCAGAGTTTTTAATGAATTAACTGAACTAAAGCTGATGTTCAACTGATAGGGAGCTCATATTAATACTAAAGTATCAACTGCTTTTGTACCAATAGTAAATATTTATAGCCAAATGCTACTCAAATGTACTCCTCTTCATGTCCTTTTCTCTTATAGACCGTTTCATTGCATGATGCCCCCAGACCATCCCATGACATGGTAATTAAAAATGCAAGGGTCCAGCTATAGCCTGTGTCTGTTCTAATCCACTTGTGCCATGATGTACTAATGTGGAATATTTACATTATCACCCTGTTTTAAGCATATAATTTATTGTGTCTCTAACAACAATCATAAAATTAAAGATGAAGGTTAAAAACAATTTCAATGTTACAAGTTGTCTCCCTCCAGAATAATGGCCTTCTGTTTCTAGCTTGAGGTGATGGTCCTGGAAGGAGCACAAGATGAGTTGCTACAGGAAGGGGTGATATATAAGTATATTAATTAGTTTGAAGGTAAAATATGAGTACTTTCATTATAGACAAAAAAAAAAAACCTTGAAATTGTAATAAGAAATCACCTCTGGAGAGACATTTGGAAAGAGAACCAATAGAAATTAAAATAATTCTGTGAAAGGGTGAAGAGAATTAAATTCCCAGAGAGGGCAGAAAGGAGTACAGAATCACTTACAGAGGTAAAAATATGCATAGAAGATTGATTTGCATACATTTGTTTCAACATATTATCTCCTTTAGCTGAACTATTAGAGCTGGCTTTGAGCAAGAACAACGAATGCCAATGTACAAACCTGTCCACACAGAGGTTTTTCAGGAAAGCCTTTTGTTGTTCATGCATATTTGGGAATGAATGTCTAAGAGATATAGCACATTGTTTATGCCCGATTTAAACCTTTTTTTTTTGCAGGCATTGGGTAAATTTCATAAACTACAATTACTATTCATTGGAATTTCAGACTTCAGAATTAGGCTTGTCCTAGAGTCTGTCCATGACACATACCCTATAATGTGTTTTCTACATCATGGGAAGATAGTAATTCTAAGATATGTCTTCTCAATAATATGTAAATAATGAGAATCAGAAATGTGTTAGGAAGTAATGCTTCCGTCTCAAGGTGAGAAATTAAGAACTCATGGGTCCTCTTCTGTCTCCCTCTGCTCTTGAAAGACCATGGAAGGCATGAGTTGAGATGGAACAGAGAGGAAAGCAGTGTGTATCCTTCAGGAACTGCTTGGAGGATGCTTGGTATGAGGAGTAGCCAGACCCAAATCAGCTATCTGTGAACAAGAAATAATCCCTCTGGCTGTGGGGCTATGAAAACATTGGGATATGTTTGTTATCCTAGCAGAGCAGAGCTCCATCATGAGTGATTATCTTATATCGACCTAAACAACCTCCCACTAACAAAGCCCATTATGTTTCAGATGGTTTTTCTTTAGATGTTCTTCATTTTATTGATTTAATATCCACCACTATGCAAGTTAATGTATCAGCCAAGGCTCTGGCGCAATCAACATACCACTTCATAATAAAGACAAAAATGCAACACTCCTGTGACTATTGTTTTTGCTTCCAAAATCTAAATATCTCAGAGTAATTTGTAGTAGAAATATGTCTGTTATGTAATTTTCATTTTATGTCTCAATTTCATTAAAAAATTTATCTAAACCATTAGTTTCATTCTCTATTTTTTCAAATTGCTTTTGACATATGAGAGATAATATTTTATTTCTCAGTAATTCCAACACAAAAGATGCCAGGAGTATGCTATTCCATGGTTCATTATAAATTAACTTTTTCCTTCCTTTCTGAAAATTCACAATACTGAATATATAATACATACAATACCCTAAAACAAAATAAAAATAATTTTAATTAAAAACACATTTAATGAATTCTTAACAAATCAAAACCAAAGGAAGCAAAAAATTTAAAAGGAAATATGGTTGTCATCTTTTTCTGAGATTACAAACAATTCATTAAAAGAAGAATATCAGCTAACATTTCTTGAATGCTTATTAAATACCAGGGACAATAAAATAGTTTTACATATATTATCTTATTTATTCTTCAAAGAAAACCTAATAGTGTAAAAAAAAAAAACCTTTCGTAGAAGAGGAAACTAAGTCACTAGTTTAGTAATATCTAAATGCTCTCTGTGATAATAAGCAGAAGAATAAGAATAATTTCAACTAAGCTTTTGCTGACAAAAGCATAACACCACTTCTCAGTAGAAGTCTAAGTTTTTGTGTTGATTTATTTGACCCATCTTTCTTTTCCCTGGGTTTAGAATGTCCCTAATATAACAGCAGACGTTCATTTCCAGTGCTGGAATCCTAACCATAGGATAGCAGGTAATGTTACAGTTACTGTATAACAAGGTCCAAACTAAATTATCTGAAGGGAGTCAAACCTAGGGCTTCCCCAGCCCTGGGACAAAGGACAGATATGCACTCTAAGGTGTCCAATCTACCTGAGTCTACAAGTGTCATTTCCCATCAAAAAGCAAAAAAAAAAAAAAAAAATCAGATTCAGATGGAAAAATGGAGAGTGATGGGTATCTTCTCTATTGCATAGAATAGTCAACTGAAGAATCATGTATTTGCCAAAATCTGTCTTTCTGCATATGGAGACCATATGTTCCTAGGGCCCAATAGTGTGTGCTCTCAGATAACACAACCGGATGGGATAAGGGGGTAGGGACGATGTTAACTCTATAAAGATTAGGTGCATTTTGCTTATGTGTTTGATTTGGGTTGGTGCTGGGTGTGGAGGTCAAGGATCTTACCCACAAAGCATACAGGGACTACAACCTAGATCCCCGGAATAAATATACTAAGAGACTTGATTACAGCATGGCTCCCATTGACTATTAACAAGGTTCAGAAATGGAATCTTCTGCAGCTGGGCTCAAGGAAATCATTTATTGGCTGTGCAGGGTCAAGTGAGAAACTCATATTACCCCTGCAGCTATTCAGAGCAGCCTCCCTACAAGACAAAATAGTAATGTCTGGCTGAATTTCCTGCCCACCTTGCATTGCCCCAGCACTGCACATTCCAGTCTTCCGTGCAATTGACACTGGCATCCCTCTGTATTCACATGTTCTGGCATAGATTCAACTATACATGGTTGGAAAATATTTTGGGAAACACTTCTAAGTTAAACACATACAGGCTTATTTTTCCTTGTCATTGTTCTCTAAATGATACAGTATTATAACTACCTACATATAATTCATATTGTACTAGGTATTACTAGGTATTAGTGATCCAGAGATGACTTAAAATATATAGAAAGATGTACATAGATTATATGTAGACAGTACAACAATTTATGTAAGGATTTCAGCATCTTCTGATTTTGTTATCTGTAGGGGTCATGACCTCTATTCCCCCAACCCTAGGACACTGTGGTTTCACAGATGCTCACATTATTCCATATTGCTTCCACTCTTGCTGAGGCTTTCTTTTCCAGGAATTCCTTCATGTGGCAAACTCTTTGTGAACCTCACCCCAGCAATGCTCATGGAGGCACCCTCTCATCTCATATTCATCTATGCATGCAGAATGGAAGTTTCCATTCTCTGCATTTCAGGTAGAAACTGGCACCAAGGAGACACTTGATATTGAGTCAGGTATAAAAGAAAGAATGAGCAAATTGGGAAAGTAACTTTTTGTCTTGCATTCTTTCTGTATTAAAGAGAGTATTCCTGCTGAGTTATGAAGATATTGAACACTCAGAGAATGTCATCCCTCAACAAAGAATCCATCCACATATATTTTTTTTCTTTTAGCAGTAATGGCTATAAGGTGCCAGGATATGCTCTGACACACTTAGCTCCACAGGGTCCTTTTGTGGAAAATAGGCACTCTCTGTCTAGATTCATCCAGAATCTTAAGAGCAACAAGCGAGGGGAGTTACAGACAAAGAATTTCCATTTCTGTACACTGAAGACAGAAACACAGGCAGGACATCAGATGTGAGAAAACCTTAGCTGACTTTTTACTTGGGTAAAAGTCAGAGCAGTGGTATGATGAGAAAATCTGAGCCAAGATTTATGCATTACAGGACCTTAACTTTCTCCCAATTGTACATCAAAGTGGATGAAAGAGAAACCAGCTAACAAATGGTACAGGGATCAAGCTAATGTGGAAAACCCCAGGTTATTTACAGTCTATATTTTCTTTTTCTATTTTTTTTAAACAAATGCCCTTGGGAATGATGCATCAGAATGTCCAATCAAAGCAGAATTTCTGAAGCAAAACTTGAATTCAAATAGACTATGAAATGGAAGTTTTAATCAATTCAGGAGATGCTCCATCCAAAGAAATACGGAAAATGAATCAACAGACAACATAATTATGCAAAATAATATCACTGACGGTCTCTGCTCAAGCATTCACAAACACTTTTTCTTTACTAAAAATGAATTTCTGATTGAAAGGAGAGACATCATCAATCATTGTTTATCCAAACAGTGTGTACGCAAATGAAAGCATCATTGAACTATTATTCATTATCCGAATTTTTATCTGTTAACAATATATCTGAGGAAAGAAATTAAAATAACATATTTTTTCTCAAAAAATAACCCTTTATGTATTATTTAAGAGCTCAAAACAGTAAAGGTGTATTTTAATTTATATAATACCATTGTACATTTGTGAAAAATGTGAAATAATATTACCATGTTATGTGATCTCTATTTGAATATATCAGCATAATTTAGATATTTCAATCAACAGTACTTCAGTTATTAAATATTTTTAAAATATTGAAATTGTCAAAACAATGAGATAAGTTAGAAAACAGAATTTTAGTACAATCTGAAAATTTAGAAAAATAGACTATATAACAACCTATCAGAGGTAGAAATAGCTATCTATAATCAAAAGGGTGATTTTTTTATTAAACATAATAAAATCTCATAGGTAATAATTATTGATATAAAATAAATAGATTATTAACTAATTCAAATTTTATTTTAATGTCCACAAACTTCCTCTCAATTGCTCTAAATATTACACTTAAGACTTACACATGCAAATGTGCAGGACATGAAGTTTTTGGCTCAACCTGCTTAAGCAAAACTGAAAAAATTGAGCCAGGCATGGTGGCACACCCCTGTAATCCCAGAAACCTGGGAGGCTGAAGCAGGAAGATAGCAAGTTCAAAGTTAGCCTCAGCTATTTAGTAAGATCCTCAACAACTTAGTAAGACTCAGTCTCAAAATTTAAAAAAAATAAAAAAATGTAGTTTAGTGATAAAGCACCCGTGGGTCCAATTGATTCAATCCTCAGTAACACACACACACACACACACACACACACACACACTAACTGAAGAAAACATGGTTGGGATCTGGTTTATATTTTTAAGTTCAAGTGTGGGGATATATCTTAACCTCTACTAAGGTTTGGTGTGTTGTGAGGGAATACATTTTAATTGTTCTATTGTTAGTCTCTGGAGTTTTCTACCTATTTGTTTCATTCTTAGCCCTACTCAGTACAACTTCTAAGCACAAATCAAACCACAAGCATCCATGGATTTTAAGTAAAAGCTGTCCTGTTTCAGCTACCTGGTAAAGATGATATTAAAAGAAAATAGAAATATATTCATAAACTTGAAAGTTTAGCTTGAAATGATGTCACACTATGAATTTAAAATAACAATGTAAAAGGAGAAAATTCTAATGGGCCAGGTACTACCAAAGATGTTAGCCACGTGATTAAAGATTTTAGCCCTCCCTTCCCCAAAAGGCATTAGAACAAAATATGTTCTTCTTCTAGGTCTAGGCTTCTTTTAAATAAAGGTAATTGCAAAAATAATTAAAATGTTACAGATTCTAGGAATAGATGGGCAACATCAATTCATTTTATAAAGCAGGCATGAAATGAAGAGTCAGTTCAATAAAGATAGGAAAAGAAAGAAAATTAAAGATTATGCTTATTGTCATTTTTAGAAATCAATATATGCCTACAAATATAGTAATCCTTAATAGAATACCAAAATGTGAAATCAAATAATGATTTAGTAAACATGTTAGGTATGAATAGGACTCATATTTCATTTAAAAAACTAAGGAAAGTGTTGTATATTTATTTCACTACATAAGAATAATTAATTTAACCATCATTTCTTATTTTAAGGAGAAATTTTTATAGAAATAGAAGAACTATCTTTGAAAATGCGGGGCATCTCACACACACACAAAAATAACCCACAACTTTTTAAAAGTAAAACACTAAAACCACTGTCAGTAAAATATGGATAAGTAGAAAATGTTTATTGATATTGTAATTATGTTAAGTAATGTAAAAAAGTGTTAATAAATCCAGATAATATTAGGAAAATATAAAATTGTATTTTTATTGAACATATGATAACAATTCTAGGTTAGAAAAATGATAGTCAAGTAGAAATACTTTTATAATTAATAAAATAAACAAGAAAGATAGATGAATATAGGGTGAACAACCACAATAAACAGCTTATGTTTGTGCTAACAAAAATCAGCTCTGCATAAGTATTGGAAATATTCTTTATTAAAAAATTATAAAACTATAACATGCCTATGAATTATTCTAATAAGAAAATTGTAACATCAATAAGAGAAAAGTTAACTATTGGAAGACATAAAACATGAACTGAACTTAAATAATGATATATCTTATTGTAGGATCCAAAGACAAACAATAAGAATACCAAACTCTTGCAAATCAATTTGTTTCTTATTATCTAATTCCAAATAGAATACCTATTCCTTTTAGCTAGATAAATGAGATAATAGTACACATATAAAAATAAATGGTAGATCCACACACTTTATGTTTCTACCTCTTCTTTAAAAATGTGAATTGAGATATTAAAGGTGTTTTTAAAATGTTAATATTTGAAGATATAACATAAAAGGATGGAGGATGGCAGCAGGCAAATTAACATCAACAAATTTTAGAAGTGCAAGGAAGGTGGAAGTGTGAAAACTGACTTAACATACCTCTTCTCCTACCAATTACAACATATTAAATGCTTAAATTTAAACAAAGCCCTGTGCATGTGTGTGTAAACACATGAAATTTCAATGAAAATAAATTTTACATTTTCATAATTTTGTCTGTATTTATTAACTTTTAAAACATTATTTCACATAATAGCAATATCAATAAACATTTCTGTACAAATGATATGTTACTTTTAGACCTTTAGAAAATTCCTCCTGATATAAAATTAGTTTTCAACTTCTTAACAAGAATGGATTTCCATTGATATTGTTAAGTGACAAAACAAAATTCAAAGTAGTATATATAAAATAAATTCGTATTTATAATAAATATTATAAATATTTATAATATTTGAGCATTTACCACCCATGCTGCCAGCAATGCAGCTAATCTGCCCCTTTGTCATGGTGATGGTCAAGATATAACCTAAGAGGATGGAGGATGGCAGCAGGCAAGTTAACAGATTGCAGCAGTCTTTGTGAGTTCTTATTGGGTCTTCCTATCAGCAACTTGATTTGTACTTCAATTTTTATTGTTTGAGGCAAACAGGTATACCCAGTGTGGTTTAAATTGCCCTGGGAGCACTCTGCCAAAAGTATTATCACCATGTGGAAAATTCTAACTTGAATCCCTGTGGAGGAATGAAATAACAGGGGAGAGGGAATAAGATAGGGAAGTGGAAGAGTCCTGTGGAATTAAAAAAAAAATCAGGATGGGAAAAAGAAAAAAAAAATGGTCTCTAAATTAGATTCTGAAATAGCAGTCTCAGAAACAGGAAAAACATGGAAAAAATGAGATGTAACTAAAGGCCAGAAAGGGTTTAAAATAGGAGAATGTCATCAAGTGAATTAAATGAAGCTGAGAGGTTAGAAGATGAAGATCAAGACAGGGCAATTGAATTTTGTGACCTTGAGAAGAGTATTGTCATGCAGTAGTTTGGAAGCAATCCCAACTATAATGATTAAAGAATGAGGAGGGGAGATTAGTGACATAATACATAAATAAGTTTTTAAAGAAATATTGGTTAAGAAAAAGCATGTAAATAAAAGGATGTGGTAGAGAGAATGAGAAGCAGATGAGGCTTTTGTTCTTTTTAAGAATGAGAAATTCCAAACTAGGTTTATAAAATACCATCTATGACCATTTGCGGAAGTCTTATTTATGTTTCAACAAAAAGAGGGGGAAACCAAGGGGCCAAATCCTGAGAAAATATGTGTGAATGAAGTATAAAGTATGAAGGTCATGGCCTTTGGTAGCAGTTAGGATGCAGAATTAATTTTAACAGGACAAAATGAGCAACACATCAGGGAGGTAGATTTTTTGGCTGGTTGCTTGAGGATAAGGGGGTTTCTAGTTGATATCTTCATTGTCTAGTGAAGTGAAAGAGCCTAGGGTGGTCAGCAGATTTTTAGGAGAAAAAAAAGGATGTATGAACTAGTTATTTTTGAGAGTATAAAAAATGAGTTTATCACTATACCTGATAAAGTCATTGAGGAACCAAAGATGAATGAAACTCATCTTCTGGCTTAGGAGGTTTTCTCCAGTAGTGTTCTTACCCCTTTAAATGTGGACATAGGGAAGATGTCCAGTTGGGTACAAAAAACACGGAGAGTTTGTTACCATAGATCTAAAAAGAGATGATCAATCTTCATTTGCAAACATAAGGTTATGATTGTGGACCACAGCGTACAGCTAAGCTGCACAAATCACTAAAAAATATTAGAAGAGGTCTTTGACAGAGGTAGAAATAGTGGTATTGACAGACTTGACATCTTACCAAGTCTCCTGTAAGAATGGCCTGCCCTTATGACAGGTGGGTTATCAGATCCAAATATTTAGAGTTAATGAATTTGTGTTTTCAAGGGAAGGAAAGTAGAATTTAGCCAGGGAGAGGAGGATGGCAGAATATTTCAAAGGCCAGACCCTCGCTGGGAGACAAACTTGAAGTGCAATAGCATGTAGCAGGAGGCGGGTTTGTGTAAAGAAAATGTCCAACTGTTAACATACACCAATCTTCCAAAGTCTTTTTCACATAACAATTCATGTCTAAGCATATTAGTAAGTATAGGTCTCTAGCATTGCTTCATTTATTTGTTTATTTGTTATTTTTATTGGTGACTGAACCCCATGGGCAATTTAACGCTGAGCTATGACCCCAGCTCTTTCTATTTTATATTTTGTGACAAGATCTCACTAAATTGTTGAGACTGGTCTTGAACTTTCACCTTTCTGCCTCAGTCTCTAAATCACTAGGATTACTGACATGTGCCCAACTTTTTACATTGCTTTTTAATTGTTGCATAATATCCCATTTATATATTGAAGTGACTAGAATTGGGAGACCCTTTCTTGAGCATTCTTATTGGAAGACAATCTTGTTCAGTGTTCCTGGATATGTGTGAGATTCAGGAATTCTGAGATTATTCTACATATCACCATGAGAGCCAATGAAACAAGGGAATGTACATAAATTGTCAAAACTTTCAGGAAAGACAACTGGGCCCAAGAGTTATGTGGTTAATGAGCTCAGATTCCTGGTCTTTTGTAGTTTGAGATTTTATCTTAGTTACAAAGTATGAAGTCATTAAACTAGTACCTAGTTTAATTTTGATAAAAGAGGCTAATGCTTATTCCCAAGACAATTCCACTTAAAACATATTATGGAATCAAGAATCTCATCTACTTCTTAATTTTAACTCACCTTCATTTAAAAAATAATTCCACAGTTTAGGAAGTATAGAATTTTGATGCAATTGCCTGGTATAATCCCACTCTTACAGTGCCCTGTGTAAAAATGTGCTAACATTGAACAGCTGATTCTAAATCCTGAAGATTTTGAAATTCAGTCTATGTTGCTATTTGAGGCAATTAAGTCTGTAGATTTGCATTAAATTGAAATATCATAACTGTCTTATGAGCTGTTGCTTTTTTTAGAGGCCTAATTAAATCTTGTAGATAAACAAAATAAAATATCTACAGCAGGTGTACGTATACTTCAATATCATGAGGTGAGGAAAGTGGAGATGTGTCTTATCTGAACATCAGGACTGAGCGATTATGAAACTTTTATTACTTCAAGTATCCAAGGAGAAATTTTATTTTAAGTAACTACCCTCCACCCGCTCCCATTTGGACTTCTATGAGTCACTCTCCAAGGTATTCCTAGCACCAGCTCCTACATATATAATAAATAAGCTTCCGTGGAGTTGTTCACATTCAGCGGTCTAGGCAGTTTTATTCCAAACATCTTACAGACTGCATACTTTTTTTTTTCTCCTGATCTCATCAAAATACCTAAATAACAGGCAACTGCAGAATTGAGCACGTAACATTCTTTTCAGCAAACCCTTCCCTTTAGAAAGCAGTTAAGAACTCAGAGGTGCATAATGAGAATCAATGCCCTACAGAGAGGCTGGGGAGATGGAGAGGTTCATGGGAAGAAGAAAGAAAAAAGTTAGACACGTGTGTTTTTGTAGAATCTGACCTCTTATTAGAAAACATAAAGTGATGATAGAAGGAGTGTTTCACTAATTACCTTCCTTCATACTTTTTTCTCTTTATAAAAAGGAAAAAATGATGAAAATTTGTAGAAAATATGATAAGAATGAATAATAAAAGAGATTCATCTCCTGGATTTGGGTCTGTGACACTCAGGTGGATGTGGGTATTCTATTATTCCCATTCGCTATAATGATCACTTTGAGAAGAGCACCTCTTCAAAGATACCAGTTCCAAGACTAGAATTTGTGATTTGTTCCTGATGAGGCCCATACAGCAGTCCCTACTTATCTGTGGTTTCATTTTCTGTGGTTTCATTTACCTGTGGTCAAAAGTTGTCTTTGCTGAACATAGCAGTGTTTAAAAAGGAAGAGCCTTGATTTCCACTGCAGCTTTATTTTTTTCTAGCAGAAGGAACTTTGACAAGGTATTTAAATTTTTTTATACCTGATCTTTCTCATCTGTGAAAGAATAACTTGAGGACTTTTGAGAGGATTATTTTGGATAATACATAGAAAATATTCAAAATAGTCATCAGTCAATATATTAGTCAATAGTTAATCAAAAATATTATCCCCCAAGATGGGGCAATTCTCATTCCCACAAGGTAACATTTGCAGTCTATTTAAATCCATCAATTAAGTTTAAATCCATGATTTCGTAATGCCATTTAAAAAACAAGCTACCTTTGGAGAATGATACAAAAAAATAACTGGGGAAAGAAACATAAATCATTAAGATTTTATCCAACCTTTCCTATGTGAAGTGTATTATTGAGTATTTAAATAGTAGATGAGGGCAACTGAGTCTTTGTAGAATTATTAAATTAATATGCAAATAAACATAGAATTTGTCACTATTTTCAACAGTCAATGACTTCATGTTCATAGCCACAGAGCATCACTAGCTGCTAACATCATTAAAAAAAAATAGATTTTGTGTATCTCTTAAAAAAGAGCACAACTCCACCTGTGGACTTGCTAAAGCAATAGAAGTTGTGCCTTTTTCAAAGTCTGTAAGTACAAACTCCAGTCTGTGGGAAAAGAACTGCTCAAAAGGTCCCAGTACATCAACAAATAAATTTTATTTAAAAAGAAGAAAAGGAGGGAAATGGTAGAAGACACAGTAGATTTGAAAATACTAAAATACATACAACAATTAGAAAAATGCCACACGCCAAACAATCATGTTTAAGAATGCACACTTGAATGATAAAAATGAAAAGATCAAGAAAGCAAGTATGGTAAAAGTGGGCCTGGTTTGTGGGGAAGAGTGGTGGATCATTCAGGATGAAGCAAAAGACAGGGATCCTAGGGTGCTGGCAAAGTTATTCCTTGCAGCCTGGTGATTGCAAAGCTAATTTGACTTGAAATAGTTTATTGAGCTATGATTTGTGTGTGTGTGTGTGGCTTTATGTATGTTTTTAAAAAGAATAATTTGTGACATTCTTAAATGAACATAAGACCTAAATCCTTGGTACCTACTATTAGCATGTAATCTGATCTATAACCAACTCAGGAAAAAAACATAAAAAGGAATTTACACAAACAAATGATTCCTATTCCTACAGGGCAACTTAATCCCCTTTAACATCAACACAGTCACAGGTGTTTCCTAGAAACATTTATAGAGCCTTTTTTCCTGTTTAAGAGAGAAATGTAGAAAGATTTTGTAAGATACTTCTTATCCATAAATGTCAGGAAACTTTTTTTAAAAATACAAAATGCATGTAACAAATGTTAAAGATAGTACTTGAGAAAGCAGATTTAATTTTGTCAGATTCTTGTTTCCATACCTAAAATGGTATTTTACATTTTTTCTAGCCCTCTTTTTAGTAAGAATTCCAAGAGATCTACATTTATCTCTATATATACTAACTATTGCAAATTCTGTATTTTAATCTCATGGGAGTCATTGCTTGTAGTCAGCTCAATTTGTGATGCAAGTGAATATGTAATGGTATACTCTGTATTGTCTAAGACAGATATTATATCAAGGGATATTTAATGAATCTTTAAAGAGAATCGATTTTGGTATCATGAATAGCAACAAAAAGAATGTTTTGAAGATTCAAGATTTAACTTTTTTGGGGAGAAAGGGAGGTTTTATGTCCTAGATTTTGGGTTGAGATGAAGTGTCTAGATGCCAAGAAGCCCTTGGGATGGAGATATCTTTCTTCTGTACTTCTGTAGCATTAGTGAAGTGGTTGTGGCTACATTTCAGATTTTCTGAAACAGAATGTTAGGAATCCTAGAATGCTATCCCCTCAAAGAATCTTCAAGATATGCTCAGGCAATTTCTATCTAATGGAGGTGGTATTTCCACAGGTGCATGAGAGATGGACAATGGGGTGAATTACAAAGGAAGATAAAACAAATGTTAAATCTTTTAAACAAAGACAAACAGAACATTTTGAGACTTTTTGTTGTTGTTTTTGTTAATGGGGATTGAACTCAGGGGCGCTTGACCATTGAGCCACATCCCTAGCCCTATTTTGTATTTTATTTAGAGACAGGGTCTCACTGAGTTGCTCAGGCCTTGCTTTTGCTGAGGCTGGCTGTGAACTTGCAAACCTCCTGCCTCATCTTCCTGAGCTGCTGGGATCACACTGCACCTGGCTTGAAGCTTGTATATTGAGCAGGACACTAGATGCCTGTATTAGAAGTTGAGTTAGAGGAAACTCATGGGCCACCTGCAGATTTCAGGACCAATCACATGCATTCTATTGATCTCTTTGAGGTTTCTTTAATTTTAGGAAACCATGTTTAGACGTCTCCAGCAACATGATCCTCCTTTGCTATTGTGTGGGCCATAGCCATCTCCTTGCTTGATTCTTGTCTCTCCTAACCACAACCTTGACTGAGTTATCCAGAAAAGAAAATGACAAAAAATGCTCATTTGTACTGAATCGCTCAGCCAATATTGCAAAATTCATTGCACTGGAAAATTTTAAGTTTCCCCATTATTGGCACCCAAGCATCACCTCATTGACCATCCCCTGCTCTACCAATGTCACATGTATACCTGAGCCAGAAAACTAATTGTCCAACATTGATGAGAAAGTAGGGGAGCATTTGGAATCCCCTTCTGGACCCTGAACAATTCTGCAGAATTAGGAAATTTGTTTGTGTAATTTCTCCAGGGACATGCTCAATTATTCTGCATCAGCTTTGTAACAAATGGTGATAATAGCTATTTTAGAATTTAATATAACCAGCGCCCAGGCGGAGGAACAGGTGCAAAGGGAATTAAATTAAAAATCTCTCTCTTTAGAAAATCAATCTGCCTATGTTGTGTGTACAAGACTGTGGTGAGCCGTTCTAATTAGACCGTGGCCGCCATTAGAAGATGGCGCCGGCTTTCACTGTGGCCTGTGATAAACAACTCCTAATATGGAGAATTGGCACGCAATCCCTTACCACCCTATGAGAAAGGTCCATGTGGCAGCTTAAGATTGGTATGCGGGAGGCTTTATTAGGCTGTGCTTGGGCGCTCTGCGACGGGTCACTAGAAGATGATACATGAATCAAGGCCTGAATAAACTGCTGAAAGAAGAATCCTGTGTCGTGTTTTCTCTTGCCGGCGAGGGGTCGCGGCAATTGGTGGCCAGGACATGGAATTATATTCCTCGAACCCAGGATCCAGAACTTTCAGCAGTCAGGGTGGTGCACCAGTAAGTTCCCAGGTAAGTGGGAATCCGCAAGCAAATAGCGGGGCGCTCTCTCTGTAAATAAAGAGAGAGCGGAAAAAAGGACGCTCCCCTGTAAATAAGGAGAGAGCGGGGATTTGTACTTTTACTTTTATTATATCTTTGGAGACATTATGGGCGCTACCTCTTCAAGCCCAATTTTGTTGGCCCTAGACGGGTTGTTACGTTCAAAAGGACTTAAGGTAAAGCAGAGCACTTTGCAGATGTTTTTGAGAGGAGCTGATATAGCAGCTCCTTGGTTTGCTTTTTCAGGGAGTCTTATGATTCCTAGCTGGGATAAGTTAGGGAAAGATCTGGATTTCGCTCATGAGCAAGGTACCTTGGAGGGTGGCGTTATACCACTTTGGAAGTTAGTTAGAGGATGTATAACAGATGGTAAATGCCAAGAAGCTGTGAGTGAGGGTCAAGCTGTTCTTGAGGANTATATATAAGAAATGGAATCATTATTATTTCATATCTGTTTGCTGTTACACAGGGAGTTCTACACTGAACATTCCCAGAAATTTATCAATTGTTTTTGGCAAAATTATGAAAATCAATGATAGATACTGGGTGATTTACTTTTTTACCCTAAATTATCTTTTAATCCACTTCCCTGTCTCCCATGCTGTTCACATCACAGACAAATTTGTTACAATGTTTTTTTCTCTTGGTAAACAATTCAATTTTTTAATCTGATTTGCTAAAATTCACTCTAAATGCAACTCCATTAATTTCCCCAGATTTACCTGCTCTTTACCAGATTTGAATCTCCATATTGGATCTGATGAAGAAATGGGGGCTGCTCTGTAGCTCAGTAGTGGAGCACTTGCCTAACATGTGTGAGGCACTGGGTTCAATCTGTAGCACCACATAAAAATGAAACAAATATAATAAAGGCATGGTGTCCATCTACAACTACAAAAAAAATTTAAAAAAAGAAACAGGTTCACAAGATTGGATGCCATAACGTCAAGAAATCTACTATTTTGGTTCTATTGAAAAACTGGAAAAAGTATATATACATGTACATATATCAATACACATAGGTATATGTGTTTGTCTAGTGTGTGGGCATTTCTATATAGGAGTTCTAGAAGAGCTCTCTATTTGAAGATAAATTATACTGAGTCACAAATTAAATACACCTAAAATAAGTAGCAAAATGTCATTTTAAAAAACAAAATTAGAATAATAAAACTCAATAATACTAGTATGTATATTTTCACTTACGTTGGAGACAACTGGACACAATTGCTCCATATATCAATTTATGAATGAACACAGTATGACTCAAGTGCTGTCAATTTTTAGTACTTCATATACTGCTATATTTATAGCAGCAAAATGGATGTTTTTTTCTTGTCTGACATTTTTCTCTACAAATTTTACGATTGCATGGTATGTCCGCTTTACTTCATATTTGTCTTTTTTAACCTAATTATAACATGACCATACTTTTAAAAACAAACAAAAAATAATTAGTAGTGCCACAAAATGTCACAGATTTTGCTGAATTATTTTTACTTTTTTTTTTTTTGATAGCACATATCCTTCTATGTGGCTCTCTCCCTCTGCCTTTTTCTTTTCTTTCTTTGCTCTTTTTCAAATACTTTATTGACAATAATTTGGAGTGTGATTTGAGTAATTTTTCAATATTACTATCAAGATCCATGAAATATTGCACAGAGTACAAGATCTGCAATTTTATTTTTTGATTGATTTGTTTCATATTTATATTGTATTTCCAGATGCAATATTTGGAAACCAATTAGATGATTCACACAAACATAATATACTACTGGAAAAGCTAAGAGGAGCTGGAAGCTAATTTTGTAAGTATTCAGTAGATCAGTGAATGCATCCATGTTATACAGCCTCACTTCCATACATTTCTTCACAACTTTAGAGATTTGGGTAATTAGAAGTTGGTGTATATCATCACAGGATTAGAATATAAATAGTTTCTGTCTCATCTTTTCCACATAACATATATCATGGAGTTTTTCCATATGAATACATACAGAGCAAGTAGGGGTCAGAGAGATAGAGTGGTGTGCATTAATTTAAAATGGTTTGTAACCCTGCCAAGCAGAAACATCTCAGTTCCTTGTCCAACTTTTTTTTGTGTGTGTTGTAGTTTTAAATTAAACCATATTTACTATGGAATTTAATTTTTAAAATAAATTATCTTGGAATTTATTATACAAGGTTCTTCTTCCTTGACATTGTGATTATTAATTAAGAATAGGCGAACAATGAAATTTGGTGCCCATTAAAGTTGTGAGTCTTTCTGTTGTTAGGATGCAGTGGCTAGGAATTGGAGTTTGGCCAGAATACTAGCTCAAGCCCCTGTTCTCCTAAAACAAGACTTTTATTTATTTATTCAAAACAAGACTGAAATATGTCTTAATCTGCTTGCAATATAGCTATTCAAAATCCATTACTGAGGAATGGGGTTTAAAAGTTAATGTTACATTTTGTACTCAAGAAAGACATATCTGTTTGCTGTTACACAGGGAGTTCTACACTGAACATTCACAGAAATTTAACAATTGTTTTTGGCAAAATTACCTTGAGAACTTGGATATTTAAAAATCATTATTTCTTTTAATTACTATTGTATTTGATCATTCAGTCATTATTTGTTGTCTATTCTACTTACTGTAATTACAACAATAATTTACAAATGCTAAAGTACACATATTATTATAGATAAAAAAGACTATTATAGTTTGAATATGAGGTGTCCTTCCAAAAGTCCCTATGTTAATGCAGCACTATTTAGAAGTGATAGGATTGGATTGTTAGAACTTTGACATAATCAGTCCATCCTAGTTTGAATGAATTAACTTAATGACAGGATTAAAAACAGGTGGGGCATGGCTGGAGGAGATGGGTCATTGTGGGTATGTCCTGAAAGGGATCATCTTCCCTGAAGCCCCTTCCCCTTCTTTGCCTCTTGACCACCCTGAGGTAAGCAACTCCCCTCCGCCACACTTTTCTGCCATGATATTGTGGCTTATCCAGGGCCCACAGCAATGGAGTCAGCCAGCCCATGGACTGAACCTCTGAAACTGTGAGCCAAAATAAACTTTTCCTCCTCTAATCTGTTCTTGTCAGGTATTTTAGTCACAGTGACAAGAAGCTGACTAACACAAAGATATTATGAAATAATAACACTAAAAGAGATTTACATTTCATATCAAATCTGTCCCTCCACCTACCACAAATAAAAAAGAAAACCCAGCCCATAATCAGATTGGAAAATCTCTTAGATGTCAATACTGAGCCCCAGAGATGTGTGCAGTGGGATAGATTTCAATATCAGAATGTCTTAAGTAGTTACTACTATGTTCTTCAAGTCCATCATTTCTGAAAAAAAAAAAAAAAAAAAAACAGTCCTCTGTTGCTCCAGGTGCTATGGAATCTAAACAAAATGCTCACATGGAAGGTGGCAGCTACAAATGTAATTTTGAAGCCTCTGTTTTGTGCTAAAGTTGTGGAAGCTTTGCCTTTTACTTCATAGTACATGTGTGTGCCTTACTACAAAAACATCATACTGTTTACGCCCTTAAACAAGTGTTTATTCAGCACAGCTCTCTGTGGGTAGTATATTAGTGGGTGCTGCAGGTTATGTTTGCTGCTGGATGTGCTTACACATCTGCAGTGTAAGATGTCAGTAAATCTAGGACAGCCATGGCTAGGTGGTTTGGAGTAAACTAGTTGTCCTGTGCTCTTCCTGGAGCTAACTGCTGACTTACTGGGAAACTCTTTCATGGGAAAGAGAAGACACATGAGAGCAAGACTAACTGCTAAGACTGTTCAAGCCTCTGGCTGTCTCACATTTGTTCACACTCCATTGGCCAAAAGAAGTCAGGTGGTTGGGCTTAGCATCATACTCTGAAGATGCCACAGAATAGTAGATTCAGAGACGTAGAAAATATTAAGTGAATAATTAGAACAATTACTCTACTACACTGCCATAGCCTCATATTTTCAGTAAAGACTGAGTACTAGAATATTATGGATTAACCCATTCATTAGGAAAGATTTATTTATTTGTTCTAATATATGCCCAAAATATATAGAGAATTAATACCTGGATAAAAAAGTACCATTATTTTTATGCTAATATAATACCTTTGTCTAAAGGTATAAAATACTTTTTATACTCATGATCTCATGTATTCTTTAAACTGTTTAATGAAATCAGAAGTCAGATGCTTATAGTCATTTTAGGATGAGGGAACTGGGTCTCTAAATGGCTTGAATAGCCAAAATAATAATAATAATAATAATAATAATAATAATAATAATAATAATAATAACAACTATTAAACCAAAGAAAGAACTGCTGGTTTTTTTTTTTTTTTTTTTTTTTTTTAATAACCAACCAACCTAGATCTCTCTGCACTGAAATTTATGAACTCTTTGGGCAATATCTCTTTGCTTAGTTCTCACAGCCTTAGCACCACAAAGAGATTAAAGAATCTTACTCCTTGACTGCAGCTTATCCCTCCTAAGCCAGGTGAAGTTATCATGATTTATCAGAAGAACAGTACACTGCAGGAGGCACTGAAACCCAGAAGCTGAGACCTGAAACCCAGGAGCTGAGCATGTCCTTGAGCAAGCCACTCAAACTCTTGGGCCTTATCTTCTTAATCTGTAAACTGTGCATGTAAAAACTTGTCTCTTGGAATTATTCTATATTTAAATAAGACAATGCAGACAAAAAATGTTCATCACAACAATGGTTTGGATGGAACTGACTTTTATCTTTTCGGACTCCCAGGCAGTATCCTTCCTAAGCCAATTAGTTCAAAATGATAATCAATATTATTGAATGAAGAAAAGTTACTGATTTTAAACTTTCTTTAGAGGCAAATGTTTAAATATATTGATGGATATATGGATGAATAGATGGAGAGAGAGATGGGCTATATCAGTGTCTCTTTTTTTCTTCATTTTCATTTTTAAATAATTCCATAACTTCAGCAAGTTTTAAAATAGCACAAAAAAATTCTGTATTTACCTTGAAACACTTGAGAAAGTGTTGACATGATGCCTCACACTCCTTCAATGTTTTAATGCGGTTTTCCTACAAAATTAAGACATAAAGGCTGGGAATGTAGCTCAGTAATACAGCACTTGCCTGCCATGTGTGAGGCCCTGGGATCCAGCAAAACACACACACACACACACACACACACACATATTGGACATGAATATTGATATATTATTGTTGTTTAAGCCTTAGACCTCATTTAAGTTTTGCTGTTTTTCCTAATAATAAATTTTATAGTAAAAAAATCTAAATCTAGATCATGTAACACATTTACTTGTCATGTCCTCTTAGTATTCCTCAATCTGGAAGAGTATCTTAGGCTTTCTTTGGCTTTTATAGCCCTGACACTTTCTAAAACTGCCCACTCTTTACATAGCAGTTTGTCTGTGAATTTGGATTTATCTAATGTGTCCTCAAGAGTTTATTCCATTTTGGCATCTTTGGCAAGATTGTCACAGAAGTGCTGTTTTTCTTGTTTTTAGTCTCTCAAGAATTGCATGATTTTTATTTGTTCCAGTGCTGATGATATTCACTTTGAGCCCTTGATTAAGGTCATACCTGCCAAGATTTCTTTCTGAAAAGTTAGTCACTTCTTACTCCTGTGATTAATAAATATTTTATGGGGAACTACTTTGCAATGATATAAATATGTAATTCCTCACCCATGTTGATGTGTTCTCTTATGAATTTACGTCAAGTTGAACTGAAGATTTTTATTTTTTTATTCACTGGGTAAAAATCTCGGGTTTGGCCAGTGGAAGCTCAATGAAATTGGCTATTTTTGCGTATGCCTCTATCATTCTTTGAGCATTTCCTTTCCTTTTGGTGAAAGAAAGAAAATGGTCTAATCCAATATCACATTTTCCCTGCCCAGTCTAATGATCAGCTATTTTCCCCCAAAACCTAATTCCTTTTAGTGGGAATGGATTTAGCAACCAAAGTTTGGCAATTTATAACTTGAGGTTTTCTTTTAGCTATTGGTGTATTACTAAATGGACATCTGAAGTAAACAGAGTTAGGCAACATATATGTATGAATATATATATATGCATATATGCATATATATATATATGTATATTTCACACCTATATACATATACATATTTATATCAATTTATTTCTACTCACATTCATATCCATTTTAATTTTATTATTTATATCTATTATTTATGTCTATAGCTATTTATATCTATAGATAAATAGATTTAAGAAGGTAGTAGCTAGATATTAGTTTCCCAGGGCTACCATAGCAAAATGAGACAAGATGTTTTAAACAACAGAAATTTATTTGCTCACAGTCTTGAAGGCTGGAAGTGTAAGATTAAAGTCTGATCAGCATTAATTTCTCCTGAGATGTTCTCATTGTCTTATAAATGGTTCTCTGGAGGGGTGCACCTTGGCTTCTCTCCTAAGCACACCATCACAGATTATGATCCCAACTATTGACTCTATTTATCCACAATCACCTTTTTAAAGGCCCTTTCTCCAAATATGCTCACATTCTCAGGTACTGGGATTAGAACTTCAGTATAACTCACTTAGCAATCAATCAAATTTGACTTTACATTGATATATCCAAATTCAAGACCAAACCACAATGCGTATTCCTTTTTTCTCCTCACATTTTATAAGCGTATTCTCCAATAGTAAGAAATATGACTCTAATACTCAATATATTTACATATTGGGTGAATCCTCCTTAGTATAACATCAATCTCCCATCTCATGTTGCTAGCAATTTACCACCCCCACATCCTTGTCCTTCTCTGGGTAAATGTCTCCTTACTCAGCCTTCAGCAGTCCAAGCTGTGTACTATCTACCCACCATGCAAGACACACACACACACACACACACACACACATTTTTTACTCTAGCCAATATCTTTGGACTCAAGTATTATTTTATTTTATTTTTGTGGTGCTGGGGATTGAACCCAGGGCCTTGTGCATGCAAGGCAAGCACTCTACCAACTAAACTATATTCCCAGCCCCTGGACTGAATTATTTTCAAAAGAAAAAGAAAAAGGAAGAGAGGAAGAGGGAGGGAGGAAAGAAAGAAAACAGGGAGAAAGGAAAGTGTGGAAGAAGCCAGGCAAGAAAAATGTCATTCTCAAAGCAGATTAGGACCATTTTATTTAATCCTCTGCATTTTTCATGTCAACATGAGTAATCCAACGGAAATTACTAACTAGAAGAGGTAATTGGTTAAAGGTTAGCATGGATATGGAAAATATTAACCTTAAAGAAACTAGGCAGAAAAAAGTAGCCAGTATCTCTCTTAATTTCAAAATAAGAAAAATGGATTTGTCTTCTTAAATTCAAACTGTGAAATAACAGCAAAATTTGTAAGAACAGATGTTTCCAAAGTCATTGTACAGAGGCAGATTGACTGACCAAGTCAAAAGTTGTTAATTATATTCACATCAAAAGTAAGAATGGCATTCAGAATGTGGAGCTGGTTAATAATGGATCTTAGCTGGAAAATCATAATTACAGAAGCATCTGTTTGCAGACACCATCCAAGGACTGTCCTCAAACACATGCTTGTCCTGACTTAACATATTGAAGTTCCTGACCCAGAAGATAGAGGAAAAGATTATTCTAGATATCATTAGTGATGCCATAAACAAAAATAAGTGACAGAATCAACCCCTGGCCTTATAATATTCCTAAAGTACTGTTCTAATTATAAGGGATTTTCCTATAGAATTCCCTATAGCATCAGTAAAGATATAGTGTTATTTTAAATGTTCTTTAAGCAAGAAGAGGAAAAGTTAGAGCTGGTGCTTTGAGAATTGTACAAAACCTTTTCGTGCATACCATAAGAACAATCTTCATCACTGTAAGTGTTGCTTGCCTGTGGCCAGAGTGTCAACTTTTGTCAGGCATTGCGCCATCACTGAATTCAGTGAACTAATGCTCTAAATGGATAAATGGATGGGCCAGTTGGCTGCACCACTGTTGTTATTTCAATTGCAAATATTTTTTTGTAAATTAATTATTCATCAATCTCTTTACTGATGCAATGGAGCATACCCCATTTGAGAGATGATACCTTCTCAGGGTTCTAGGTTAAAGTTAGGAACCTCAGCAACAAAGACCAGGTACTGGTCTGCCCATCAAGATGAAATCCACCTCTGAGAATACAGGGGAAACCCCTGGGCTATTATCCTCCAAACCTCACTGTTTGGAGATCTCTCTTCCCACCTGCGGGAAGCTAGGGTCCTCCACCAGCTTGATGGATCTAAATGACAACAAAGCAACTTCAGAACGTGGTTTGCCCTCAAAAGAACATTTCACTGATTTTGTTATCTCCAGATATTTCTGTTCTCAGAACCTTCTGTAGAAATCAGTTATATTTTTTTCCTCTTCTGATAAAAAATTTTCAAAGAAAAATTCCACAGTCTGCCAGTCATGTAAGATCTTAAAATGCTTCCTAAACTGTCTCTAAGTTCAGAGGGCTTGCTTCATCATGACAACTGTATTTTTTGGTCAGTGTCTTTATTCATTTCTCATAATACATAATTCTTTATCTAATAATTTAGTAAATTATAGCTCAAACATTGTCCTGGTGAGCTTAATGCCATCCCCTGGCCAATTAGTCAACAGAGCTGGATGATGAACCCCTCTACAAATTACATAATCTAAGGGTCTCCAAATTACAGACCCTCTGAAATTCAAACTGTGAAATAACAGCAAAACGTGTAAGAACAGATGTTTCCAAAGTCATTGTACAGAGGCATATTGACATATATCTGGGCAGGGAATGAAGCACAAGCCTGAAATCTCTGAATTCAAGCAAGAGGAGAAACTGGGTCCTCAAGTAGATCAGCAAAAATTTAACTATCTGAAAAATAGCTAAGTGCAAAGAAATAAAATCACCACACACTTCTAGTAGCAAGTCACAGACATCATCTATTGCTCATCCTCCAAAAAACTATGTTCTTAAAGTATGAACAAAAAGGAAACATATGCTGTTGGGTGAGTAGATAGATTCTGACTTCTAACTCAATATCAGTGAAATGTTTATTTCTCATAAGAACGAAGGCTCCAGTCTGAGCCAGGCTTGTCTAAAGGAAAACAATTTCATTCCTGTTTTTCTTTTGTGTTTTTTTTTTCCCTGTCCCCTGGCTAGTTCCAGTGAGCCATGTCCCCACTTCAATTTCTCATACTCCTACTACTTATATCAGAGGGTATTTTGTATCCTGAGGTAGTCAACAAGTCATTTTGTTTGTCTTCTCGAATCCATCAAATCCTGGGTAGATCAAGACTTTGTGAAAATAGTGTTACAAAATCTTTCTGCATAATATGTCTATTTCATGAGGAACACAGAGGGGCAGATCAATTATTAGATTGTGATTGATTGCTTAGCAAAATAAGCTCATGGGATACCAGGGGTTAGACGATATTCAGTGGTTGGTTTAAAGAAATTAAGCACAGGATCAACACATACAAAGGCGGCATTCAAAACAGATATTTTCTAGGACAATCTAAGTTCCAAATGCCATGAATGCTGTCTCTTTTAAGTGAGTACAAAACTGACATAATGTCAGTACAAAACAACAGATCACTATTGAAAATAATAGCATTTTGAATTGTTTCACATTATATTTGAGTTAAGAGTGGTGAAGCTCATTATGTACAGTAAAACATTAAGGTACCTTATATAAAGCAACATATTAATCTTCATAACTCATTTTAATAATGGGCTAAGGATTTCAATATGCTTTTTTCTTCAAAGAGGACATACAGATGACCAGACACATATAAAAAATACTTGGCATATAATTATCAGAAAAGTACATATCTGTTAGGTGATTATTAAAAAAAAAAAAGTTAGGTAGCAGTGCTGCACAATTGTAATCTCAGCTACTTGGGAGGCTGAGGCAGGAGGATCGCAAGTTTGAGACCAGTCTCAGCAATTTAGCAAGATTCTGTTTCAGAGTACAATTATATTTCAAAGATTGGAGGAGTAGCTCAGTAGTAGAGTGTTTATGTAACACTCAAAAGGTCCTGGTTTAATCTCCAGGACCAAAATAATAATTAAGTAAATAATAAATGAAAGCCAAATTAACTATTTTGGTAAGGATTTGGAAAATTTGGAATTCTTATGCATTTTTTATGGGAATGAAAAATGGTGCAATCCCTATGCAAAAACTGCAGAGGGCCCTCAAAATAAACAAAAGAGCAAACAAAACCCCACTTGCTATGATCTAGCAATATCACTACTGAGTATTTATCCAAAAAATTGAAGGCAGGGATCTCAAAGAGATATTATCACTATGTTCACCACAGAACTATTCACAATACTCAAGAGGTGAAAAGAAACTAAATGTCCGTTCATAAAGAAAATGTGGTATAAACACGTAACGGAATGCTATTCAGCCTTGTGAAAAAAATATTGCAATATGCCACAACACAGATGAAACTTGAGAACATTATGTTAAATGAAATGAATTAATTAAACACAGAAATACAATACTGCACGATTCCAGTTATACAAAGTATCTAAAATAGTCAAATTAATAGAATCCCAAAGTGGAATGGTGATTTCCAAATTTGAAATCTTTTTGAATTATTGGTGGGAATGCAAAACGGTTTAGTCACTATAAAAGCAGGCAAGGGAAAAAGGGCATAACATTTGAACTGATTGTTTGTTACTAATAATACTTACAATAGAAAATAAAAATTACTTTAGAAGAACAATCATTTGAGAAGAGTTTTGCTTCAGGGTTGTGCTAATTTGTCACCTTTGGGCACAGTCTCATAAAATAACCAGTGATTTTTTTGAAATGTTAATGTTTACCTAGCAGATTTGAATTTTCTGGCTTTTATATGATAAGTGATATTACTGCATTTCTCATGAAGAATACTAAATATGGATAACCATAATGTGCAAGTTACCAAATTTTTTATCATCTTTCTTACCAATTGGAAAATTGTAAAGCATGTACTTTGTTGATTTCGGTTATTGTGGCCAAAATGGTTTATTAAAACAAACAAACAAGCTTTGCCAAACAATGAACTATTAAGACCCTACAATAAATGGTATAGCCACAGCAAAGACACTCATACTTCTATATCCTTCAACTGGAGCACTCAGCTTCTATATCCCTCACATATTTTACAAATCGTAACTAATAATTCCCCGTATTTTACTCCAGCCTCGCTTCTGTTTGAAGCCTGGTATCTTCCTGTGCCACAGGTGAATTTAGCATGGTTCACAGAACTGGCTGGTATACCAGGTAGCCCACAGGAGCAATCTATCTGGTGCAATTCTTCTCTCAAATACACCTGAAACCAGAAGGAAACCAGAAAAAATTAGCTGTCCCTGGTTCTCATGTATGAAAGACTTTGATGTCAGGAAGCCCCCTGCTTGCCACTCTACAAAGATGGAGTGAGCTACATTGCATCTGGAAAGAAACATGAATGCAAAGATTTACAATGTCTTGGTGTACATTGATATGAGAATTTGATTCACTGCACATTCATCTCCTCTCTAGAGATATTGTTTACAGCTGAAAATCAAAGTGGTGGTCTATCAACACTTTTCCATATTACTTCAATATCATGATTATTAATGATACTTCATTGAAAGTAAACAACAAACAAACAAACAAAAATAACAGATGGGATTACAGGAAGAAGGTAAATGAGAACTTTCTTGGGTAGGCTGGCATGTGTGGTCCCCTAAAATAAGAAGGAAATATTTAGTCAAATACAATATGCATTGAGGAAGGGGATAGACTGTTCAGGCCTTTTTCTGGAATGGACAATGTTTTCTTTTATGCTTCCTAGAAAAACCAATCTCCTTTTCTAAACCAAACAGCAATTGCATGGTTCAGAAGTGCTGGAAAAATGAAAACGTGTTTTTACTCAGCACTGGGTTTGAGGGCCACAAGCAATCAGGAAATCACTGAAAAATTCTAAATAGCATACTCATCGCCAAGACAACAAAGACAGACACTGGCTTTTAACTAGAAACTGCCCCTGAGAAGTCCAAAAGACCTCTTTAAAGGTCATCCTCCTAACAGGAAAACAAACCTTGTAAGATAGAACCTAGAAATTTCCACAGACCAGAGAGAACATCATTACTATTCTTTAATGAATGCAACTTCTGCTGGAATACTATTATGAGAGTCCTGTTTCTATTTGAAAATTTCCTGTTGTAATCTACATGGTCAGAACCTTTACTCCATGTTCACCACCTAGACCTAGCAGAATATATTTTACTTCCCCCAAGTGTGGCAGACCTCCATAAATTTAGTTACCCTCCCTAATTTCTTTCTTCCTAAGCTTAAACTTGCCTCTGCATATGATACCTGAATATATACTCATTTTTTTTCAATAGCTGGTTATTAAAGGCTCATTTTTCCCAAGATTGTGAATCTGTTGTTCTTGATCTAGAGCTGTTTGCTCCCCAAGTGACATGTAGCAATATCTGGAGACATTTTTGTTGCTACAATAAGAGAGGAAATAGGAGGGAGAACAGAGATATTGCAAAACATCCTATAATGCATGAAACAGATCCCGCCCCCCTCTGCCATGAACACAGAAAAGAATTATCTAGTCCAAAATGTCAGTAGCATCTAGATTGAGAAACCCTGTCATAAGAATGCATAAAACTGCTTTCAAAGGGAAAATAAAACCTATCATTTATGAAAACAAAAGTGAGAAAAGAAAGAAGGGGAAGGGAGAAAGAATTCACACATATAGTCTGTAAGACCAAGTATTTAGTATTTCCTTGATCTGAACACTACAATGTCCACACAGAAAAATGGTTTACCTGTAAGGAAAAAGAACACTGACTCTCCCCAAGTCCCTAAAGCAGTTGGCAGAACTTGGAACTCTCTTTCTGCTAAAAATAAGTTTTCCCCTTTATACTTATGGGCATCAAATTATTTTCAAATTTGCTTCCATTTTACCCTTCTTATTTGTCAAACATAACTTACAAAGTAAAGTGTCAAAATAAAAAATGTTAGAAAATTTTAATATGAACCCAGGAGAATAAGTCAGCCAGGTTAAGGAACAACATGGCCACTATCTCAGAAACCCTTATTATCACACTCTACTCCCAACCAAGGCCACTTTCCTTACACTTGGGATGCACATGTTGTCTCTGTTCATCCTAGTTTATGATTTATGTATGACTTTCTAAACAATCGAGTCTACTAATGCCTGTTTTTTGGACTTTACATAAATGGAAATTACACTGGGAGTATTGTTTTGTATACTTCTTCATTCACTCCTGATTTGGTGGAATGATTCATTCATTTTACACCTGCACAGATTGCCTGTCATTCTCACTGGGGCGTAGAATTCCTTTCAGCTTATTTATCCAGGATGTTGTTAGTAGACATTTTGGTGCTTGAAATTTCTATTATAAATAATCTTGCTATGGGATGTTACTAGTTATTCACTAATGACTTTTTTTCTGGAATGTTTGTCTAGATTTGAGATTGCTGTTTCAAATGTGGTGCATATAACTTCCTGCACAATAGGTGATGCTAAAGGTTCCCCAAATACTCACAGTCAATTTACAGAACAATGCCTGGTAAATGATCACTTACGCTTAAGTGTCAGGTTTTTTTTTTTTTTTTTCAGCAGCTAGATGTGGTATTTTATTGTTCACATCTTTTACCTCTATTTTCCTTTTTCCTTATATATTTTTTTGTCTATTCTCTCAAAATTTTGAAGGACTTGTGTTAAAATATTCTGCTGGAAATGGGGAGATGGTTTGTTTTTTATCTTATCAGTTTTTGTTTTATACATTTTATGATTGCTGCCAGGAACATAAAAATTTCAAATGGGTGGGAATAAATTTCATGATTATAGCTTGACTTTCTTTATTCTTTTATCAGCAATAATGTTCTTTCTCTCACGGTTGGCTTTTATATTTGTAGCTACATACCTTTGTATAGGATGTTTATATTTCTTACACTTTCTTTATCTTTATGCTTTAGGTGTATGCCACTTTAAAAACCAAACATATGTCTTACATATAGAATCTCTGTGTGCTATTTGAAAGTCTTTATCATTTGTAGAACTTTTAATAATTTATATGTCATTTAAACACATTTTTTCCTATCTTGTACTTTCAATTTTAATTTGTCTTAAATTCTGTTTATCCTGTCTTGTATCTACTTTTCTATATCTTTAAGCAATTGATATTTTTATCATTCAATTTTTAAAAACAATTTTCATTGTGTGTTTTAAGGTATACAACATGTTATTCATTTTTGTGACTCTGAATCTGCATCTAATTTTCCTATGTTTTATTCTTTTAGTGATTATAACAAATTATAACAAAGTACAAAATAAAGTAATCCTCCTACAAGAAAATAGAAGGAAATCAAGCATTTAAAGCTATTCATGCCTCTCTGACTTACCTGTTAGATTGTATCTTCCTAATCAACTAAATCTATTTTACAGTTTTATCTTTCTCTGCAATTTTATTTCTCAGTAATTTCCCTGCCCTTTCTTCCTGACCTTCTCGTCAGCTACTTCTAATCTGATGTTTAATTCATCCATTTAGTTCTTAATCAGTTATTGTGTTCTTCATTTCTGCAAGTGGCAAGCTTTATTTTCTAAGATTTTTAAATATATTCCACCACTTCTAATAGTTTTCTGTTTCTAGACTGTTTTAAACCTACCTTTTATTTCTGTAAAAATAGTAATCGTGGCTGATTATGGTCTATATCTGATAATATCCCCATATGAAGTTCTTAGTAGTTCTATTTCTTACTGTTTTTCTTGTTTCTCACTCACAGTACCTCATTTTCTGTGGGTTTTATTATATTTGAAAGCCTTGCATACCTTGGTATGACATTCCTTATGCTAGGGGAAAAAATCTGCTGAAATAATCCAGGGTTTAAGATAAGGATGGAAATTTACAAAATATTTCTGTTTGATTTGATGTATCCAAGATCTTGAAAGTCTGATAAAACTTGATATCAACAAAAGTTTGAAATGAGTGTAAAAGCCGTTTTCCTTTAGTTTATTCTAAAGGATTACCACTTATGATTCCATCTTACCCTTTGGAGGATTCCTGTTGAATTCTCCAATTTTGGAAAGTGTCTTATTGGACTTCTCATACTTTTCAGATAGTTAGAACAAAAGATAATACTGGAGCTGGGTACAGTGGTGCATATAAAAATTCATGCTACTAGGGAGGCTGAGGCAGGAGGATTGCAAGTTTGAAACCACCTAGGCAACTTAGACCCTGTCTCAAAAAATAAAAAGGGCTGCCAGCATAGCTCAGAAGTGAAGGGACCTTGGTTTCAACCCTGGTTTCAATCGTGAGAATGGCCAAATAAGAAAAGAAAAATCAAGTTTGACTTAATAAACAAATTATTTCATGGTAAAAACATCATATTTATGTACTTTTCTAGGTTCCCCTTTTCTTCAGTTTTTAAATGATAGTTCCTTATTAATCTTTTTAAATTTGTTAAGAAATTTTAGAAATTTTCAATCATTTTTTTTGTTGTTGTTGTTGATCCAAATAACCTAATCCACTTTTGATCTAAGTGAAATTTCTAAGTAAAATTTTCTTTGTCTTAATAAGAAAAGGTTGAGAGACATTGCTATGTATTGGTTTATTCTAAAATTATTAGTAAACATATTTTTTATGTTAAAGACCTGTCACTGTGCATATAAAAGAAAAAGATATAGAAGGAGAAAAAGAATTCCCAGTGAAAAAAACAATAACTATCGAAATCTGTAGAAAATGCTAAGTACCATGGCAGGGGCTCAAATAAATTACTCCAGAGGTTTATTAAGGAACAAATCACTCATAGTCAGAGTTATCTGAGAGAATTTCTTGAAAAAGAAACATTTATAAAACATATAGAATTCAAACTGTAAATTTTATATTAAAAAGAACACGAGTTTTGAACAAAGACTTACATTTTAAGACCAGCTCATATATTACTACAGATATGAATTTAGGTATGTTATTGGAAGTTTATGAATATCTCTATAATGTAGAAATGATAATATCTATTTGTTACAGAAGTTAAGATAGAAAATTAAATACTATGGTTAAATTTCTAAAGCAGTGCCTACACTCTTACTAGGTATTGAATAAATTATAGCTATTGGATTATCCCAGTGTGCATATGTATGAGTGTTATTCTATATCATAGCAAATTATTTTGAGGGGAAGCTTAAAATTAAGGTTTGAGGAAGAAAAATAATTAAGAAATGAACATTATTCAGCATCTAATATCTGTCTCATATAATGGTAGGTATTTTCATGTAAATTACCTAATAGTTCAACTCATTACATATTTTTGATCATTTGTACATATACTGCAATTAAAGCAGGCAAAAAATCATATTGATTTTTTTTTGTTTTAATAATTCTGAAATTGCCATTAGGTGGCTGGTTGATTGCTGTTAGAGGGAAATGACATGAGAGGTATTTTATATAGTGTCTTGAACAGAGATGCCTCTGATTTTAGTTTCTGCACCAGAATAGGATGTCCATTAGACATGTGCATGGGAGATATTCAAGGGTAATTCTGAGGATTGCTTATCATCTATTTCTTTATGTATTTTTTAATGTTGTAATTCAGCAAAAACTCTGAGGGAAAACAAGATCTTCATTCTCAAAATATTTTTTTTTGATGGAAAGAATTCAACAGAAGGGGGACTAATATTGCATGGCTAATGAAGACACATAGATATCTAAGCATTGCAATAAGCTTCTTTGAAATGTTGACTGTAGTTGAAGCCAATAAGTCCTGGAGGAAGGCAATATTCCTCTCATGGAGAGAACTGCTTCTTTGTTTCAGATATATGGGATTTGGGGTTATGTAAATTTGGTGCCCTTGGCTATAAAATTAAACAAATGCAATCTAGCAAATAAAACACAGCACTCGGAATAGGAAAAACTTCTTGCAAATCACAGATTTATCCCTAGTATACATAAGTAGTAATTGTAGCTTAGTAATAAAAATACAAATGACCAATCAAAAGAGGTCAAGGGATCTCCATAGACATTTCTCCAACAAAGATACACAAATGGTTAACAAGCACACAGAAAGATGCTCAGCATCATCAGCTGCAAAAAAAAAGTCAAATGAATAATCAAAAAAAGAATGATAAATTCTACAGGAAAGTATGTGAAGAAATTGGAGCTCTGACATACTGCTGGTGGAAAGGTAGATCATGAAGCTATTTGAGAAAGAGCCTGGGATTCCTCAAACTGGTAAAGTTGCTATATGGTCCATCAATTCCACTCCTATTTATATACTTCAGAGAAATTGAAAGCATATGTTCACACAAAAACTTGTACAAGAAAAGTTCATAGTGGCATTATTCACAGTAGCCAAAACAGGAAAATAAATTAAATGTCTTTTGAGTGATGAATTGATAAAATATAGTATATCCATGCAGCACAATGTGATTCCAAAAGTATAGTACTGATTCCTGTTAAAACATAAATGAACATTGAAAACAGCACACTAAGCAAAACAAGTCAGTCACAAAGATGCACATTTTTTAGGGTTTCATTTACATGAAATGTCCAAAATAGGAAATTTTATAGATAAAGTAAGTAAATTTGTGATTTTTTAGCTCTGGAGGTGATAGAAAGAGAGACTAGAGGAAAAAGCTGAGGGGCACATGGTTTTTATTTTTGTTGTTGTATTGGTTTTTTGGAGTAATGAAATGTAGTATAATTTATGTGTTTGTGGATGGAAAACTCTTGGGTATATTAAAATTATGAATTTTCTATGGCATATGAATTATATCTGAATAAGGCTATTAAAATGCAGAGAACCCTGTTAAATTTGGTTTTCAAATGAACTGTATAATTTTTAGTGTATTTAGTATAAGAATATATCATGCTGCAGTATTATATTAATTTTTTTCTCTGGTGCAACTACTCTGGAAAGCAGTATGCAGATTTCTCAAAAAACTAGGAATGGAACTACCATTTGACCCAGTTATCCCACTCTCGGTATTTAAAATACTACAGTAATGCACCCACAACAATGTTTATAGCAGCACAGTTCACAATACGTAAGATATGAAGCCAACCTAGGTGCCCCTCAACAGATAATGAAGAAAATGATGATATATATATCATCATTTTCTTCATTCATATATATATGTCACATTTTCTTCATATTTATATATATATATAATGGGGTATTATTCAGCCATGAAAAAGAATATATTCTTACATTTGCTGGTACATGGGTAGATCTGGAAACTATCATGCTAAGTGAAATAAACCCATCCTCCAAAATCAAAGGCTGAATGTTTTCTCTGATATGCAGAAGGTTACTCACAATAGGGGTGGGAGGAGAACAGAAGTTCAGTGGATTAGACAAAAAGGAATGAAGGGAAGAGAGAGGGGATAAGAAAAATAACGACAATGGAATGAATCTGACATAACTCTCCTATGTACTTATATGAATATACCATAGTGAATCTCACCATCGTGTATGTTCATAAGACTAGGGTTTTAATTAGAATAAGATATATTCCATGCTTCTATAATTATATCAAAATGGATTCTACTATCATGTATAACTAAAAATAACCAATAAAAATGAATAAATAGAAAAACAAAATCACATGCCAGTATTAACAAAGCAAGTAAAAATAAATGAAGCTAGCATCCTTAAAAAAATGTCTTTATCTAAAATTCAAATTTAACAGAGAGCCTTATATTTTAACTGTCAACTCCATAGAGAATAGGAAAGACAGGTTTAGACTGAAAATTAGAAAGCCCTCATAAGCAAGTCAGAGAGTTTTGGAATTTAGATGTTGTTACCAAAAGAAGATCAGAATCTGGAAAAGTGGGTGACAGGATTGATCAGGAAAAGAATAGTGCTCTGTGATTTCATGGTAATACAAAATACTTTAAAATGTGCCCGAGCCTGGGAATGGCACACATAGTTTGAGAATAGTAATGTCTAACATTTATTGCTCGACCTGTATTGTAAACAGCTTCCCTTACCCAGCAAATTCCTGTGATGCTGTTTGACCTATGACTGCCTTAGGTTGTGGTGCTTGGATCAATAAATGAAATGGCATGGCAGAATTTGGTTTTAGGCAAGAGTCATTTCAATAGGTCCAAGATAGACCTCAGAATCAGAGTTTGGAGGCAGTTATAGAGTCAGCTGAGATAGGAGAGGCTGGCTAATATGAGGGAAAGGAACTTTTAAACAGAACAAAAATCCAGAACTCATCCTTTAACTTTCTCAGAGAAATGCTAGGTAAAAATAATACCTGAAGGGTTTTTTGAGGAGATAGAGAGTTAGAGGGATAGGACCTTCTAATTTCTTAAAATAGTGACACCTATCACCTTGCTGGTCACAAAGGGAAGCTGAGAAAATGAGAGGATTTGGATGGATTTGGATTGTAATATTGAAAAGGTTTTCTTCATGGTGTTACACTGGATTAACTTTGGCTAAAGCCTCCCATAACGGACAGGGACAGAAAATCATCTTAGTCTATGCACTCGAATAAAATTCACAACAGTTCTTTCTAGATGCAAGTTCCAGAACAGGCCTTGGATGATTTGTTCAAAATTAGGCAATGCATCTTCCCAAAGATGTCACAGGCTAGTTCAGGAGATAGAATTTAACAAATACTCCCATAGCACAGCACAAGGAATATACCACAGCACATAACATATCACATTTATTTAAACTACTGCTCTTTTAATTTATATCCTCTTTTTCTTCCGAAATGTCTATTGCCTCCCTATACAGGAGAAAGTCATTGGTAGTTGATTTCCATAAGCACTTTATAGATTGACCCCCTTTAAAGTTCTTCACCAACTGCACACTTCAATTGAACAAAGTTAAAATACTTTACCATAGCCACTAATTCTTGCCTCGATTCCTATCTTTTTCCCTTATAGACCTTGAAGTTCAGCATGTACAAGAGATTTTGCAATGTCAAACCATAAGGAAATTATTTAAAAGCACACATTTCTTCTGAGCAGGGTATTATATTAGGCAATTCTCTTTTATTCCTTGGAACATGCTGATGGATTGGCATATGTAAAAGAGGGCCCAGAAGAGATGGGTACTGAGCATACACATGGATGAAGCTATCAGTGGACATTCCCAATAGAGAAAAGATCGAAGGAATTCATAGAACAGGAATGTTTCAAATAAATGTGATTGTGTTTATCTTGTCACCACATATGTTCCTGCTTGTAACCTCACGTTGCTAAGCCTTTGTGACCATCTAGTACATTCAAATGGCATTCCAGATTGGACAGATGATGCGGAAATTAAGGAGGTGACAAAGTTTCACATCTGGGTCAAGGCAAGACAAATTGAGGAGAATTAGGAGTCTGGAACCCGAAGTTACCAGGAAACTAGAAATTACTCTAAAACTCAGAACACTTGGGAGTTCACTGAGCAACCAAGGAGCATGGGATGAGGAATATGAGACTGTTTTATCAGGTCTCAAGGAGGAGAAGAACCTGATGTGTGAACTATGCCTGTTATACCCAGGAACTATATTTTAGAGTGGCTCAAGTTAGTACAGAATTGTTCAGCAGGCTTCCTATGAAAGTCACTGAGATCACGTTGTAGCTGCACAAGCCAGGAGTGAACATCTGGGGGGAAAGCAATAGGATTACATGATTCATAGGGGACACACATAGTATCATTTCTCCTTGACCTCTATTGAGCTGGCTTCATTATCAAATCTCTTGGTGTTATGGGAGGCATTAATTTCTGAACTGTTCAGCCTGGTATGTGGATTTTTAGTATCAGGTGTCATCTATTATACCTCACAATGGGATTTTTGAACGTGAGCTTGCTGATAAAAATCAAGGATCAATCCAGCGAATGGGAAATTGCACATTCAGGCTAACTTCCTTCTCCCTCTCTCTGTAGACCTTAATGGCCCTGTCACCAGCTTCTCTTCAAGATAAATCCTCTACCCATGTTAATTTGGGCTGTGAAAACTTCTTCCTATTTTGAAATAAATATATGAGCCTAATTAGGAAAAATCAACTTCTGTGTATAAGCCCCAATTTATTTTTTAAAACAGAAAAAGATGATGTTTAATATTTCTCATGGTAAACATTCACAAATGAATCATATATGTTCTGGGGAAAACACTTTTTTTTCCCATTTTCCCATTTTGTGATTTGCCTATCAGTAGCAGATGGACAGCTCCGCGGTTGCAGGGATTTTGTCTCATTGGGTCACTGACATAGCCCCAGCACCAACCCTGGACCCAAGGTAGACAGATATTAGTCAGCTGGCTGATTAAACAAAGGATGTTTCCATTTACATTGCTGCTGGTTACTTCCTTTCTCTCATGTGAACAATTTAGACCTAAAAAAATACATACCAGCTGGTGCACATCTGTAATCCCAGAGGCTCAGGAGGCTGAGGCAGGAGGATCGCAAAAATATGTTGGTTAATGTTTATCATTTCCTTTGTGCCAGGTATAATTTTAGGTACCATTTCTCATTCTGTCTACTTCACTCATTTTATGGGCTGGTGGAATTTAAGAAATGTCCTAAGTCACTGGCAAATTAAAGAGTTTGAATGTGATTTTATATTATGTCCTTCCAGAGCCACACTCTGAAGCACTCTCCCGGGTGTCTTCTACAGATCTATCCCATAGAACCCCTGGTACATGAGACAAAGTTGTCAAAGACATGTCTCTGCTTACAGTTATTTTTTCCTTTTCATTGCCAGGTATGAAGCTCATATATATTTTATAAAGAAAGATTACTGACTATGAACTAACATTGGCTATTGGTGAACTGATGAAGCTGACTGTGTGAATTACTAGAATTACTAGAATTACTAGAATTACTGCCTCAAACGCAGTTTTCTAGGTCCTTGTGTCTGCTCAAGACTGTAAAGATGGTCCCTGACTTATAAGGGTTCATTTGGCTTACAATTTTTCAACTTTACAATGGTGTGAAAGCAATAAACATTCCATAAAAACTGTATCCAATATTTTGAATTTTGATCTTTTCCCAGGTGAGTAATATTCAATATGATGCCCCCTTTTGATACTGGGAGGTAGCAGAATTTAGTCAGCCCCCTAATCTTGAGGCAAAATGATATAAGTTATGTGTACTGTGTTGTGGAACTATGATGTTCAGTAGGTTAGAGGCCTTAAATGTATTTACAGTACAGGATATTTTCAACATACAATGGTTTATTGGGATATATACCCATCGTAAGTTGAGGAACATCTATATTTATCCTCTCCAATTGGCTACCCCAACACACTGAGAAGGAATGAAGAATACTGATGTTTGAGGACACATATATCTAGTCCTGCCTGAGTTGGTTTCTTTCCAACATTATGGAGACACACTTGTGCAACCACAAGATTATATATTCCTAGACTATATCTAGCACTGACTACCACAACTATTTTAGTTAGGATCACTGGATATTTAAGTAAGGCAACATCCTTTGGACAGTATTCAAACTGAACACTTACATTCAGTAAATCAAATGAATAATCATAATTACTTTCTTTAAATGACAGAGGAAACTGCCAAGCTTATTTAACACTTCCCCCCACCCTTATTTTACATTTCATTCCCAACAATGACTGGCAAAAATATTCAAATGCAAAGAAAGACAGAGTATGAGCTGTTAGAATCTCATTAGGCCATATGGTTATCTATAAATGGAAGGAATTTCCACTGAGACTTAAGAAGAATAACTGGATAAAATCACTCCAGTGTTCACATAGAAAGAATATGGTGATTCTGGAATGAAAGGAAAGGATTTTCATCCAAATTAATTAGCATGAGATCATTTACACAGGGAGCAAAGCGGATATTATTAAATTTTTAAAGAATTTAAAAATTCATTAAAAATAAAAGAACTAAGAAAGATTATTGCTTCATTTATGCTTTATTGAAATTTTGCATTCTCAATTGTATTTGTATCTGTCCCTATAACTGGGTTTCAATAACAGAGCCCTGATTTTTAACATTAAGTGGATTGTTATTATTACATATATGTTTCCTTTGAAATAACACAGGCCTCTTGGTCACTCTTGCAAAATAATCATAAATGGCTTTTATCCATTGATTGCTTGAGGTATGCTAAAAATAGAAAATGAAACTTGAACAGAGCTTTGTAATTTCTGAGCCAAAATAATAAAGAATCATGTTGTGTAAGTGTAATTAAATTAGATTGATAAAGAGAAAGTGAAATTCTTGATTAAGATATATTTTGTTATTTACCATAAGTAATGTTATAAATTATTTTGTCATCTTTTTTTCATAACCTGTATTGAGGTTTCCAATTTTCATTCATTTGAAACCACCAATGAGGTCATAATTCATTCGTTGCATGAGTGGACACCAGATATGTTTTTGAAATGCCTCCCAAAAGAATTTATTATACTCAGTATATTGGTAAATTTGTTTTCCCCCTATATCACCATCATCCTACTGTTATAGTTTGGATGTGAGGTGTCCCCCAGAAGCTCATGTGTGAGACAAACATTCAGAGATGAAATGATTGTGTTATAAGAACCTTTACCCAATCAACGAATTAACCCCTGATAGGGATTAACTAAGTGGTGATTGATGGTGGATAGGGTGTGGCTGGAAGAGGTGGGTCACTGGTGGTGTGCCTTAGGGATATATATTTAGTGAGTTTCTCTGCTTCCTCATCATCAAGTGAGCCACTTCCCCCCACCACACTCTTCTGCCATGATGTTAACCTCATCTCAAGCCCCAAGGAATGGAGCCAGCTACCTATGAAATAGTGTCGAGAAATGCAACTACCAGTATCAATATGAATGGATTTCAAAATAAATATATTGCACTACAATGACAAGGTCAAAAATAATACATTACAGTTTGTGTGTATAAGAGTAAAAAAGAGGTAAAACTTACAATTAAGTGGTTTCCTAGGCACGTGTACACACACACATTTCAGAACTAAGGAGACAGGCAAGGAAAAGTCTACCAAAACTTCGGACTGCAGGTGGTCAGAAGGGCACATGATGGAAGAAGGCAGGCCTATAAAGCTGAAAATTACTCGGTTTGTTCCGCTAAAACAGAGTTTGGCTATGTGGTAATTTTGTTATTTTCCTTTAAATACATATGTGATATATATATATATATATATATATAGATATATATATATATATATAGATATAGATATAGATATATATAGATATATATATTTCATAAACTTCATAATAATCTCAAATATAAAAAAAGAAAATAAAGGATAATAAACTTTGGACACACACACACATACTGAGGTGTGTTTTTTTCAATATTAAAACAATAAATAATAGTAATAGCAATATGGTTTCTGAAGTCTATTGTATCTCAATGGAATTGTGACTGGTGTAGACACAAAGAGTCGCTCACTATTAAAAGTTGAGGGAAAACATAATTTTTTCCTCTGAACTAGGAGTTGAGTTAGAGAAAACTTGGTATCTGAGAGAGTCCTGGCAGGATCTATTCATCAACCCCACTCCTTTCTTCCTTTGTTTACTATGTGACAGAGCAAGAACCGCTGAGGCCACAGGAAAGTTTTGTTCTGGCCTTTCTTCCCAGCACTCTGGTGTTTATTAACAGAATCCTCTGGCTTCCTCTCCTTCTTATTGACTGGATTATTTCCTGAACTTTTGAAGAGAAATAAATTAGCCAGCTTCTGTGCTACCCGGACTCCATCCCTTCTTACCACATCTTTTGGATTTGTTCAAATAGCTTTGTGTCCTCTTCAAATGGACCTTCATTTCCCAGCAAGTGCCAGCAAGAGGTGGACAGACAAGGGGACAGAAGTCACACAGGTTGCTCTTGATATTGTTCATCTGAGAAGTTAACACCTTCCAAAGTGTACCATCCAGAAAATATGAAGACATAAGAATATCTACAAAAATAGGTCATTGATTTTAGCTGAGAAGATGAGATAAATATGAGCTAACGCAGAGAACTGAGCACAAGTTAGGAAGATAAGGCATTCACTTTTATTCTGGGATTTGTTGTTTGTTTTGTTTCTTTACAATTACATGTAACACAGTTTAGACTATTATAGGCTTCCTGATGATTTGAATTTCAGAAAATGCCATCTCTTGTATTCAGTTTTTTTTAGATCAATTTTCTTCTGGACATAAGAGAACCAAAAGTTCAGTATTGCATTTTTGCTATAGAGTTGTAGTTTTGCAAAACACTATAGCATTGAAATGGAAGTCTTTTGGATTAAGTGGGAGTTGAGAGACCAATATAGACTCATACTCATCTACTCACGTAACAGCTAATCATTTCTTTTCTTTGTACCCCAGCCCTGTTATAAGTTGTGGGCTTTGAAGCCAGTCAAGATCCCTTCCCTTATGAAGGCTTGAGTCTGGTTCTACTTTCTAAGTAGAAGCAGTGGTGGGATGAGGAAGGTTCTTGTCTCATGCAATGGAGAGGCACAGGCCTTCACTAGTTAATCCCTATTGAAACATCTGAACAAATGGGAGTTTTTGCTAGATTTTCTTCATTTTTTTCACCATTGTTATTCTTTTCTGTCCTCAATACAATGCACTGTTATGGTTTGGTTGTGAGATAGCCTCCAAAGGCTCAACTGTGAGACAACACAAGAGGGTTCACAGGGGAAATGATTGCATTGTGAGAGCCTTAACTCAATCAGTGAATTGATCACCTGATGGGATTAACTGAGTGGGAGCTGAAGGCAGATGGAAGAGGTGGGCATCGGGTATGTGGGGCCTTGGGATACATATTTGCATTGGCAAGTAGAGGTCTTTCTCTCTCTCTCTCTCTCTCTCTCTCTCTCTCTCTCTGCTTCCTGATCATCATATAAGCTGTTTCCCTCTGCCACACTCTTCCTCCATGATGTTCAGGTTCACCTTGAGCCCCAAAGAATGGAGTCTGCTGTCTATGGATTGTTACTGTGAGCCCCTAAGTAAACTTTTCCTCCCCTAAAATTGTTTTGGTCAGATCTTTTAGTTGCAGCAGTGAAAAAGCTGACTAAAACATGCTACCTGGGTTTTCTTGCCCTTTGACTTCTGGCTGCATCTGGTAAATGGGGAGGCAGCAGAAAAAGACAGGGGAATCAAAGGCAGTCCCTTTTCTGTGACTCCCACTCTTTACTGGTCTTGCTCCTTCTACCTTAAAGTAATACCATTTCTTATTGGTTCATTTAGCATGACCCACACTTACATAAACAGTACTATGGGAAAACTTCCTTGAAAATATCATCAGCTATATGCTAAGACCTGGATTGAAACCACTAGAGAAAGGAGCTGTGGCTCTTCCAACTGAATGACTAAATATGGTCTTTATTCTATAAGCCTATTCCCGAATCATTGAAAGAGCCCAGTGCCTGGGGACTCACAGTGTCACACCTTAGGAGAATCTAAAATTAATCTAAGAAATACAATTGGATATATATGCTAGATATATGCTTCTGGCAATGATAAGTCTATTCTACTACTTTCTGGAAGCTCATTGCCTGGTGATGGAGTGAGAAATAGATGTCATTGGAATGTGGTATGAAGATGGCAATAAGAGAAGGATGGATGTTTAGAGAACAATGTAAACAAGTGATTAACCCTGCTGCAGGTGGGGCATGTTTGGTGTGACCACTGAAAATGGTGTATATGATGTATATGAAGGATGAGTTGGAATCCTTAGGCTAAAAAGGGGCTGCTGAATGAGCAGTACTTGTTGGCTAAGGAAGGTAGGTCTGTGCAGGAAATAAACTGTGTCTGTAAAGGAGCAGGGACAGCAAGGTCTGGAAAGATGTGAGCCTGCTGGAGAAAAACAAATGCACAGTGAAAACAGGCATGGCAGAGGTTGTACAGAGTGTCAGGATATGAGGGGATTAAGTAGTCTGGGGCTTGACCATGACTGGTTGATGGGTCTTATAGGTAAATTTGAAGGTTTCTATTTTGTTGACCTTGAAAATGAATGTAATAATTATACAAAAGGGTAATCAGTAATCTAACATCTGTTTTAGAAATACAAATAAATCAGTGGCAGATATGGAAAAAACCAGCTGGTCATGTAACAGAGTAGAGTCCTAGAGTCCCGCATCTTCCCCAACTCAAGGAGAGTATTTGTTGTTATACATTATAAAGACTTTCTGGCTGTGGCCAACCTTGATTGTAATTCATTGTTGCATCCCTTCTGCTTACCTGGTGCCCGTGTCTTGTGTCTTATATTTGGAATGTTTCAGTGTGTTCTAGGATGAAATGATAACAAGCTGGGGTTATGGAAGGGGGTCTTCTATAATAACTAGAAACAGAAGATAGACCTAGATAGATTTGTCAAAAATTTTCTCAAAATATGCTAATTAACCATCACTCTTAGCAGTTATTTTCTTGACATTGATTGCATAGCGCAAGTGCAGTAAGATGGAGCAGATTGTAAGGTGGTGCCACCAAAGCAGAAGAAAAACGCAGGATTTTGAGATAAGGGTGATAAGCATGAGCTTGGGTTTAGGGATGTTGAGCTGGAGCTTCTTTTGGGAAAGAGTTCTCTGATGATAGTGGATAACCTGTGTGCCTGGAATAAGAGAGAGAGGGAGAGCAAGAGGGAGAGAGAGAAGGCCATGATGGTTTTTGATGTCATCAGAAACAAAATTAACTTGAAAGTGCATAAGATCACCAAGAAAAGCTTGTCAGACAAGAAGAATAGCAATGGGACATCTGGAAGACTCCACATGTTAAAGGTGACACGAGGTAAGACCTCTAGGTGAGGAGAGTGACAAAGAGCAATCATGTTGGAAGGACCCCTGCAATCGTTAGGGTAACCACTGTGCTGGTTTGCCTGGAATAGTGCCGTTATGAGCATGCGATTTCAGCATCCCACCTGATTCAGCACCGACCTAGAAAAAAAGTGTCCAATTTAAACTATAAAGTCTATGGTTGGAATTTAAGAGAGCAGGGAATTTAAGGAGGAATTGAGCAGCAGGTCTCTGTACATCAAGTTTATGAACCTTGATGAGTCTGTGCTTCTAGTGTCTGTAAAATATATTGTTTTTGCCAGAATACTACAGATTTCAAACATGCTTTAGGGTTTGTTTTCTGTGAATTTTCACAAACACTTTGGATACTGTTTGGCTTTTTGGAGTCATCTTTACTCTTTGTATTTGGGGTTTTTCGTTGGTGATGCCTGTTTTCAGTTTTATATTTACTACAAGTGCTTTTCGGGTGATAGTGTTTCTTGTGTTTCTTTTTCACTGCTCCTCTTAAATTAAGGTGCTTGAGAGTTTTGATGTTGACAGGCTAAAATTAATTTGATCTGGGTAGAGTCACAAGTGTGCCTTATCTGTTACATTTAAACTGTCCATAATCAAGGGCCAATCTGAAATTCTGATCATCAATTCATTTATGAAACAATGCATTATGTTTCTATTCTGTACCATGTGAACATTTTAATCAACTCCATTTGGATGAATAGTACATTCCCACAGGTTTTAGGGAAATATTGATTTACTGTAGAAAAATACCCAAACAACTAAATGCACATGAAAGCCCCTAGGATCTCAGTTTAAAACCTCAGAACATTTAATTACAAAGTCTTCAGTTTGATTAGTTTGCAAACAATCTCTTTGGGGAAATATTCCATTAGGGAAATGCTCTTGGGTAGGTTGGGCCTTAGAATTTGACAATGTTTTGTCTAGGAACACCCTTTATCATAATCAGAGTTGCCCTTATCAGATGTTGTATTGTACTTTTTCTGTCTTTGGTCAGCAGAGAAACAAGAAAAAATAAACTCATCACATCTTTACATATATCTTCTATTCATCAGGGGATTATTTTCTGTGTGCTTCTAGACCTCACGAGGGCTGTGTAAGAACCCTAGTCTCAAATATTGCCTTGAGGTTGCTGTCAGCTCCAGCCTGGCGCAGTAGCTCAAAACTTCTCAGGTGAAGAACCTAACTAGAAAGGCCAGTGGTCCTCACCCCAGTGTCTGATATGCTTAGGAGAGTGAGAGGCACCATCCATGGGTGCCTCCCAGCTGCAGCTCTGGGCCTTCACTGTAGGGTTAGACTAGCTGATTAGGTGTGGTCAGTACCCATCTATCCCCTGCAGGCTTGAAGATTGAGCCTGTACCTGGTCTGTTTTACTGGGGACCTGATCCCATTTTCTTTTTTCTTGGGATAATGTTTTGACTTCTACAAGCCCAGGCATGTATATGTCTCCTCTTCCTACTTCCCTTCTCTTCCTTTATTTTTCTGCTCTAAATCAACCCATGCCCAGATCTTTTTTTTTTTTATAACAATTTAACCCTAATATTTATCTTTAGAGGACAGGATAATTAAATCCTGTTATATCCATCAATGTAATATTATTCAATCTTTAAACAAGGGAAGCCCTTTATGTTCTAATAAGGATATCCAAAATGAATCATTAAGTACCAAAAGTGAGGAATAACATGGTGTAAGTAGCACATGACCACGGGAAAAGAACATTAGGTAGTATGAGTATTGACTTGAATGTGCATACATTATCTCTTTTTTTTTTGATTTTTTATTGTTGGTTGTTCAAAATATTACAAATTTCTTGACATATCATATTCCACACTTTGATTCAAGTGGGTTATGAACTCCCACCTTCACCCCATACACAGATTGCAGAATCACATCAGTTACACATCCATTGATTTACATATTGCCATACTAGTGTCTGTTGTGCTCCGCTGCCTTTCCCATCCTCCACCCTCCCCCCTC
>NW_025999945.1:1922650-1956415 GCF_001458135.2 Marmota marmota marmota | reverse complement strand
CCTCCCCTCCCCTCCTCTCTCTCTGCCCCCTCCACTGTATAACCCTGAGGGTCTCCTTCCATTTCCATGCCCATGCCCAGATCTTACTGAATCCCTCAGACCTGGCACTTTGTACTGTCAGCTTCATGGCAGGAAAGGAAATATCTCTACCACTAAATTAGCTGTACAAGTCTAAGTAGGGGTGGGGGGTGGGCAACTTAATCCCTGTTCCTCCCTCTGCTGTCATTGCCCAGCATGGCTTGAGATCATTATCCAAGGTTTTATGACAGTGCATTGTTCCCTTTTCTTCTTCTTCTTTTTTTCTTTAATAGGTCTGGGACAGCATTGTTCTGAACACAATTTCCACCTCACGATTACATTTTGACATGAACAGCGGTCCTTAAGGCATATCTTACCTGCACTGCTGTGTGTAACTTTGCTGATAATCACACAAAGGTAATAAAATTGGTAAAGAGACTGCACCACCTGAGAAGCCGGGTGAAAGCCCTGAGACAGGATCACAGTTGGAATCAGGAAAATTACTTCATTGAGAGCAGACAATATACAGACAGGTAAACCATCACATAGCATTTGAACTTCATGTAAGCATTTATTTTTTTCTGGATATTTCCTGGTTCTGCGTGTACATAATTGCATTGCTTGCTCAAATCTGTCCCCAGACATGTAAATTCCATGGAACTGGGTGGCTGCACTGCAGTTGATCAGTGAGGGGATGCAGAATTGATTCTCTACATCATGGGTGGAAACAGAAAGGAGACAGAGAGAAGGAAAGAAGGAAAAAAAGGAAGAAATTTCATTTGAATAGGGAAAAGATCCAAAGAACAGCATTTATATTTCTCTAAAAGCTCAGAGGTCACTTCTCTTCAAAAATAGCAACCAACTGTTGTCAGTTACATTTCTGTAATCACAGGTAACAAAACCTTCTCTGGAAGATCTAAGTAAAAGAGGGACTTGTTGGAAGGGATTGCTTGGAAAGAATCTCAGGGATAGCCAGATTCCCTTGTCTCTGAAAAGAGATGCAGAAGTGCTGGAGGCAGTTTGTAACATCCCTGCACAGTCATCCAGTGACACTCATCAAGATAAACTAGCTTCAACCATTAAAAACCCTCACAATGCTTTTCTTAGAATAAAATTGCAAAGAGAAACTATGAATTTCTCCTAGCTTGAGTTTCCTGCCCACTCATGGCCACAGGATGCCCCAGCAATGTTTCAAAGCAAGGGTAGGAAATGTACCCTACACAAAGCAATGTCAGGAGGTGCCCTCTATAATTAGACTGCTGTCACACCTCCACTTTTGTACTGTAGTATCCCAGGTAATTATCTAACTGTACTCATCCACCAGACCTACCAAGCCAATAATAGTATCTCTAGACCACTGAGAAGAAAAAAATGCAATGAGGGAGATTGACTTGCATAGTCAACGGCTGGTAAATGGCAGATGGTCACTAGCCTGAGACTTCTCATTGTTCAATATGACAAGAAAATAGAAGTCAACGACTTTTCTGTCCAGGGCTGATATTTAGCTGCTATGCTCACTACAGTTGTATCAGTTGTTAAGAATCTGAAATACTTTCTTATTAGTAGGTAAAGAGCCACAGTCTCTCTGGATGTCATAGAGCATCATCTTGGTCACTCAGGCTCTTTCCCTGGGTTCTCAGATCCCTCTGCTTTGCAAAATTAATTAAAATGAACACCTTGTATATCAGGGAACTGCTAGGATTCTGCTTCTGTATTATGGTTGGCATTCTTTCTGATTAGTTGCTTTTGATTATTACAATTAGGTGTTTTAAATTTTAGCATTGATTTTATTTAAGTTTCAGGAAAGACTAGGACTCAAAAATAATTGGGTTCCCCTTAGATTCCAAAATTATCTGTGTAATATTTAAAATATAAATAGCCAGGTCATTACTTTAACCATGGTCTTAAAGAAAAAGCTAATAAAATCAATTTGCCTCTTGGCCCACAGAATCTGTGCTTCTGTGAATTTTCCATCTTGGTGCCCTTTTTTACTTAGCATTTTTCCTAATTTATCAAAAACATTAGTCTAATGTTTCTATGCCATAGTAAAGAAAAAATGTATGATGTATAGAGATAAACATCATATACTTTGTTATACTTTACTCATTAGCAGGCTCCAGGAGGGACTAACTTTAAGAGCCACTCCCTAAGAAGCTCATAAATCTCAGGCCAGTGTTTTCCCAGAGGACTCTAAAGATACTGTACATTTAATCATCCCAAACATGTTGGTGCTTACTTTGTATTCTGGATCTACTTTTCCATGTTATAATACATTCATTTAAATGCAGATTTTGTTATTTTGCTTAACATCATCAGTCTATCAGACAAACACCTGTGGGGAAATATAAATTAACCTATCCCTGTACATTGGTGGGAAGTACTGAGCTTGCCACAATTATCAATTTGCCCTCAGGGTCACCTTTTCTTCGTTTCCATACATTAGAATTCCATTCAGAATTGCATTATCATGCCTGGCCATCCATAGTGCTATGACTCTCATTAATAGAACAAGTTTAACTACACTATATTATGAGAAACTCATCCACAAACCCAGGAAAATGTGCCATGCTTGGAAAAGTGCCATTTACAGATGTGTTGATATCAGTGTGATATATCACAGTACATCCCATTGGTCTGTCTGGGAGATTCTAAAATGGCTCTTTCCAACATAAGAAAATCCAGGTGGGGAGCACAAGATATTATTCATCTTGTGTACATCTTGTATACAAGAGGAGAGTCTCTTTAGAAGACATCTAACTGGTCATTCATGGAGGGCTCAGACTAATGGAAATTAGCCTTCTCCAAAGTGAACCAAAACCATAACCAAATCCACAAACAAGAGCTGATGATAGTATCACAATAAAGGGCTCAGAAAATCAGAAATTCCATCTTTGTTTCTGTGTTCTACAGGCAGTGTTTCAGTGCATATTTATAGAAATTTAGGGGGTAGGGATGACATTTTCTCCATTTAAAAGATGGTGTTCAGAGATTATATTATACATGGTTATTAGTCACGCTGTCTTCTCCCTCTAAAGTTTGTCTACTACATGAGTCCAAAAACAGGAAAGAAAAAGCACTCAGACTAAGGTCGCACAAACCTGGATTTGGGGGATCTCAAATTTTAAGTACTGAGTTGGGTGTGACCTATCCCCAACTCCCATGTCAGGTTAAGTACTATTACTGGCTTATCCTATAGCATCTCATATTGTACTGCCATACCCTCAACACCATTAAAATTATTTGCCTAGAAACTATTTTTCTGAATAGACTAATGTCCCCATGAGGGATCTACCATCATGATATTCTATTCATTGAAGTGCTCACATTTAGTTCAGTGCACAGATCTTAATAGATGTGAAATAAGTAGTTAATCCCCAGCTCAGTCCATAGCAGAGGGAAGCTAACACCTGGATATGAATGCCATAACAATGTAGAGGTACCTTTCAAAGTACGAGTGGATATACCAGATATCAGCTCCATAGAACTGGCTTCTCTCTAGATTCTGTATCCAGGTTCCCCAAAGAAACACCAAATTGGCTTTTGGTGTCTCACCTAGGTTTTCTGAAGAAGTAGAATGTGTAACCCAGATGCTATGAATACCATTCTCTCGCTGCAGTTTCATTTCTCAACCAAAGACTTCATTGACATCTTAATCATCTCCTTGACCCATGAGATTTGGAGATGGTGGAGCTAGTGCCCTGGTATTTAGGTGTAGTAGCATAATGGCCTCAATGAACTTCTAATTCAAAGACCCAGGCCCAGAAATGTGGTGACCTACTAGCTTATCATATACTGACAGATCAGCAGTCTTCCTACAATTATTTCTCCATCATAAGAGGGGTAAGCATAAATTGGTTAATTTTTTAAAGAAATGGAATATATCTATAAATTTGAGAGCAAACCACATATTAGAAGTTTCTGGGAAAGAGAAGGCAATTAATGATTTTGTGAGAAAAAGATGTATAAAAATAATGACTAAAGTTCTGGGTTACAGTTGTAGCCTTTTAAATGAAAACTCACAGGTGTGTTTTGTTTTGTTTTTGTTTTTTGTTACCAGGGATTGAACAACTAAAGCACACTTAACCACTGAGCCACATCCCCAGCACTTTTTTTTTTAAAGTATTTTTAATTTTTTTGAGACAGGGTTTTACTAATTTGCTTAGGGACTGGATAAATTGCTGAGGACAACTTTGAACTTGTGATCCTCCTGCCTCGGCCTCCCAAGCTCTTGTCACAGTTATTCTTAAAATAAATTATAGTCAAAGCCTTCCTGAAAAGCACACCTCCTTCAAGAAGATTCTACTGACCCCTGTTTCCTAAAAATGCCAAGTTAACAAGGAGCCAGGTGGGCCTACTGGGTCTTGTTCTTTTGTCATTTACCACAATCATGCCTCTGACAGGCATCTCTTCATCATCTGCTAAAGTTCACAAAGTCTATTTCTTTCTATGAGGGAATATTTACACAGCTTACAAATTTCAATCTTCTATTTCACTATGATTAAGAACACCATTTTTAAAATCAATCAGGAGATACAGAATATTGACACACTTTGATTCGTTTCTCAACTTTTTTCTAGTAGAAATGGATAAGTTACAAAATGAAATGGTTATTTCCATTGAGAGAGGAAGCACCCTTTAACAACTCCAAATCTACCTTATAATCATTTCGTCACATACACTTCACAACATATCAGGCAAATCAAATTGGAAGACAAAAGAATGCTAATCCTGGAACAGAATTACATTTTAAATCAGTCAACTTTAAAATAAGTATATTTCATAGACTAAGACCTGGAATTGTCTGATTTGCAGGATCTACAAAGAAATTTCAGAGGAAAGCAATTTCTTTATAGATTGCTGTATAATACATAAAATTCATAAATTTTACATTTTACAAATTAATTCCCAAATAACCACATTAAATTCCACACTAGTTATGTGAAGCAAGGCAGGACTGATATTATTACTACATTTAATAAGTGAGGAAGCTAAGTATCCTGGTGCGCACCTCTCTCTCTCTCTCTCTCTCTCTCTCTCTCTCTCTCTCTCTCTCTATATATATATATATATATATATATATATATATATATCTTCCCCAACTACTTGTAAGGCTGATGAAGGAAGATCAAATCTTTCAGGCCAGTCTGGCAACTTAGCAAGACAATGTCACTATATAAATACTGAAAAGACTGATAATGTATCTCAATGGTACAATGCTCCAGGGTTCAAATCCTGGTACTCTCATCCAAAAAAGTGGGGAAACAGAGGCACACAGAAATTGTGAATCTTCCAATATCACACACTTAGAAAAAAGCTGACTAAAGATTCAAATTCAGATTTTCTGGCTTCAATGCTAATGTTCTTGCCAAAGTACAGGGATATAACATTTTTTTTCTTATACAGTTTTCATTAAGACACTAGAAAGAACAAGATTTATTATAAGAACTAAATGATGGACTTACAGCAAACTGGTCTTAATTTATGTGCCTGGGGCCTTAAGGGTATAGAAAGAAGCCCTCCCTTTTTTTTAACCCCTTTTATTTTACCCCTACAATAAAGTCTCCCTCAATTCCTCTGAGGGACAACACAAACACCAAAAGTAGATGAAAATTTGTGCTGCTAAATTGATTTTTCCCCCCTCAGGAGTCTGAAATTATCAGAGAGAGTGAAGAATGCTATTGCCCTGAAAAAGTTCAAGGAGCCTCCCCGAAGCCGCATACTTGTGTGCTCATATGTGAGGAATGGGATGCCAGGACCTGATAAGCTCACTACTGAGACTTCTAGATTACTGATGAAATGGAATAAATAAATACATAAAATAAAAATGAGGAAAGCCATCAAAGTCATTTCAACTGTCACCCAGATATTTTTTTACATGTACCCTATCCCTATTTCATTCTTCTTCCTATTGCCTTAAGACCCTGCATCACTCCAGATTTCATTCATTCCCTTCTTCATCCATTCCTTCACTAAGAGTCATTAAGCAGCTCTTATGTGCTCTTCACTATGTGGGGTATTATATGTACAGCACAGGACAAAAGAGACACAAGGCTGTCCTAATCATTTGAAGAGGAGAGATAGGCAATACTCAGATGACGAAATAGGTAGGACAAAAGACAAGACTATCAGCTATGGAATAAAATAAAGCAGGAATCAAGACTGCAGGAAGGTGGACTCCCATTTTGGTGGTAGAGAAATTGATAGCTAATAAAATGCGGTTAACAGACTCCTGATGAATAGTCAACATTTAGCATGGATCTGAAAGCCGTGCTGCTTCTGGGAAAATAATATTCTCAGCAAAGGAAATAACCACTGCACAGACTGAAGCAAGAATATTGCTGGCATGTTGGAGGAAGAGTAAGATAGACAGTGCTTTGGAATGGAGTGAGGGGATGAACTATATAAGAAGAATTTAGGGAGCATGTGGGGAAGGGGTTAGCTGGTCACAAAGGGCCTGTAGCATCTTGAAAATTTTGGGTAAAATAGAGTGTCTGGCAGGTTTTGATCAGGAGAAAGTTAGCTGTATTTAAAAAGTCTTGCTCATGTTGTTATGCTGAATACAACCAGAGGGGGACAACGTCAAGAAGCAGCAGTGCCATAGTAGCAGGTGAATGCAGGTGCATCCAAGAGATGACACTTCTCTCCCTGGTCAACTTCCTTTGCTCCACTGACTGTGCTGAGTCTGAAATCACTTGAAACCTAGAGATATTTGTTCATAAATTTCTTAAATAACAAGTGATTAAGTAGTTTTCAGGAAGTACCCTTAGAATCTACTCAGTGATGGTTCAAAGCCAGCTTTTAAAGAAGAGACATGTGCAGAAACCAGTTCTGTTTGGTCTATGATCTTTTGACATCACAGCAGAACATGATAACTCCCTCAAAAGAAACACATGAAATATGAAGAGTAATGATGACTATCTATACCTGCATAGAAGAACTCTAAACTTTCTCCTTCCTATTATTAAATCAATAAGCAGCTTCTCTACATTGCCTTCCTATAAATCCCCTCCCTACCAACCAATCCAGGAAGCTAAATTGAGCTTTTTGTCCTGTTCTCCTTGCTGATTGACTTCTCAGTTAAAGCAACAACTAGTTCCACAATATTAACTTCAATGTACTTTGGACAGGGAGTCCTTGTTCAGTATGAATTCCACCGATTCCCATGAACTCCTTCACACATCATCAATGTTCTTGTCATTTCCAAGTCTGTGACTGTGTTCAAATTAAACTCATTAATTTCTCACCTTAAGAAGTTCAAAAATCTCTCTAGTCATTCCTTGTTTTACATAGTGGATTGGATCCAGGATCTTCATGGATACCAAAATGTGTAAATGCTCAAGTCCCTTGAATAAGATGGTACAGTATTTACATATAAACTATGTACCTCCTCTATATATCCTAAGTGATCTCTGGATTGTTTATAATATCTAATATGATGCAACTGTCATGTAAATAGTTATTATATTACATTGTTTAGGGAATAATGGCAAGATTTTAAAAAGTCTATACATATTCAATAAAGATGCAAAATTTTTCTCCCCAATTCTTTATCTGTATAAAGTTGGTTAGGACCATACATGATGAACCCATGGATACAAGGGACAGATTTTATTTCATTTCTTGGTCAATTGCCTCATCCACCCAATGGTCTACCTACAAATGTAAATCATGCTCTATCTTTACCTTCATTAAATAACCATCTGTCACCTTAGACCTTAAAATCTGTTCCTATCTTACTACTAACTATTGCTGCTTCCCCGGTTTACAACATTCTCATATTTTCCCAGAGGTACAAATTGTATAGTATTTATAGGCAAATACTGCAGCATTTTATATAAGGAACTTGAGTATCCACAGGTTTTGGCATCCATGAGGATTCTGAAACCAATTCACCATGAATAACAAGGGATGACTAGAGAGCTTTTTAAACTTCTTAAGGTGAGAAATTAATGAGTTTAATGTGAACATGGAGAAGGGACGGTTGTTTTTAAAGATACATGTGCAAAAAGTTGAGGTTAGGCACCAGTATTCCTACCCAAGGAGGTATGGTCATCATTTGAAACAGACACTTTCTAGTTCTACTCTGTCTTCCTTATTGCCACTGGACAAACATTCTAAGGACCTTCTGAAATGCTTTCAGAGATGTGATGGAAATTAGAAGTCGCTATCTGTTGGGCAACAAAACTGCTGAAATAATTAGAACCTAAAACAGCCAGCATTAAACACAGGCACAGGAAATTAATCCAGAGAGAAAGGACAGATGCCATAAGTATCACAAGACAGGTTCAGGTGAGTTTGCCAAGTGTACACAATGGGGATACTGACAAAGAAAGAGCTTTAAAGGCTGATGTAGGTTTATATGTCTAATATGGCTTGGCTGAATTCCTGGTTTACTGCAGCCTTTGTTCAGCCACTTACTGGAACCAATGACCTTGAAGTATATCCAGGAAGTAACAAGGGGTGTAAGTAACAAGGATACTTGTAAGACTTAAAGTACTGGTAATTTAAAGCATCAGATAAATTCTGCAGGTCTTGACTTGGGAACTCAGAGATAACCTATTCATCCTGTCTTCCTCCAATTCCAGTTCCGGACTCTCCTTTTCCAGTGAGAACTCACTACTCTGAGGGCTGCCTCCTTTGTTCTTCCCCAGTACATACAGCCCACTTTGACACTTGAGCCCTTCATCATAAACAGTTCTCAAGGTCATTTGTTTCCCCCACTTTATACTCATATTGCAGAATTCTTGAGATCAGAGAGTTCAGTGCAAGTTGTTTCCTACCCTTCATTCTAATTAATCTTCACAAGAAGCCTTTGGTAGATTATCACCACTTCCCAGCTGGGAAGGCTGAGGCTTAGCCCAGGCACCATAGGGTGAGAAATACCTGCACGTTAGTCAGACATTAAAACTTGTGTTTATGCTCCATACTTGATCTTAAAGATTAAATAAGTCTAATGAAACTCTTAAAGATTATTTATAATTCATAAGTATCCAATAAATGTTTTGAACATATATCATCTAATGTACATGCTTATTTGTAACTTTCTGGAATGTAAAAAAAAAACAGAATTAACAGGGTCTTTTCTATTATCTTAATTCTTGCTTGGAGAACATTGGAAAAACATTTATATTTAAGAAAATAAAGCTTTTACAAACACATCAAATCATATTCTTTCTAAAAATTATCTGCAAAATGATAATCCTTAAATAGCAAGACAAGGTCAAGAACATGTGAAGAAATGGAGGAGCAGATTGCTAATTATCATTTTTATTATCTTCTAGGAAAGAAAGGAAGGTTTGCCTATAATTGCTTTGGTAGGCAGTCATAGCAAATGAACCTGAGAAATGCAATATTCTTCTCCAGAATTGTTCTCTGTCTCAATTTCCCCTTTGAAAGTATCAGCCAAGTCTCTTTTTAACTGTTTGGAAAAACAAAGTCAAACTGAGTTACGACTCAGCACTGTACAGCGCTCATAATGTTAGCTGTTTGCCTCTAGTAGTATAGAGTTTTCCCAGGAAGAGAATTACTTTTCAAATTGAACTCAACACTCTTGCTATCTGACTACAATGTAGGGGACATATTCACACGTCATTTCATTTAATTGTCACTAGGCGAGTCTCTTCTCTTTCTCAGGGCACCCCTGCCTTCCTCGGAGAACCACTAGTGTCTACTGGCATTTCCTTTTCAAATGTTTTTTTTTTTTTTTTTTCCTGCTACTCATCATGTTTCCTTCTCTACAAGGCAATGAGCTGTTTTCATCACCCAATTCTTTTTGATGCCCTCCATTCTCATCTGGAGTCCTCAAGACGCCCAAACTGAGCTGTGGACCATGGAATGAGTTCCTTTCATCTTATTGCATAGTAATGTCTTAAATGGTTTTACTCAAAATTGTTTTCTTCATTTTTGTTCACACTTTTCTTTTTCTTAAGAACCCACACATTGAGTTATGAAAACCTGGGCTGAGACAATGTTGAGTGACATTCAATAAGCCATTCTTGAAACCAAAACTCTTTATCAAGAATGAAAGATTGAGCCCAGGCCAAACCCTTGTGAGTAACTCCTTTTTTAGGATACATTTTCTCCTAGAAATCTCTGGACCCTTTTTGCTCAGCCATTCATCAAACCATACAGGATTGCCTCCCAGCTATGAAAGAATCAGTAAATTTCAAAGGTGAAGGGCAATTTTAAAGTTATGAAACTTATCTACCTACCAATGGAAAACACCAATTAGCACCTTGCTACCAAGTCTTCACTTGGTTTCTGATGAAGAGACAGTGATGTTTACTTATTTTGATATTTCCTTATTTTGAGCTAAAACTATGTCTGCTCTTATTTTGCATACCACTCCTGTACATGAGTTCATTCCAGAGGTGCAGTCAAAGAGTATTTTTTTTCCCTCAAATCTTATCAGTGCTGTTAAACTAGGCTCACATCACAATTTTTTCTTTAAATATCAAAAGTGAGAAAAACAATCACCTTATTCACAACATCTTAACAATGGATTATTTTTATTTTCTTTATAGCAAAGGAAATGATTTAAAAAAAGAAAAGACAATCTATAGATTGGGGTGTGGATACTTGCAAACTATGTCTGATAAAGGATTAATAGCTAAGATATTTATGAAACTCACATAATTCAATAGCAGTAAGTAAAACAAATAACCCAATAAAACAATGGACAGAAAAACCTGAATAGATGTTTTCAAAGAAGACATAAATGGTCAACAGGTAAGTGAAAAGATAATCCATGTCATTAATCATCAGAGCAATTTAAATCAAAACCACAAAGCAATATTACCTCAGTAAAAAAAGCACACTGTTATACACTGTTGGTAAAAATGTCAATTAGTACACCCATTATGGAAAACATTATGGAGCTTCCCCAAAAATTTTAAAACAGAATTACTACATGAGCCAGTAATCTCACTTCTGGGAACATATTCAAAGGAAATAAAATCCCCATGTTGAAGATCTTGCTGCATTCACATGTTCAGTGTAACATTATTCACAATAACCAAGATATGGAAAACTAAGACTCATAGAGGTGTAAGTGGAATTGTGGTATGTATGAACATTGAAGCACTATTTAAGTCTTTAAAAAGACTTTGTGATGACATGGTTAATCCTAGAAAATGTTATGCTAGGTGAAATTAGTCAAAAGCATAAAAACAAAAACTGCATGATCTCACATGTGCGTGCAATCTAAAATAGTTTCACTAGTAGAAGCAGAATGTAGAATGGTGGTTGTCAGAAGCTGGTTGTGGGAGAAATAATGGAGTTTTAAATCTCATTCTGCTCAAGGATACATATCACATCAAAGAGTTAATAATAATGAAATGCTATGTACTCATACGGTCTTTTATCTGATCTTTATTTATTTATTCATTAGGGAGAAAAACAAAATTACTTCAAAATGATAGGTGAGATCACATGGAAGAATGGAATAGCCAGAATGTGTCTGATGCCAGTTTGCCCCACAGAACACTCAGATCTTTGGATGTGATATCAGTCAACAGAATTAAAATCTGGTGGTTTTACCCAGTATGACTGTAGTCAGTCCAAATATGGTAGCCAGTCCTGTAATTGATAGAGAAAGAATTTTTAAAAAATATTTTTTTAGATGTTGATGGACCTTTATTGTATTCATCTATTTATATGTGGTGCTGAGAATTGAACGCAGTGCCTCACACATGAGAGGCAAGCACTCTACCACTGAGCCACAACCCCAGGCTGAGAAAGAAATTTTAACCAGAAACTGAGGGGAAAAAAAAAGTCAAAGTCAGCTTAACAGAACCTTTCACAAATTTAGATTTTAAATGTGAAAATCAAAGCATCTTATTTGGTTTGTGATTCAGAAACTTGTATTTAAAAAAACCTTTTAAGAAAGGAACAGATTCAAACCCTTGGAGTCTGCAATTCTACTTCTGGGAATCTGTCCTAAGAATGGAATCTGAAATAGAAAAGCAGCCTATGCACAAAATTTTAATGCAGCTTATGTTAATAATGAAAGTTTGGAATTAACCCAAATATCCAATTAATGGGAGGGAAAATTAAGTAAACTTTGTTATTTGGTACTTGGTAGTTAGTATAAACATTTGCAAAAAGGTGATTTACAAAGAGGTTTGTTAGCATAGGAATATGTGCAAAGAATAAACCAGGAAAAAAGGATGTGTATGGTCTATTCTTGAATATGTTAAGTAAATACCTATAAGAAATAATAAGGACTGAAGGAAAATAAACAATCATGTCCATAGAGAGTTCTGAGAAAACAGACAATAGTTTTTGTGATTATTTTAATTTAAAAGTGAATATAAATAACTTTCACATGTAAAGAGAAGGATACCATACATAAAGGAAAGCTGACTGTACCAGAAATAGAATATCATCTCACATCCCAGGTAGCTGTGCAGATTACAGTATTGTTATTACTAGTCTTATGAAATATGAATGCTGACCTTGTCTCCTTGCCTCATACTGACACTGTATGGTGTTTACTAGAGGTCAATTACTTTTTCTCTCACCCTTAATTTCTCTCTAAATTTTATCACTAAGGATCATTCCGTAAGTCTACAATTGCTTTAATGTATCAGTAAGCTTAAAGCAACATTTTATTCTTTACTCCCAGAATATGTCTGAATATTTTACATAAATCCTATGCATTATGCTAATGTCAACATTTTGTCAATGAAGGCATCTTGGCAGAGACACCCCACTGGCATGTGTACGCTAGGCAGCTTTCAACTTCTTTATAAACTTCAAGAAATGTAAAATATAATAAAGAAATAAAGTGAAATCTTATCAAGTGTCCTTTGCAGCTTTCAAAAGAGTATTTTTGTATTTTTCAGGCAAGAATCCACAGAAAGTATTTTTATTCTTATATCCCTTTGAAGGCAAAGGGATAGGATACCAGTACTTTGTCCCTTCTTTGTGCTGAAACATTGGAGCACACAGGGGTGAGCACTAAGGCAGTGGTGGCCAGAGGGGGATTTACCAAGAGGTAGATGAGGATTAACTACTGGGCTCCCCATCTGTCTGGGGCTTCTTCCTCTCAGTGTTATGATATCTAATTATGTAAAGTAGACCCTTCACATTGTGTAAGAAGGATTTCCCATAACATTTTGATCATCAAGTAGACATGAACAACATTCCCAGGTTATTCTGGGAAACTGGCAGTAGGAAGGGAACACAGATCTGTTTCTTTTGATGTGTGAGACCTAGTTGGGCAAATAAAAGGGAGAGAAGAACAGAAGAGAAATGGAGGGGAAGTATGTGAGACAAAAATAATCAATTATGATCAAGTTCTTTTTGCTGAGCCTTAAGATCCAAAATTAAAATCTAGTCTTGGTATTTTCTCAACTAGAAAATCCCACTGTGTATAGTTTATTATGATCCTAAATGGTCAACTTAAGGAGCACAGAAGGAATGGCCTTAGGACCACAATTGTTCAACTCAAATTAAGAAATAGCAGGAATAAATCCATCTGGGGCTGTTATATGGATAGTAGTCAGATTTTATTTGCCAGGGTCTCAGATGAATATTATTTTGGAATATGCAGGAAATAACTCTTTTAATTTCAGTCTCAGAAAATGATAGCAGAGACTTGCAGTTTGAGTTTGGTAGCAAATCATCAAATAGATATTGATGATTAACAAAGCCTGAATAATCTCCGTAATTATTTCATTTATAGATGGAAAATGGTGTCTATAAGTGAGCTGGTATGCCTGGGATGATGGATTTAGTGACAAAGCAGAGATATCAATGCTTTTTCCATACAACTCATATTTGCATATATGGCATATAAAGTTAGAATTTTCTGACCTATTAAGGAACAAATTAAAATTCTTTGATGTTGACACGTGATTCTCCCATCAAAGAATATACACACAGCCTCCAACCTATAGTGGAAGAAAATTATAATTGCATTTCATCACATGTTCTATTATTTTAAAATCCTATAATAAATTTTTTTTGGGAAGGGGGATTATATTTGGACTTTCTTACTTATGCATGTCTTTACTTGTAATTGTGCCAAGGGAGGTAGAAGATAAAAATGTAATATCTTCTTCGTTTAGAAATATTAAGTTTCAAGTGTTTTGTTACGTCCCCACATGGGCACCTGGCAACACAGTTAGCATTTTGTTCCAAGGACAGTACTTGTGCTCAGAGAATGCTGAAGTCACAGAAATCCAAAGCCTTGGGGGTGCCATCTAAATAATTCATCAATGTCTGAAACTGAATACAGAGTTCACTTTACTTTTACATGGACCCTGGGATTATATTTACAAAAGGGACCAACTATGTCCATGAAATCACAGGTAGAACCTGGCACTCAAGTTTAGAGAGATTAATAACCTTTGTGCTCAATCGCTATGTACACCATTAGCACAGAATGACCAAGCAAGTGCAAACTTCATAGATCAGCACAGCCTTTTTTCAGTGGTGGAGTCAAGCCCCGGTGGACCCACTTTCCTGATGGAAAATGAGTCACTGGCCAAAGAGGGAGCCTGTGTTTATATATGTTACACTGAGAGGTGACTTAATTATTGACAGAGCATGTCAGTTTGGGCACTAAGGAAACAGGTGTGTGAGAATTTGAAATCTATTTTCACTGGGCAACATTTTACTTGGAAAAGAATGGAGCGTCTGGAGTCAACGTCCATTGCTTATCTCTTTTCCTTCAGGGTCCCATTGTACTGTCACTGGGAAAGGATTTATTGGGGAAGAATCAATGCTATCAGTGTGTTGCCTTCTTCCTTACACAGGTTCCTCAGACAACCTTATTTTGGGGTTTGTCATTTTCCATATCTTATATACCATTTTTAATCAATTGTTCTTCTGTACACATTCAACAAAGTTTGCATATAATTTCAGAACTCACAAGGCTAACTTAAAAGACCAGGGATTTCAGTTGACCTCTGCCCAATTTGATACCATGTGAATTTATGCATTCATCAACCCTGTCTGAGCTTCACCTTCTCTTTCTGCAAACTCTTTCATGACTGGACTCGATAATACCTAAGACTATTTCTAGTTCTACAATATTCTCAGTCTGTATTGTTTCTCTCCAGTCTCTCTAGAAGAAATAAATTTAGATAACCACTACATAATTTATTTTCCACTATATCAGCACCTCCTGGGAAATTCAAGTTTAACATTTCTCAGAGGTTCACAGTGACATTAGTAATTATGTTGATGATTTTTAAAAAAATCACCACTAAGTATTACTTAATTTTCATTTAAATGGAAATTAAATATATCCTGACAAGTCAGAGAATATTTCTGAGATAGTCACTTAGTTCACTTTGGTTCTGCTTGAGATTGAAACCATTTAGCAGAAAATTAAATTAACGTTTGCCAAGAAATTAAGATAAAATGTGAGGATCACCATGTAAAGCTATTTGTCATTCTGGAAAGAATAGATGATCCATGTCAACCTTCACACCCAGCTCCAAGGAGCAGCTAGAAATTTTCAAGTGATGGACAAATGGTGTTTGATACAGGTAAATGCTAGTTGATTCAAAGAGTGAAGGGACAACTGACTGTGACAGATAAATTCACTACCCATGAAGATCAAATTATTGAATTACAGTGTTCAAAGAATCCGAGAAGGGCTAGGCTTTGCTGTCATAACAAGAGATTAATATCAGGGCAATTAAAGTTGAGAAAAAAATATTTATGAATGATTCTCATTCTTCCTTATATCCCAATTGTTTTTCATTTTAAACCAGAGAGCCCACAGATAAGCATTTGAGGCAAGAGAAATGCTCCCCCAGTTTGCAGAAGCAAAGCCAAAGGACATTATTCCACTTATTTACAAGCCAGAGGGCACACAAGCAAATGCTGATTCAGGGTCATGTCTAGAGGTAATCACTGACCAACCCATTAAATAGCAACAAAGATCAATATCATTGAACTGCTTTGGTGATTTATATGCAAACTGAAATAAATTTACATAGACCTATGACTAATAGGGGGAAAATGAGACTTTAGTTAGACAGATGGGATTGTGAGAGAAAAATGATATCATCCTTTGAATCTTCAGAGAACAATTTTAACCTTAAGTTTCTACCAAGAAAGCTAAAAGAGATTAGCTATATACTCATTTTTCATTTGCACACTGAACAAGTATTTTCTGGGATGCTATTATGTCTCAGGTCCCATTCCAGGCTCTTGGAATAAAGTAGTGGGAAAAGGACCAGGTATCTGCTCTTGTAGTCCTAATATCTTAGTTGAGAAAGGCAGATTGTAAATAACCATTGTTTAGGCATCCTTTTCATTGCAGTGACCAAAAGATCTGATAAGAACAATTAGGGTAGGAAAAGTTTATTTAGGGGCTCAAGGTTTCAGAGGTCTCAATCCATAGATGGCTAACTCCATTGCTCTGGGTCTGAGGCAAGGCAGAACATCATGTCAGAAGATTGTCAGGGGGAGAAAGTGGCTCAGGACATTGCACCAGGAAGCAGAGAAAGACTTCTCCTCTCACCCAGGACAAAATATAAACCCAAAAGTCATACCCCAATAACACACCCATTTTCTCTAGCCACATCCTATCAGCCTACAGGTACCACCTAGTTAATCCCTATCTGGGTATTAATGCACTGCGGAGGTTAAGGCTCTCATAACCCAATCATATCACCTCTAAACTTTCTTGCATTCTCTCACACATGAGCTTTTGGGGGACACCTGATACCTAAACCATAATAATCATTATAATAAATAAGTAAATTTTCTTGTCTGTTATCAGATAAATATCTCATGACAAATTTTTGTTTTTTTCTGAATAGGAACAGGACAAGTGATGTGGCCCATGATTTACAGTGTTAATAGACAGCTCAGAGTAGAGATCACTGAAAGTTTAAAATATGAATTAGGACTTAAAAGACATGAGGTTGTGAATAAAACTATTGTCTGAGGAAAGGGAAACTCAGCTCAAGGAAGCATCTAGAACTAAGGTCCTAAGGAATGAGTGCAATGGTGAACTGAAAATGAAAAAGTGAGGGGAGAGTAAAGGAGAGTAGAGGAGATTAGAGATAGACCAGTAGATTAGAGATAGACTTTTTCTGTGAGTGAATTCATTAGGTGGGTTTTGAGTAGAGGATTGACATAATCTGACTTAAGTTTTAGTCCCTCTGTATGTCATATGGAAAACAGACTACAGACACAAGATGTTTGAAGCCAGAAAACTTGTAAAATATTTAATTTTTATTATTTATGTTAAATAATCCAGGCAAATAATGGTTGTGGTTTGGATCAATGTGACAACACTAGCTTTTATGAGAAACAAGACAGATTGCTGAAATGGGAAACATAGCTAGCTAAGTTAAACAGGTTTGGGAGGGAAACTAGTATTTGAATCTTGGATATGGTTCATTTTAAACATTTACTATACATCTATGTAAAGAGCCAAGGTAGACATTTGAAAAAAAAAGTCTTGAGTTGAAAAAGAGATCTGAACAAATCTCTAATTTTGAAAGCAGTTGAAATATAACTGACATTTAGAACTGTGAACATAGACTAGATCCACCAAAGTCATGAGAAGCATCAAGGATGGAGATGCTCCCATGTTAAGATCTTAGGGCAAAGTAAGAATGAGGCAAAAGTCAAGTAGAAGAAAAATCAAGTCCCTGTATATTACACTGGAAGCCAAATGAAGAAAGTTTATTCAAAAGGAGGACAGAAATGCTTTTCTGATGGAACTCAGAGGACTGGGGATTGACCATGGGATTTAGCAGCCTGGGATCAGGGAGATCTCTGTGCCAAAATGAGGGTGTAAGCCAAACTAGAAAAAGCTCTGAGAATGAAAATAGAGCAACTGGTTTTCACAAGCACACTTGCATCTTTTGAAGAATTTTGTAGCAAGGGGAGCAAAGCACTAGGTGGTGATGATGGGGACCTTTAGTTCAAGAGACAAATTTATTTTTATGATGAATTAGCCAGGATTCTGTATAGTTATAGAATCAGCACAATATGTATATGGATGACTATAAAAGGAGATTTATTATATTGGTTTATATGATTAGAAGCTGAGTAGTCCCACAATGGCTATATGCAGGCTGGAAAGCCAAAGGAACTAGAAAATGCTTAGTCTAAGAAATTGGAACCTCAGAAAAAGAGGGACCAATAATCCAGCCCCAGTCTAAAACTGTAAGCCAGAAAACTCCCTGGAGAATCACTGGTTAGAGTTCACCTTGGAAGAGGGAAGGAACTGGAGTACAATGTCCACAGGCAATGGCAGCAGCAATCCATGTACGCACTCAAAGAACAGAACTTGCATCTACCGTGGCTTCCACTGATTCTGCCTTTTATTCCATCCACCAGCTATATTCAGGGTGGGTCTGTCCTCTCAGTTTGCTGTCCCACCTGTCAATCTCTCTGGAAACACCCTCATGGACACACTCAGAAGTCTTTTAATCCTAGGCATTTCCTAGCCATCTCTTAAGCTAATCAAATTGAAAATTCAGATTGACTGTCACACAAGAGAACTGAAAACATATTATTATGAGATGGAAATGATTCAATAGACAGAGTTTTGAAATCAGATAGACTGAGTGTAAAACCTGGCTTTGTTCCTTACCAGTTTTACAACCTCAAACAAGTTACTCAACATGTCTATGCTTCAGTTTTTCTAACTTTCCCAGATATGAAATTGCAAATGGCTCCACATGGCATTATCTACAGAGACAGCACTGAACTGTAGAAAGATGCAGAAAAAGGTCTGTATTCTAGGTTTCTTACTAGAAGCTATATATTTTCAATAGACTTGAAATAGATTTGGTGTACATATAATAGAATAGGGCTTTGGTATCAATAATGAAAATATTGTACTTATTTATTTATTTATTTATTTATTTATTTATTTTTGGTACCAGGGATTGACTCAAGAGGCCCTAAACCACTGAGCCATGTCCCAGCCCTTTTCATCTATCTATCTATCTATCTATCTATCTATCTATCTATCTATCTATCTATTTTGAAGCAGGATCTTGCTAAGTTGCTTAGAGCCTTGCTAAGTTGCTCAGAATGGCTTTGAACTTGCGATCCTCCTACCTCAGCCTCCCAAACTTCTGGTATTACAAGTATGTTCCACCATGCCTGGCTGGTTATTAAGACAAAAGATGGAAAAAAAAGTACTAGATTGATATATTGCACCCAATATAAACATAAATTTGTCATTGGAAACACTGTCTCTACTAATCCCCTATAAAAGTGTTCTACCTAACTGTATTTGCATATTTACAGGATGATAAATCACTGACTTTTATACTGACTTACATTATTTGCTTGTTTGTCCAGATAGGGTTTTATTCTATGAATTAGAACAAAAAGTTTTATTCTTTGTATCTTCACAACGTAGCACTTTGATGAAAAAAGTATATTTCCTCAAAGGACTTTATAAAAATTTTTGGTAAATAACATTTAATAGAGAGCTATCTTTTTAAACTTTCATGTAAATATACAGTATTGTCAATCATAATCACAATGTTGTATAGTAGATGTCCAGAAGTTTTTTTTTTTTTTTTTTTGTCTTGCATAAGTGAAACACTATATATTGATTTTTCCCTCCCCCAGTCCCTGTAATGAAGTAACCATCATTCTATTTTCTATTTCTCTGAATTTGGCTACTTTAATGATCTCATGTAAGTGTAATCATGCAAAATCATCCCCTATGAAGGGTTTATTTCACTTAGTTTGATATCCTCAAGCCTTCTCCCTGTTGTAACACTTGACCAAATTTCCTATATTCCTGTGCACCACAGTTCCTTGTTTATCTGCTAGTGTAAACACTTTCTGTCTCTTGGCTATTGTGAATAATATAATGAAAACAAGAGTACAAATTATCTCTGCAATAGACCGATTTCAATTCTTTTTGATTTTTAATCTTTTGAGAAATCTCCACAGTATTTTCCATAAAGGCAACAAAGTGTTGTATTCCCCAATTAATGCATATATTTCCAGGGTCTGCACATCCTAAGGTGTTATTTTCCATTTTTTTGTTATTATTGTTCTTTGTTTTATAATGTGCACCCTAACAGATGTGAGGTGGTATCTCCTTATAGGTGTGATTTGCAATTCTCTGATGACTAGCAAAGTAGAGCATCTTTTTATACAAATGTTGACTATTTAGAGAAATGTCTACCCAAGTTCTTTCCCATTTTTATCGCTTTATTTGGGTTTTCTCTCTTTTGCTATTAAGTTGTAGGAGCTCCTTATTTTTCTGGATATAGTCCCTTATCAGATACATGGTTTGCAAAAATTTTTCTCATTCCATATATTGTATTTTTTTCACTCTGTTAATTGTTTCTGTCTCCCTGCAGAACTTCTTGATTTGATTTAGTCTCACTTTTCTTTTTAAAAGTTATGTTACCTATATTTTTGTGTCTTAAAATTGAAAAAAATCAAACCATTATAATCAAACCATAAGTAAGAGGAAAACAATATAAAATGAAGCATCCTGGTACTGATTCCTTCCAGAGGCATTTCCAATACTGCATTTTTTGCCCATTTACATTTTACTTGGGGTATCTTGTTCTTTATTAATTAGAAAATATTTCTTAGGAGACCTTAGGATAATTATTGAATTTTTATAAAATTCTAGATGGCCCCATTTAGGATTAAATTACCCTTCAAGAATCCTACTACTCTGCATATGTGCTTACCATACTAAATGGCCTAATATCCCAAATTAGTCAAATTAATATTCAAAAGCAGAAGCTCTCTAGGTACCTGATGCTAAAAGCTATTGACATCCTGTTTCTTGAATTATTCAAACATACATCATTATCAATTTGGATAAGAGTGTTTTATAAATTATAAACAAGCAATTTATTTAAGGATACATTCTTTTTTCCAGTTTATCTAAAAATTGGCCAATCTTTGCATTCACTTAGTGTATGAGAAGCTCATAAGACTATTTGGATGGAGCAAGGTTACATTGGGAACACATTTGTGTAGTTAAGATTTTTCCAGGCTTTATACTAGGGTCATAATGGACAGGTATCACAGTAGCATTTAGGAATCAATCTAACCATGCTTGTTATGTGCAAGAGATACTATAAAAGTTGCTATGAACAAAGTATCTTTTTTATATTTATTACAATATGTCCTTCCTGTGGTACATTCTCATTTTATAAATATGTAAACTGATATTATTTCCAAACTTTTAGATAATTAACACAGCAAGATGTTTAAGTTACTAGTGGAAAGTATTCTGAGGAGAGCTGGCAGAGTCACAAATATTAAACCTGAACACAAAATCAGGACAAGACATTGCAATTCTCCTTGGAGACCTTAGAGTCTAGGAATCCCAAATCTGGAAGCATTTGAAAAGTTCTCTAGTCCAATACATGTCTTTCCATCACTGTGATTCTACTAGGAGGGCTGCTCACCTGGCAAGCTCTTCATTACAAACTCTGGCTTTCCACCGAAGCATTTCATAAGGAAAACTGAAAATTTTAGCCCTATATGCCACAGAGCAGAAAGCTCAGCAGTTGGAAGCAAAGCAAATCAGATCAAGTGATGACAGGGAATAGGCATATGTTAGCAACACCATGGATGACTTATTTAATGTAAAAGCAGGCATGAATTTAATAATGCTAACAATAGCAATGAATCACAAGTATAATTTTTAAATAATATTTATAATTATGACAAGAAAAACTAAGGTATTAACTGTTGACATGTACCAGATATTCTGCTAAAATGTTTACATGTCTCATTTAATCTTCAAGACAAACAATGGGACAGAGCTATAATAATCCTTATTCTACACATAATAAAACTAAAGCTTACTGAGCTTAACGCATTTGGCCAAGGACACAACATTAAAAAGTGGTTATGTCTAGATTGAGGACTACCTTGGATTGACTCTGAAACTCAACTTCTTATCCTGTATGTACAGGGATTTCTTTTAAAATTCAGAAAGGAAAGCAGGCCTATGGGCACTCACGGACTATCCAAATTATACCAAGATTCTAAGTGCCAATTCATGTTGGAATGAGCAGGTCTGTTTCTTGCTAACCAAATAAGCCCTTATCATTTTTTTAAAGCAGCATGTTCTTAGATTAAAGTACAATTTAATTTTTTTAAATGGTAGGCACTGGAGAAGAAAAGTTTAAACTATAATTTCCAGATGGTCTCTGCATATGAAAAGCAAATTAAAATCTAATGTACATAATATTTTCTCTAATTTTCTTAGAGTTATTCATAGGAGTTAAAAATCAGGATTTGTTCCTATTTATAAACTCTGAAGCACTATTTGTGTCTAAATGCTAACAGGCAGATCAAGTGCAATCATACAGTTATCAAATCTACCAGGTTGCTCAAGTTCTGGCATAGCTAGCAAGAGGTTTTTTGCCATGAGATGACCTTCAGCAACCAATCTGTGATTCCAGAAAATATCCATTAATGACAAGGAGAGATAGAAGCCTTCTTTAATAAGGGAATGTATACCTGTTTTCCTTTTACTACATTTTTTCTAGCATTTTTTATTTTTTTGCTTGCTTGACAATAGTTATTCCAAATAAGATGAAATGATATTTTCTTATGGTTTTCGATTTTTATTTCTCTGATCATTAGTGATACTGGGCGTTTTTATATACTTTTTAGCCTTCTGTATGTCTTCCTTTGAGAGATATTTATCCAGATAATTTTTTCTAATCATTTTTTTTGAATGTGGAGTTCTTTTATATTCTAGACATTAATCCCTTTGTTGGATGAATGGTTTCCGAATATTTCCCCCACCTTGAAGGTTGTCTCTTTATTTTGTTGATTGTTTGCTTAGTTGCAGAAGCTTCCTAGTTTTTTATAATCCCATTTGTCTATTTTTACTTTTGTCTCTTCTCCTTTCAGGGTCTTATCCCCAAAACTTCTATTTAACACCATGTATCAAAGGGTTTTCCCTATACATATTTTTATTTATTTTTTCAGTAGTTTCATAGTTTAAGGTTCCACATCCATATTTTTTATTTATTTTGAGTTCTTATTTGTATGAGGTGTGATGAGAGATAGAGGTCTATTTTTATTGTTCTACATATGAATATCTAGTTTTCCCAGTACCATTTATTGAAGATACTATTCTTTTTCCAATGGACAGCTTGGTACCTTCATTGCAAATAAGTTGACTGCAAATATGTGTATTAATTTCTAGGTTCTCAATTCTGATCAAATGATCTCTATCAATTTGATGTAACATGCTGTGTTTGTTACTATGGCTTTATATTATATTTTAGAGTCAGGAATAATGATGCCTCTAGCTTTGACCTATTTTTGCTCAAGATTACTTGCCTGTTCTTGGTCCTTTATAAGTGCATATAAATTTTATTTTTTTTCTATTTCTGTGAAAACTGTCATTATTATTTTGATTAGGATTTCATTGAATCTGTAAATCTATTTTTAGGACATTTTAGCAACATTATTACACTCCATTAACCTAGGATATCTTGTCATTTTTTTCTGTGTCGTATTTAATTTCATTCATCAGTGTTGCATCAGTTTTAATAGTCTTTTGGTGGCATTTTTAGTTTTTCAACATATAGAATCAGGTTATATATAAATGGGGTAATTTGAGTTTCTTCTTTCCTATCTCAACACCCTTTATTATTTTTTTTTCTTGCTTAATTCCTTTATGACTTCTAATACCTGTTAAATAAGAGTAGTGAAAATTGATACCAATGTCTTATTCTATATCTTAGAGGAAATGCTTTTGATTTTTTCCCATTCAGTGTGATTTTTCTGTGGATTTGTCGTGTATAACCTTTGCTGTGTTGAGGCATGTTTCTTTTAGATCTAATTTGTTGATGTAAATTAGTACAGCAACTATGAAAAACTGTGTGGAAATTTCTCAGAAAAACTAAAAATAAAACTACCATGTGATTCAACAGTTTCATCACTGAAATTGTTATATCAAATAGGTCTCTGACTTCCCATGTTTATTGCAGCACTATTCATAATATCCAAGATATCAAATCAACCAAAATATCTATTGATAAGTAGATGAATAAAGAAAATATGGATATATACACAATAACATATTATTTGGCCATAAAATAGAATGAAAGCCTGTCCTTTACAGCAAAACAGATTGAACTAGAATACATCATTTTAAGTGAAATTAGCTAGACACCAAAGTGTGAATGCTCTATAATCTCACTCATTTTTAAAAGCTAAAAAATCATTGTCCTGGAAGAAGTGAGTGGAATAGTAGTCACTAGAGACTGGGAAGGAGTGGGAAGGAGTAGGGAAGGAAGACAGACAAAGGTTAGAAAATAGGTTTCAAAATAAAGTTAGGAGAAATTACTTCTGGCGTTCTATAGTATTGGAGGGACACCTATATATTTTCAAATACCTGGGAAAAAGTGTCTGAAGGTTTTTATCACACAGAGTTAATATTTTGAGAGACGGAAATGATAATTACATCGATTTTATCATTACACATTAGTTGTACATATGTATCAAAATATATATAGTACTTTATCCCATATATAAAATATATTACTTTTTTCCCAAAATATAGTACTTTATCCCATAAATATGTACAAACCTTATGTGTCAATTTAAAAATTAAAGGAATATGATTTATCTTTATGTTAAAAGCTGCTTTGGAGTTTTTTTTTGAAAGTCATCTGCATTAAGAAGAGAAAAATCACCTCACTCTGGAGGTGCTTCTTTACATCTTTATCATCGTCGTATCATCTTTATGAAAACTTACAAAGCTTCTCTTTTGAGGGGCAGATTATATGTTCTACTTTACAAAGGTCCATAAGGTCTGGAGTGACCTGGGAGCTGTTTTGAGAACTTGGAGTGAGTAGTCAGTGGATCTTTAGAAGGCAGAGCAAAGGTCTGCCCACTATTTGGGAGCCTTCATCACCACTACACACCAGGCACCCACCTCGACTAAGCACATCCTGTGTATTTCAAAGGAAGTTAGAACATTTCAAGTTTAAAATCCACCTCTGCACCATTCAGGTCTCTGAACCAGCTTCACCAACATACTTTCTGTGTCAAGGCCCTTCCATCTTGCCTCTCCTGACTTATTTACTTTTGAGAATTTACTGGAACTGAACTTATTTGTTAATTTATTTATAAAAGTTCTTGCATACTTGCAGCTGTTAGGACCTATGCAGGCTGTTGAAACTGATGCTTGTTTAGAGGAAGCTCCTCCCTCCAAGGCTTATTTTGGGACACCTAGACTGGATTTGCTACTCCCTGATACTTGCCCCACACTGTAATTCTGTGGGTGTCTCATTTTCAACTACTCTCCCCTACTCACTCCCATGTTCCCTTTCTGATTGCATCCCCAGGAAGATAAAGGAAATAGCATTGCCTAAGCAAGGACAACTAGCCCTATATTCTCCAAACTTGAAGAAGCATATCAGCGATCAGAAGCTGATTAAAACACAGATGTTTGGACCCCACCCTCTCAGGATCTGATTAATAGGTCTGAATGGGGCCCAGGAATGTGCATTTTTATCAAGCTCCTTCCTACCATTGAAGCTTCCTATTGGAAGACCACATGTTGCTTAGCACAGACTGAGCCCATTTGTCTGTACCTCATGACACCAAGTCCCTCTGCTCCAAGGTCAAGGCCAGAACTAAAAATCCAAATGTCCCAACTCTTACTGCCGTTACACAAACTCTTACGTAAATGTTAATAAAAGAGAAACAGGAGACCAGAACATTATTTTTATATCCAGAACACAATTGAACCTATGCTGGAAATTCATAGTTACTCATAGGGTCTGTCGCAGTATCAGCTATTCAGGAATAACAACCTTGGCCTAAGATGGCAAGGCTATGCAGAGTGTAGCTCCTTTCCTACTAAGCATGCTCAGTGGTCAAAATCACAGGATAACTAAAAATGGTAATTTAATAAGTACTGATGCTATATATTTTCCCAAGCCTTTCATATAATTCTATGTATAGGTTCTTCGACAACACAACACTTCTTATTCCTTACATAGAATTTCTAAATATTTCCCTTTAGTATATATTTGACTTAAAAAAAAATGGAGGAGAGACCACTAGATGCAGGCATTGAGCAAATCTGCACCTTTAAAAATAATGCTGCATTTCCACCACAAAGTTGTAGTTTATGATTTGTAAATCTTTTAATATACAGGATAACATTCGTGATTAAAATTATTAAATCAAAAATTACTTTATAATCTCTCAAGAGATATGCTTTCTACTTTCATCTGTTCAAGAAAAGATTAGCAACACAAATATGCAAAATAAAAGTGATCAATCAAATATAGTTTTGACCTGTGGTTTCCAAGAAAGCAAGAAACAAACATTCATATGGAAGCTCCACCATCAGAGCAAACACATGTGACTTTGTGAGACCACACAGGAAGAGAGGAAGAGGGAGAAGAATGCAGAACTTGGTAGAAAAAGGGGGGTCATGAAGTTGGCATTTTAGGAGTTTACAATACAAACACCACCAACCATCAATACACAATGGCAGAAGAAAACGTCATTGAATTTAGCAATTAAGGCCATTGGATGCTTTAAAAAGAGCAATTTCCATAGATCGAGAGAGTTCACATCATAATAAAAACATTAAATATGGTAGAGAATTATTAGAGTAACTGATCCTAATTGTGAATTCTACAGTACAAGGATTGGAAGGCACAGGTGGTAACCAGGGATATCAGTGGTCCTTGGAGGAATATCCCACTGCAGGGACAAATCTGGATTACCATAAACTGCCATGGGAAAAGAGGAAGACTGAGATATATACTTAGATAGTAAGAGAGTAGAAGAGATCAGAGGCATTGACAGAGGGTCAAGTTGAAGCAAGGATGTTAGCCCCATTTTCCTCCAATACCATTACATTGTGTTATGAGTCACAAATATACGTAATGCCCTGTTGCATATAAGGTGAGTCCTGGGTTGACCGTAGGATTGCTTTAAGCAGTGATACATGAATGGCTGAGGAATATATTGTCTCTAAGAAGCTTTCATAATTGATAAGTTGGCTCAGTCTTCTCTTTCCCTGTGCCTAAATATCAGCATGCTTATGTAGTGACCTCTTAAAGAATGAGAAGATTTTGTGAACAGTGCTAAGCAGAGCTGAGTAGAGCTGACAACAAACACACCTCAAAAGATGCCAACAATAACATAAATTAAAAAACTATCACAAACCGTTGTGATTCAGGGAGTTTTCTTTTCAAACAAAATGACAAAACAAATAAAAATAGATATTTACCAAGAATTATAGAAGAGTCTCCTCCACCTCAGGCAAATACTGATTTCCATAGTATGTACTAAATTACAGTCTGTACTAACTTACAGTCCCACCAAGAGTGTAAAAGTGTTCCTTTTGCTCCACATCCTCTTCAACATTTATTATTATTTGTATTCTTAATGACTTCTATTCTGACTGGTGTAAGATGGAATCTCAGTGTAGTTTTAATTTGAATTTCCCTAATTGTTAAAGACATTAGGCATAGATGATTTTATTTAGTATATTCAGGTCAGCATATAGAAATGCCATCTTTCTATTTTCAAATGACATTATTGGAATATTACTAATATAGATAAAATATACTTTTTAAATGTGTACAATTCAATGGTTTTTAGCATGTTTACAGAATGCTTCAATCATTACCACAATCTAAATTTAGGATATTTTTATCACCCTTAAAAGGAAAACTTATACTCAGTAAGGTTCATATTTTAACCCATTTCCCAGTCATAGACAACCACTAGTCTACTGTTGTCTCTCTCTTTGCCTATCCTTGACTTTTCATAGGGATTAAATCATACAAGATGCATTCTTTTTTAAATGTCTTAATTTGTGAAAATAGATGCACTTCAAAAACAAGTTCCTTTCAGAGCAGAAATTCCTTTTTTAAAAAATGTCAACCTTTTTTCCACATTTTTATTGGTGCATTATAGTTGTACATATCAATGGGATTTCTTGATACATTTTCATACATGTGCACAAAAAAAATATACCAATATAATTTGGCCAATATCTCTCCCCAGCACTTCCCTTTTTCCCCATCTCTTACCACTTGGTCCCTTTCCTCTACTGATCTCCCTTTGATTTTTTAGGAGATCCATCCCTACTTTGTTTTCATTTTTCCCCTCTAGATTCTGTATATTAGAGAAAATATAGGACCCTTAATCTTCTGAGTTTGACTTATTTCACGTAACACTTAACTTAATGGTCTCTAGTTTCATCCATTTTTCTGCAAATGCCATAATTTCATTTTTTTCTTTATGGCTAAACATGTCTGGCGTATACACACCACATTTTCTTTACCCATTCATCCACTGATGTACACTTAGGCAGGTTCCATAGTTTGGCTATTGTAAATTGTACTGCTAGAAACATGGATGCAAGTATCACTAAAGTAAGATGACTAATAGCTAAGTCATGGGGTGGTTCTATAGCTAGTTTTTTAAGGGGCCTTCATACTGATTTCCATAGTATGTACTAAATTACAGTCTGTACTAATTTACAGTCCCACCCAGAGTGTAAAAGTGTTTCTTTTGCTCTACATCCTCTTCAACATTTATTATTAATTGTATTCTTGATGACTTCTATTCTGACTGGTGTAAGATGAAATCCCAGTATAGTTTTAGTTTGAATTTACCTAATTGTTAAAGACATTGAATATTTATTCATGTATTGGTTGGCCATTTATATTTCTTTTTTGAGAAGTGTCTGTTGAATTCATTTGCCCATTTATTAATTGGGTTATTTGCTTTTTGGTGTAAAGTTTTTTGAAGCTCTTTATATATTCTGGATATTAATACTCTGTTAGAAGAGTATAACTAGCAAATATTTTCTCCCATTCTGTGGGTTCACTCTTCACATTCCTAATTGTTCCCTTTGCTGTGCAGAAGCTTTTTAATTTGATGCTGTCCCATTTACCAATTCTTGGTATTATTTTCTGAGCTTTAGGGGTCCTATTGAGAAAGCCATTGTCTCTGCCTCAACCTTTTAATATGATGTAGCAAACACATATGTATATATACCAAGCCTCAGAATAGCCTCTATATATGTGTGTATGGTTGGTGGCAAATGTTTGTTGTGTGTGAGTGTGTATGTGTGTGTGCCTTGTGATAACCCTGAGCTACATGTATTAGTCCTATGTTTCAGTTAAAGAAATTGAGGCGCGATGATTTAATTCATTTTCAAAGTCATAAAGCTCTTAAGTGCCAGCACCGGTAATGAAAATCAAGTCAGTTTGACTTCAATGTTTTTTTTTTCCACTCTATCACATCAACTCATGCTAATTTCAAAGGTCTATTTCTCTAAAAATGTCAGTTATCTAAGGATATTAAATTGGATAGTGGGTATCCTTCAACTTTAAGCCATGAACCTTTCTATATTGTCTTGCACCAAAAAAAAAAAAAAAAAAAGAACATCAGAGAATGGCTCTGTGCTTTCCAAACAGGCAAGGTAATTTAAAAAGCAGATAAAAAGTCGAAAGTAATAACAAAAGGAGCCTGTCTGAATATTGAAATGTAATCTAATTCACCCAATCAATTATTCCCTACATAAAAGGATACTGAAAAAAGATTAGACAGTTCTCTTCTATTGTTTTTAATTATTTCCAAGTTTACACTGGTAAGACATATAAAAGGACATAATAGAATAAGTTTAAAGGACTTCAAACTAATTTTCAGGAGAGACACAAGGCATCACTCTTTCTGATCTCAAACAGCTGGAGCAGTCCTGTGATTGCTGAACACCTAAAATCTCTCCCAGTTAACACACGTTATTGTGCCCTATTAATAAACTTAGAATCCTTGGTTGTATGGGCATTCCTAATATTTTGGATTCATAGTATTATTTTCAAATAAATTATGCATCTTAAAAGTGTATTCTTCAAGTCCCAAAGGGGATGTGACTAGGAATTTCTGACAATTAATTCTAACCACTTCAGACTAGTCTTTGCCTTCCACTTTTCTATTACAATTGAATTTTTTTGCTTCTCCATAATTTCAGATTCCCCAGAGTTGTTGTAAGCCTCCCAGAGTCACTGGCCTCCTTTATTTATTTAACTTGTAGTTAAATCCAATTAATTCAAGTTTTTCAAAATTTTGAATGCACATACTCCAATCCTCCCCCCTCATCTTAGTTTATGCCTGTTCCCCTGTTCCCAAACTGATGTCCCTTATTGAAGCCCACCTTTCATTAATTTATTTATTTCGAGGTTGCCAAATTGTCTTCACAGGGCAATTACTATTCTCTTTGCTTGCTGCTAAAAATCCTTAAATTTCCACAGTGCCCTATAAATACCCTAATCTGACGGGCAGCCCATATTTTTATCATACCCAGCAATTTTTCTATAAGTGGTCAAGGGCATGGACTCTGATGTTGTTGAGTTTATTTGCTTATTTTAATACAAACTAGTCAAATTATTCATGGAAAACAATGGGATTGCTGGAACATGTGGTAGTGTTTTCAAGATCAGCCACACTGTTCTCTCTAGTGGAGGTGCCATTTTACACCCTAATTAGCAGAGCACAAAGGTTCCAATTCACCCACATCCTCATCAAATTCATTATCTATCCTGGCCTTAGTGTTTGTTGATGTTAAGCATCTTTTCATTTGCATATTGGACATTTGTACATTTTAGCCAAAGAAATGTTTATTCAAATCCTTTGCCCATTCTTTAAAAAGTCAAGTTACTTGTTTTATTATTCTCTTTGAGTCTTAGGAATTCCTAGTATATTGCTAGATATTCATTGCTTTATGAATGATGTGAAAATGTTTTCTCCTACTCCATCAGTTAATTGTCTTTTCACTCTACTGATAGTGACCTTTGAGACATAAAATTTTTCATTGATGTAGTCCAATTTATTTATGTTTCTTTGTTGCCTCTATTTTTGGTGTCACATCCAAGAGACTGAGGTCATGGCCAGATCCAATATTATTGTTGGGTAGTAGCTAGTGAAATACATGGCAAGGTCATAAGTCTTCTTTAAATTATATTAGGGTCTTCTTTTCTCTTGCTGTTTTCAAGAAACTCTGTGTTTAATATTTGATTACAATGTGTTGATGTGGAAAAATTATCTGAATTTAACCTACTTGAAATTCATCGAATTTCTTGTATTTGTATATTCATTTCTGTTCTCAAACTTTGGGTGATAAGCCTGTTTGAGTCTAACACTGCTACTGAATCTTTCAATTCAATGATTGCACTTTTTACTCCATGATGTCATTTTGGGACGTGTGTGTGCACACGCACATGCGAGCGCCTTTGTTGACATTGTCATTTTGTTCATATATAATTTTCCTGACTTCTTTTAATTCATTTTTCATATTTTCCTTTAGCTATTTAAGAAAATTTCAGACAATTTTTATCTAGTATAGTTATATAGTATGTTCAGCCTGTGTTTCTTCAGGGACTTTCTAGATATTTATTTGGTTCCTTTGAATGGACAATATAATCCTGTTTATTTTGTGATCTCTGATTGAAAATTGTGAAAACATCTATGTCTCCTAGTCTTTGCAAACTGGGTCTATGCAGGGAAAGAGGTTCGCTCTTCAGCTGGCAAGAAGGCTGACAGTTTTCCTTGGCCTTTTCTGGACATGTACATTTCCTGGGCCTGAGCATGTATGTTTTTTTTTTTTCCCCAACTCTTATAAATATAGGATGATCTATAAATGTCATAATTTTTCTAAGCATCTCTCTGCTTTCTCTTGGCTTTAACTGTTCAACTGTATTTCTTAACAGGTAATATCTTGCCTCAGGAGCCTGCAGGCAATCCCCTTGTTGTTCTCATGAGCCCTGGCCACTGCTACCCATGGTTTCCTTTAGACTGCGAAACTGTGATCCAAGCCTCTTTCGGCTTTTTGAGTCCTTAAATATGTGACAGAGAGACCAGTCCCTCAGGCAGCCTGACAGCAGGTTAGACTGTGGAAAATTCAGTCCTCTCTGTAATCTCCAGTTCTCAGAGGGGAAATGGACATTGAACTGCCACCTCCTTCAAACTGTGCTGCCCGGCACTGGGGAAAGCTGAGGCAAAAACAGGTAAAACTGCCACATGATTTCCTTTTACTTTGAATTTGCATTTTTTTTTTTTTTTTTTGGATTGAGTGTTGGGTTGCTGTATCCTTGATTTATTTCCAGAGCTCCTATAAAATGATTTTAGTCACTTTCTAGTTGATGATGTTGTTCTTGTCCTTTAAATAATTCCATAGGGAAATCTTTCTCATGGGTGCCACTCTCGATCTCTTGATTCCTATAAACCAAAAATAAATTTTCACCCCTAATACGTTTGATGTACCTCTCCATGATCCTGGCTACATTCTGTCTTTCTAATCCATTTATCTTCTGCTTGTCTTAATACTCTGGTCACCTTCGAAACTCCTCAAGGACATAGAACAGTTCCTTTCTTTAGATCTACCAACATACACAGCTCAGTGTCTGGTTGTGAACCAGCACTCAATTGTAGCTTGATGAACTGAAGGCTTTAAAGACACCCTCGCCAATGTGCAGAAGCACCAGGAACACTGGGGCCACTTTCCTTGACTGTACAGTTACCACATTGCTTTGGAAGGTATGTCAACAGCTGGGTGTGTTTGCAGAGCACCTACAGTGATTTTGTTGAAATTGGTGTATTATTAGGCTGGCGGGCGGTGTTTGGAAATTGCAGCCAGCGCTGTGCATCTGCCAGAAAGGAGAAGGAACACCGCTGCCCCACAATGCCGGAACCCCCTCTCCCTTCAAAGCAGAGTGGCTATTTATTCAGAGAGAAAGAGAGCAACCTTGCTCCTATTGTTGGTCTGACATCTTCAAGAGATTCTAGGAGCATCCCTGCCTATTTTTTTTTTTTTTTTAAGAATAAAGGGTGAAAAGTCAAAACAGCAACAAAACAAGAAGATAAAAAAAGAAAAGAAAGAAAAATCACTGAGTGTGTGAGTCACTCAAAGTTTGAAGAGTATGAATTTAAAGGAAAAGACTGCAGGATGCTAATTAATTCCTATTATCTGAGATAATGGGGAAAGAAAGGAGAGAAGGGGAGACATGCTTGGCTTTCATTACCACACACAGGAGTCCTTCAGAAGAAAGAAGCTAAATGCCTCCCCTGAGGTGTCTGTTGTCCTCAGAAATGAATTAGTCAAGTAGAAATGCACATTATTTGGACAGGGATACTCAAAGGGGAATTGCTATAAAATGGAGATGTTTGATAACTCATTTGAAAATATTATATTAAGTAGGCCAGATCATAGGACAGCATTTCAAGAGGAGAAGACATTGGAGGTCAGCACAAATTCTCTAAATCAGTCTCTTGCTTTCTTACTGTCTCTCTCCCTCTTCCCTTGCCGCCACCTCCTCCTCCTCTCTTTTCCCTTATCTATGTCTGTCTGTGTGTCGCTCTTCTCTCAAAAATAAACAATAACTGGACTCCCAATCATCACTTTTATTCCTCTTAATGTGTTTTTGCAGAAAGGGATTCTTCCTTCATTTATCTAGTAGATTTTGAGAGCCTCCCTTGCTATCTCTCCATCTTAAAATGTTTGTATCTATATGTGACATGTACACATCCATATTAAGAATATATTTAAAATTTTTTTTTTAGTTGTAGGCGGACACAATACCTTTATTTTTTTATTTATTCATACGTGGTGCTGAGGATCAAACCTAGTACCTCACACACACAAGGAGGGAGCTCTACTACTGAGCCATAAATAAACCCATTCCCAAGAATATTTTAAACAAATTAGTTTAAAGTCCCAGGTTTGAGTTCTCAGATATCTATTTTTTTTTTTTTTTTTTTTTT